>NC_090933.1:1387286466-1387589497 GCF_040938575.1 Ambystoma mexicanum
CACTAGTCACTAGATCAGTTATTAATATGTGCAATGAAAAGATCCGCTCATGGCCGTGGTCTGTATCACGTGGGCACTAGTCACTAGATCAGTTATTAATATGTGTAATTACAAGATCCGCTCAAGGCCGTGGTCTGTACCACGTGGGCACTAGTCACTAGTTCAGTAATTAATATGTGTAACGAAAATATCCGCTCAAGGCTGTGGTCTGTACCACTTGGGCACTAATTACTAGAGCAGTTATTAATACGTGTGATGAAAAGATCCGCTCATGGCCGTGGTCTGTACCACTTGGGCACTAGTCACTAGAGCAGTTATTAATATGTGTAATTACAAGATCCGCTCAAGGCCGTGGTCTGTACCACGTGGGCACTAGTCACTAGATCAGTTATTAATATGTGTAATGAAAAGATCTGCTCATGGCCGTGGTCTGTATCACGTGGGCACTAGTCACTAGATCAGTTATTAATATGTGTAATTACAAGATCCACTCAAGGCCGTGGTCTGTACCACGTGGGCACTAGTCACTAGATCAGTTATTAATATGTGTAATGAAAATATCCGCTCAAGGCCGTGGTCTGTACCACGTCGGCACTAGTCACTAGATCAGTTATTAATATGTGTAATGAAAATATCCGTTCAAGGCCGTGGTCTGTACCACGTGGGCACTAGTCACTAGATCAGTTATTATTATGTGTAATGAAAAGATCCGCTCAAGGCCGTGGTCTGTACCACGTGGGCACTAGTTACTAGAGCAGTTATTAATATGTGTAATGAAAAGATCCGCTCATGGCCGTGGTCTGTATCACGTGGGCAATAGTCACTAGATAAGTTATTAATATGTGTAATTACAAGATCCGCTCAAGGCCGTGGTCTGTACCACGTGGGCACTAGTCACTAGAGCAGTTATTAATATGTGTAAGGAAAAGATCCGCTCAAGGCCGTGGTCTGTACCACGTGGGCACTAGTCACTAGAGCAGTTATTAATACGTGTAATGAAAATATCCGCTCAAGGCCGTGGTCTGCATCACGTGGGCACTAGTCACTAGATCAGTTATTAATATGTGTGATGAAAAGATCCGCTCAAGGCCGTGGTCTGTATCACGTGGGCACTAGTCACGAGATCAGTTATTAATATGTTCAAAGAAAATATCCGCTCAAGGCCGTCGTCTGTATCACGTGGGCACTAGTCACTAGAGCAGTTATTAATATGTTCAAAGAAAAGATCCGCTCATGGCCGTGGTCTGTACCACTTGGGCACTAGTCACTAGATCAGTTATTAATATGTGTAATGAAAAGATCCGCTCAAGGCCGTGGTCTGTACCACGTGGGCACTAGTTACTAGAGCAGTTATTAATATGTTCAAAGAAAATATCCGCTCAAGGCCGTAGTCTGTATCACGTGGGTAGGTTGAGCCAAATTGTAAGCAATCGCGTGGTGCTGTATAACATGGCCCCAATGTCGGAGAGTGTTCCGGAAGATTCATTGTTATGTTAACTGAGTAAATGTATCTGACTGACCTTTCTAGGTAAGGCTCTTCATGTAAAACACTATGAAGAGCCTGACCCCTCTGCACGGGGCCACAGTTGGAATGGGGATACCCTGCCAGTCTCTCTGCTCATTTCTGCACAGCTGTATGGATATAAATCCTGTCTCTAGCTTTGCTGCCTAGAATTGCTTACTGTATGACTTGGTGAATGCTATGATGGTTCCTACACTAGGAGGTATGTCTCCAAACTCTCAGATCAACTTGCAAGTCTTCCTAGAGATGGGGGTGGTCCATGTCCAATTGCAGACAAGGAAAGAAGTTATATAGCAGTACAGATTGCAAACGGATTTAGTCTGTATCCCTGACATGGGATGATAGAGGGTCCCTGCTAGCTTTCTTGTATGTTGCTTTTGTCTGTTGCTGTGATGTGGATTATTGAGGATCTCGGCGGCGCGGAAGCAAGGTGGAGGAGCTGGCGATCCACGGTGAATCAGAGGAGGGAGCATCAGGATATGGGCCATGAGGCGGTGACTTCCAGAGGCTCTGGTTCATTCGGCTTCAGCTACATTGTCTGGGAAGTCCCTCTGGGCTCCCGGACTTCAGTTAAGTGCTCGCGCCGCATTATTGGTTCCTTGGGCTTTTGTTACTAGGACAGGTACAGCTTTTGCTGCACAGGGTTGAATGGAACATCTGATTGAGCTTATCCCCTTTGTTGAAAACTGTAAGACTGCATGTAGGAACGTGTGAGGGCAAACGCGTTTCCAAAATTAGAATGTGTGGAGTTTAACACGTTCACCAGCTAGTGCGGAAAACCTTGAAAACAGACTTGTTTTTGTTGCAACATGTTATGTGTTCATTTGTCATTTCATGCCATGCTTTGCCTATTAAGCCATGAGTCTTGTGTATCACGTGGGCAGGATCCCAGCTGTATATCTCATTACGCTTGCCATGTTCATTCAATGTATCTAACCATCTTGTGCTCGTAATGCTTGTGGGTGTAAACCAGTTTTTTTAGGTTATTCATGTTGGGGAGTGAATGAAGGTGACATTCTGGAGAAATGCTAATGACTACATGTTTGAGTTCATGCCTAGATTTCAGGAGGGTGATTTCAGGATAAGGGTATTAATGTAATTTATGTGTCAGACAAGGTAGGCCGAGGAATTAACAAAGCAGGTTACAAGAATACGTATGGCATGGTATTTCAGGAGCTTTCCCCATTGTCCCCCTACCCATCCACTTTGCTACCCTAAACCTCTTACCAGTTACCATAACTCCCCCTTCCTATCCTGTACCTCCAACATCAGGAACCTGTGTCAACCACGGTGGGAGGGTCGATCCCATTCTTCTCCTGTGGTTTGGAAGATGGTGTCCATGCTCTCTCTCCTTTGGTAGTGACATAATAATACACCCCAGGCATACGGAATATATATCACCACCTAAGCCAAATGGATGCGACTACTCCCCCTTTAGCGGAGGTATTGAAGGCCTTAAAAGAGATTCAGATGGAATTGGCACATGCTAGGCAGGAAACTATGGCTTTGAAGGCTCAGGTACATGGATTAGTGGCACAGGGGAGTCCATTGCAGATAACAGGTGCAGACGCTCTGTCAGGAACAACAGGACAATCTTCTACGGTCATAGTGCAACAACCAGGTAATTTCCCGTTAGCCTCTCATGAGAGATTTACAAAGAAACCCCAGAAATATTTGAAATTTTTGACACAGGGCCTCATTACGAGTTTAAGAGTTTGAAGGTAGCCATGCCCTTAATAAGGCTGCCTCCAAACTCTGGTTCGGGTTCCCTGAATGGGGAAATACTGGGCCATTCTGACCTTGGAGGGCCCAGTATTTCCCCATTCAGGGAACCCAGACCCGGACCATCCCAATTTTCATTTGAGCCCCCATAGGGCTCAATGGGAATGGGGAGCATGCTAACAATGGGCCCGTTAATGACGGGCCCGTTGTTAGCATGCTGGGCTGCTTGCGGGACCCGCTAAGGACGCCTGCTAAAACCAGGCGTCCTTAGCGGGTTGTTAGGGAGAATTCTCTGTTTAGGCTGAATTTCCTAACCTAGTGAGTCCCCCAGCAGCTTTGCTGGATTTTTGGGGTTTATTTTTTTCTCCTGCCAAGAGTGAGACTCTTTTACCCTCACTCTTGGGCATGACTTGAGAGTGTTTCTGTGACTTTCTATGTGCTTATGGGCTATGGGGTATTTTCTCCCCATAGGCTATCATTGGTTTTTGAATATGTGTTACACAGCACCCTCCGTGCAGTAACACAGGGGTGTCATAGTGACCCCCAAACATAGACTCCACACCCTGCGACTGACTACTGTCTCCCTGGGTCTGTAAAGTCACCATTGACTTTACTAGTCTTGACTTAGGAACTTAACCAGTACAAACCATCATACTGTGGAAGTACTGGTAGGGGCAATTAGATTGCCCCTGGGTCTGTTGTCAAGGGGGTACTGTCCCGTCCCCCCTCGACGAGTTTCTGGCTGGTGGCAGTGGATACCACGGAAATATTCCACCAGAATATTTCCCAATGGGATTTCCCATTGATTTTAATGCACCACTTTTTGGTGCAATGTTAAAGATACCGCCGGTTTATTTATTTAATATAAATTCACCGGTTGGGATTTTTTGCCAGAACTCGCCGTCAAAATGGCGTCTAGGTTCACTTCAGTAACCCTGAACCCGAGTCGAGCCTTTGTTCCACTTTTGGCGGGCTTCTGCACAGAAGCCCTCCAAAGTGGTGCCATTCTGTCTGGGTACCACAGGAGGTGTGGGAGGGGGTTTAGGCACCCTGGACTGAGTTGCCTTGCCAACTCATCTCGCACTCTGGTGTGATTGGCCCAAGTGGTGAGCCGCCCCGCTCACCACTTAGCATGTTTGAGTGACAGCTAGGCTGTATGAATGGGGGTTTGCTGCATAAAAGCAGGGTTTTTGGGACTGGTTCTTCAGAAGTCGCCACAGGACCTAAGAAGCCTAAGAGGGAGAAGCCGAGCCGACCTGCCAAGACGACACCACCGGTGGAGCCCTGCGGAACCGTCTCACCACTTTTCCCAACGACAGAGGAGATCTCCAGTCCGGAGAGTCTTCTTACCTTGACTGGTGGGGACAACCAGTTTCTGCCTTCTTTTCGCCGTCCTGAAGCATCTCGTGGCTGCCTTGTATGTGCCAAGCACCCCGGCAACCGGGATACCACTTTTTACCTCAACCGCGAAAGAGGGGTAACATCCTTTTAACCGGAAAACTCCACGGCTGGTCTCTTCCCGGGTAGTGCAACGACCTTCAGCTTTCCTCCACGTCGAGATCATCTCTTCCTCTGGACGACGCCGTGACTTGCACCCACTACCAGGAACAACTGCCACCGCTGGAGGATCCTTTCCACTTTTAAAGGTACTGTGTTCCGCCCGGCTTCCCTTGCCACCGATTGTACGGGGTAGATTTAGCCCTCGGCTCTCGAACCTGGGTAAGCCTGGGACACCCTAACTAAGCTTTTCTAAACTTAGTAAAGCCTTTTCTACTCACCTGTAAAGACTGGTGACATTGTGTGATCTTGGACACATTTTCGCCTGACCCTCCCTAAAGTGGGCCTAGCAACCGAACTTCCTTGCTCACCAATAGACTGCCTTTCCAAAACTACTGTGAACCTTTGAAAAGTGTTTTACCTGGCTGTTTTCATTACTTCTGCCTTTTTCCCTCCCTTTTTAACTAACTTGTTGGAGTGCCATCTAACGTTAAGCGCTCACCTCTGTCTGAAAATAAGTGGTGTTAACTTAGACTTGTCCAACAAATAACTAGGGATGTACATATAAGTAATAGTGACTGTGTTTTGACTTACTTACCTTTTTCTGTGCTAGTGTAATTTATGAGTGTGTCTTTTAAATAAATAATTATATACTTTTACACCTACCTCTGGTCAGTGTTTGGTTGTACTACTGTGCCTCTGTGCCTATTGTGTATGCTCTATATACTGCCAAACTCTTCTTGAGGGAAGTCTGACTGCTCAGCCACAGCTACCAAGTAAATATGGGTGGTACAGACTGCTACCAAGTGGGTTTACTGCCAAACACCTGTAGACTTAAATCTTTTGCAGTGGTCCCAGAGGGAACTGCACAGGTTTCTGCCTAACACGGGTCCCGCAAGCAGACCTCGTAATAGGGTGGTAAGGGATTAACGGCTCCGGCACCTTTACCAGCACCGTTAACCCCTTACCGCCCACCTCGTAATGAGGCCCACAGTGTCGGTTGCATTTTCTATGTAAACCTGCAGCTTTTGAGAGTACACAGGCTCGGACAGCCTTTGTCACTTCATACTTGACGGGAGACCCCGCAGCCTGGGTCATGCCATTAGTTCAAAAGGATGACCCTCTGTTGTATAATTGGAACTCTTTTTTGGCAGAATTTGGGAGGTTGTTTGACAGGCGGGAAGTATCCCCAACTCAGGATAAGGAATTACTGGCTTTACGTCAAGGGACACATGACTTTCATGTCCTATGTCACGCAGTTTAATCGATTGGTCATTGAAACCAATTGGCCAGAAGCCAGATGGTGTTATTCTATCATGGGTTACGGGGAGAATTGAAAGACGCAATAGTAAAGGTGGAACCCCAGCCGACTACATGCACTGCTATGATAGACTTGACTTTGCGATAAGACCTTTATGATATTAAATACAGCCTCCTCTTCCACATCCAGACTTGCCATACTAGCTTTAGTTTCGTCTGGTATGGTCACAAGTATGGCATTCCCGGTCTTAATATACCTCTTCTATGTAGGCCAACCATTTGCTTTCTGGGATGAGGGTTTAACTCACTGGGCAATAGTCCCTTCTTCTACTCGTTAAAGTTGGACCAAAATGTATGGCTATCGTATGATTTCAACCCACCAAACAAGAGATGCCAGTTTGAATGTTTGGTTCAGTACTTATGTTGCTTTCGCCAATTATTGTATTTAGTGGCTCGGTTTTTAATACAGTTCTGCTTTTCACCCCACTTCAATGTTGGATTAGTCTTGATTGCAGCTCTAGCTTTCTGGTAAATTTTCTTTTTATCTTTAAATACCTTAAATATTGCAATTCTGAGTGTTTGCACACAAGTCACTTTTTGTAGAGAATTTGAAATGGTACCTATAGCCTGCTTACCATAGCTGCTACTTTGTATATAAAACACACTTTCAGGGTAATTCATGGAATAAATGTGCGCCGAAAACGTGGCGCATGCATGTAAAACGCGACACACGCATACAAAACGCGTGCAAGCGCCCGTTTTCCTATTCATGGAACACATGGCGCATGGCTTACCCGCGACCTGCGCCGAATCCGCGCGGGTCTCACATGTCATTGCCACATCAGGAACCCTTTGCGCAAGACGCCCAGAGAAGGCGCACACCGTCCAGCGCACAAGGGGCGGAACACGTGGAATGGGGAACAACACGTGAAAATGTGGGCGTTACAGGGGAAGTACCGCAGCCAAATCCCTGCAACGCCCACACACGCGCTAACAACACGTATTCATGGAATCGAACAGGGCAAACCGGCATGCGGCAAAACACACGCAAGCCCAGAAACACGTACGCCACGCGAAAGCTGGCGTACGTACCCCTGAACAGCATAAAAGTGCTTGCAAAAAACAAACGCGTGTATAGAGCTACGATTAAATGTACCATTCCTCGCAGAAGTGATCGTGGGACACCGCAGGAGGAGGAGGAGGATAGCCAGGCCCTGCATTGTTTTACCCAAGACCAGCCTTTGTGGGATGCCTGATGACCAGGTCTATGGCAGGTATAGATTTCCACCTCATATCATCCTAGACCTGGTCACTGAGTGGGAGGATGAACTCACATCACCCACCCTCCCAAGCACTGAGCCCCTTGGCAAAGGTGCTCAAAGTCCTGCATTTTTTGGCCACTGGGTCATTTCAGCGGACAACTGCCATAGTTGGGGGCATCTCACAGCCCACACAGTCACGCTGCCTACACCAGGTGTTGGCAATCATGACTGCACGCCCCTCAGTCCGCAGGCACATATACATGCCCAGAACACCTGCAGAAAGGCAGGCCGTGGTCCAGGACTTTTACGGGGTGGCACACTTCCACAAAGTGCTTGGTGTCATTGATTGCACCCATGTGGCCCTACGTTCACCTAGGGCCACTGAACACATCTATCGCAACCGCAAGCACTGGCATTCCATCAACGTGCAGGTTGTATGCGATGCCAAGGGAATCATCACCTCTGTCTATGCAAACTATCCAGGGTCCACCTATGATAGTTTCATATTCAGAATGTCACCCCTAAACCGGGACCTGGAAGCTGGGAGGCATGGCAACACATGGCTCATTGGTGAGTACAAATGCCTGTGCACATGCATGAATGTCACACACAGACAAATAGACAAAACCAACTAATGACAACCATTATCACCTCCCCAGGGGACAGTGCCTACCCTCTGAGCACCTACATGATGACGCCAATACGGAACCCCATCACACCACCCCAGATAAGATACAACGCAGCCCATATTGCAACCAGGGCCATAGTGGAGTGCACATTCGGAGTGCTGAAGTCACGTTTCCCCTCCCTTGGCCGCTCTGGTGGACAGCGACTATATGCACCCCCAGTAGTGTGCAGGATCATTGTGGCAGCATGTATCCTGCACAATGTTGCCACACGGCATGGCGTACCAGTGGACATGGTGGTGCCCCCACATCCCCAACCACATGCACGCCCACTGCGCATGGGAGGGGAAAGGGCACGTGGCGAGGCAGCCCATACCCAGTTTGTGGCTTAACTTTGCACCTAAAGTCCCACCCCTGCACAATGCACACAGGTCTAGCACATTCCAGGTGACAATTGATGATGACAAAGGGACAGTCAACTGTCACAACCTTACCCTGAGAATGTGTCCTTGGAAGAGCTACATTGTGTGCATCCCTAGCTACTTGAACAAACAGAATCCCATGTGACCAAAAAGCACACATTCAAAATGTTTAATCCACTACCCCCATGCAAAACAGCACATCCAAATACTGGTATGTCACCTGAACCCTCCTAAACCCCATGTCACCCGCCCGACACACCATGCATGAACTGTGAAAACTCCAAAATACATTCACAACACATGACACAACTGTCACAAAGCGCACTGTGACAAATGGAAACAGGCCAGCGACAATTCCCTCTGACACATTAAAATCAAACCGTACATAGGAACATATATTCACCAGCATAACATATCATAAACACAGGACCCAACAGTGACAATGTCAGACAGTGACCAATCACAATAGCACAAGTGTCTCAATATGACAAAGCCACCACATGGACCACTCCCATCCTGAGTGTGTCGCTGCTTGCTAAATGTGGCAGGGTACCGCATACAGCATGAAGTGCATCAACAATGGAGACATGCAAGGTAATACATGCAGATGTAACATGTAAATATGCACATTTACCAATATCCAAACAAAAATGCATGCCAACCATGCACTGGACAAACAATCATGAATCCCCAATAGGGGTGTATACACAGTTTGGACTTCATACTGGCCACCAAAATGATGAAAGCCCAATGCCTCTGTGTAAGTTACTGTCACACGCTGCCCTCCTTGCAAGCACATGGAAAGGGGAAGCAGGAGTGGCATATTGGTCTGGACCCCAAGTCTCAAACACAAACACGAGACAAGCCTGTATGGGCCCAGCCGGAACACACAGTGGATGCCTTTGGATGCCACACAAAGCAACACACTGTTAGATGAATGCACAGTAGACAAGAAATAAAAATGGCCATGGTTGACCAGAGGGAGGGGGGACCACTGTAGAGGGAGGAGGTGCAGGGTGCACCTCGACACCCACATGCGTGGATGTTGAGAATAAAAAAAATAAACTCCATGAGCTAACAGCATGCACGGCTAGCGTACAGTGGGAGTACTGTTGTTGCTGTCATCACCCTCTGGTGCAACATTAGAAGGTGTGCGTGGTACTGTAGGCTGACCATGCATAGCCCTGGCATGCTCCTCCATGGGGGGTCCGGCGGTCCCCATGTAGCACCTCACATGTTGCATGGAGTTCCGCCTGCAAGACCTCACGTGTTGCACGGAGTTCCGCCTGCCAGGCCTCAAGTGACACACAGATCTCCTCACATGTTGCACAGAGTTCAGCAGAGATGTTGTGTGTCAGCTACCCCATCTGCTATTCTGCCCGTCTACTGCGGCTCATCTCAAATGCAGCCAGAGTAGATCTGAGGGAGGCGTTCTCTTCCCTCAGGGCATCTCCGTGGGCCTCTGCCTCTGCAGCTATGGCTGTGCACAGAGCCCCCAGTTCAGCCTGTCAGTCTCTGTTGGTGGCAACGTGTCCTGCCTGTGTGAGCGACACGTGGACTGCGATGCCTGCTGCTGGAGCTCAATCTGCCTATCGGGGGAGAATGGAATTGGCCACCCTTTCCACGCCCTGAGCCATCACCTCACATGATGCCCCTTGTTGCTGTGCAATGGCATACTTGGAATTCTCCCACACAGTATTACCCAGTGGCTCATGGTAACCGCGTTGCCGGACACCACACCTGCCGGGCCCAAGGAGACCTGATCCTTGCTGTGCTGGCTCTGCCTGTGGCTGCAGGACTGCATTCCTCCTTTGATCTGCTGCACCAGGAACAGGAGCAATTAGTGTGGAGCATGACCCTGCATCCGTAACCACCACAGGCGGACATACCAACACTGACTGGCCCCTTGAGGGGTCTACCCCCACTGCAGGTGTGTCGGACAGCACTAAAAACACTAGGGGAGGTAAGAGGATTATTAGCCCTAATCCTAGCACATCCTCAAAGGTTTTAGGTGAAGCCTTGAACAAAAAACATAACAGCGCTAGGGGGCTTATCTGTTCTCTTTCCAGAATGAGTCACGATGCCTAGAGCACCAATCAAATTATACAAATCAGGCTCCAAACGGATTTACAAACAATAAGTCATTTATTTAATTTTCATTCAACAATACTAAAAATGTGTTTTCAACGTCAACACATATTTAAAAAAAATGTTTTTAAGACAACCAAATCTCTGGAGAAAGTGCAAGTGCAAAAAAATATATAGCACCCATCAAGATTTTAAGGTAAACTGGCAGAGTGAACACCAAGAAGTAGATAGTTGTGTGTAAACCAAGAGTAATCCAAATATAGGATTTCTCTAAAGCGGTGTTGTACAAATACCACAAAAATAAACTTATTCATACACCACATTCATTGCAATTTCAATTCAAACATACTCATTCTCTCATACATTTCTGATTATGTGTGTTAACAGTGTAAACAGAAATTCATCAGGGGTAGTCTGCCATCTACCGAATCTTCTGACACCAAAGATAGCTTCTTATCGAGGTATAATTCCTCTGATGTGAATATCGAGGTATAATTCCAGGTGTGAATTGCATTATCACAGTCATCTGGGACAACAGCAGGGGAGAGGAGGACAGAAAGCACAACACATGAGGAAGCATCAGAAGTGCCTGCAGACCCGGAGAAGCTACAACAGCAGTTGCATGGAGGCAGGGAGGCTGTCCCAGAGGGAGGCATCCACTTGACACAGATGAGAACCACAAACTAATTGCCATGTGGTGCAACTCACCCTGAGTGAGCAGGAAAGGGATGATCAAATTCCATGAGAAGAAGGAGGAAATGCCAGAGATGGAGTCGAATGAGTAGCTTGCCCCGGACCCATAGGGGCTTGCTGGGAATGCACATGGTCCATGAATGAACACTCATGACCACTGTGAACCTGTGCCATCAGCACAGTCCGAGTGAGACACCCTGCATCAAGGCCAAAGGATGTACCACACAGTCCTGGTCTGGCAGAGTTGCAGAGGGAAGACTGTAAATGCACAGAAATTCGGGAACAGGCCGTTGTAATAGTCCGCCATGGGAATCACCAGTCCCATGGAGACAGTGAGCTGCTGGGGGATAGAGAGGCAAGTAGAAGTCCACTGAGTAGGATCAGCTTGCAGGGTGAGCTCATAGAGACATCAGTCATGTGACCATAGGGAGCAAGTGTTGAGTGGAAGGTCATCACAGGCTATCAGCAAACATGGTTCTGAGCAAGAATATGGACAAGAGAGCCTGGACAGTGATTGACATGGAAGGAGGGTGCAGGTGTGTTGATGAGGGTTGCCTCCATGTGCAGCACATGGTCTGTATGCAGTCTGCATTACAACAGGCACGTATCAGTCAAGCATCGCATGGGTCACACATGGCAGTCATGACCACATAACTGGAACTGGCAGTCAAACTCAACACATCACCCAAGCAAAATACACATGGCCTGGACACACACGCATGAACAATCACCGGACATTGTCTCATAATCAGGCAGGTCTCCCACGCCTTGGATCTGACCCTCTGCAATGAACCCTCCAGCGATCTCCTCATGTTCAGTTAGTTCATTGTCCTCTGGTGGTGACCCACTGCCACTCACCAGAGTAGAGACATATCTTGAAACCAGCTTGTTTTTTGCTCAGCGTCGGAGGTCATTCCAACGCTTCATGCAATCATCTGCTGTGCGCTTCTCTTATCCCAAGGCGCAAATATGGTCCGCGATGCACTGCCAGTGGGCCCTACACTGAGCAGGTGTAGTTTTGCACCCTGCCGTCACCAGCATGTCGCGGCCGTGTACCGGCACGTAGCCCACAAGTGCATCGAGTTCCACATCATTGAAACTCTGCTTTCTTTATGTGCCGGAGGCCTGAGCCGTGTCTGAGGTCCCAGCCTGTTCTGCTGGAGCATGCTTCTTCCACTTGGGAGGTTGTGCGGAACCTGAGTGGCTTCTGCTGCTCCGGTCAGTAGGGGCTGAAGCACAGGTGGACTGGCCAATGGAAGCAGGCAATGGCAAGACGACCAAAGGTCTGACTGCAGGCATTGGCTACTGGGTGCTGCACCAGGACCCAGCGCCACAACTGCCTCGGTGCCAAGGGCCAGGACCAACACAGTCCTGGCTGGGTGACTCAGAGCCGGGGTGGTGTCAGCTGCAGCTGCCCCTGCAGCTTCAACACCCTGGCTGCTCAGGGCAGCAGATGACACGGCTGCCCCAGATCCATGTGAACTGGTGACAGCAACTTTCACCATATGTGGCTTGGACTTCCTGACACGGAAGTCGGCCTGTGAGTCATCCTGTGCCTGTTCCGTGACCAATCTGGGCCGGGCTAGCTGACCCTGAGGTGGGCTGGTGTCAGCTGCAGCTGCCCATGCAGCTTCCACACCCTGCCTGCTCATGACAGCAGATGGCACTGCTTGTTGGGTCTGACGGGCACTGGGGATGGCAGCAGAAGCGCATAGACAACTCCCCACCAAAACAAGAAGTACGCATTGCCACAGTAGTGAAGAAATTGCGTGTGAACCCACAAAAAGAAGAATCTCACACGTCGGTCCTGACGAAAAGAACGTACAGCGCACTGGTGTCCTACGCAGACCTTTAACCCGTACAGAACATCAACGCCCAACGTCCCGTGTGCGTCACGTAACTTACACGCTAAGGGCCTTTCCTCTGATTCTACGCTAATGCGCTGTTTCGGCACGTGCAGAGTCACTCTGCATCTGGCTGGCCATGCAAAAGCACACGGAAGACCCACGCTCCTGCCCACAAGGCCATTTACCTGCCTCCAATGCCCTGAGCTGCTTCCTATGAGCCATCTGCTGCTGCCAGCCCACTCTGTGTGCCTGCTGCCTACGTGCCCTGCAAGGTGCCTGCACATCAGCCATTGCCAGAGAGCCTGTTGCTGAGACCACCTCTGCTGACCCAGAGGACTCCTGAATGCCATTCCATCGCTCCACAGCCCAGCCCCAGGAACCAGTCGCCCACCCACACCTGCCTCGGTGGTTGCCATGTCGGACCAAACACCATCTGGGGAAAGTGGCAACCCCCCGGCAGAGAGGCAGAGGGCTGCCAGCTTCACTCCCAACGAAGTTTGCATCCTGGTGGAGCAAGCCCTGGGGCATTATGATGCCCTCTTCACTGGACCATCGCGACTCAACAATGATGGATGGATGGAGTAAGATCTGGGTGGACATGGTGGGTGCCATCAACGCGGAGAGGGTGGCACCCCGCGAATACAAACATGTCTGTAAATTCTGGGAAGACTTCAGGTCCAGGACACTCAACAAGGCCCGTCCCCTCGTGAGTTCTGTTGCTGGTGGAGTGGGGTGCTGGGGCCATTGAAATGAGGGGCCTGGAGCACTTCCACACAGCGCTTCACGCCCAGGTCATGAAGTTAGAGCTCAGTCCGGAGTCGAGTGGTAAGTGTCCATGTGTTCTAGTCCAGCGTAGTGCATGTTGAGGTGTGGCTGGAGTGTTCACCCTGGCCTTATATCTGTCATGCCTCATGTACAGATGTGTGTGTGTGCATGTCCATGACAGTGCTGCATGTGAGTCCAATCAAGCGTGTTCCACATTAATGGGGTCTGTGCTGCAATGCGGGATGTGCACAAGCATGTGACGACGCACACATGTTTGCATACCTGTGTCTGGACTTGGCCATGTGAGAGGTGTGAGACATGGATGCTTATGGCACCATCATGGACATGCATGTTGTACATGTGCGTGTGTCTGAGAAGTAAGTGTGTGACTGGCCAACCCCATGGATGCATGACATATGAGCATCTCAATGCGCGATTGACTGATGCGGCCCAGTTTTCCACAAGTGCACTGTAACGAAAGGTCTACATGGCCTGATGCATGACTGTCAGGTGATGTGTGTGTATGTGATGTGCATGTACCATGATGCATGTGAGGTTCAGACCCTCTACTGATGTGCCTGCAGTGCCTTGTACATGGATGTGAATGTTTGTTGCACATGGCATGCATGGTTGTGCATGTGTGTTGCTTGCAGTGACCTGTGTGTTGTGGAGGGTGATGATGGTTGTGATGTTTGACAGTGCCACTCATGTGCATTTGCTTTGTGTCAAGCAGACATTTGTTTGGTACACTGATGCTTGTGTTCAATGTCTCTCTATCCACAGTGGCGATGGAGGAAGAGGGCGGAGGCGGCGCTGTTGAGCACCGCGGCGGGGATGCCTCCGTCAAGCAGAGATGCAAGGACCAGTCATCCTCCCAGGTTACAACATCTTCCGCGAGCGAGGAGACTGGTGCTGCGTCTGCAACAACGCCCGCAGCTGCTGAGGGGAGGCCCAAGAAGTTGAAGTTGGACGTGGGCTGTTAGGGAGTGTGAACCTTTTTCCCACTCTTACATGTGTTTTGCCATGTGTATTTCTACTTTTTGTGTGATCTTGGGCTCTGGAGCCACACCACTCCATGAGCCCAAACTTCTTGTGTGTGTTACACAGCAGCTTCAGTGCAGTAACACAGGGTTGTCTCTAAGACTTCCCACTCACTCCATTTTTCGGGGCCTGACTTCTGTCCCCCAGAAACAGGTAAAGATGCCATTTACTTTATGTAGTCATTTAACCTACAGACCCAGTACACCCCATCTTACATGGAGTATTGGAAAGGGTTAACTCTGTTCCCTTTTTGTCTGTACCTCCTGGAGCCTTGTTTCACTCCCTTAATGTTAAGACTTGGCTGGTGGCAGTGGTATCTACCCTAACTTTTCTACCACGATTATACTATATAAATGTGGTACTGTTTTAGGTTATTGTATTAGCCTCGAACATAAACCCGTTTGACCAAATACATTTTCTTTTGGCTCCGGTCGGGTTTAATCACCATTACTTTTTGTTGACATCCTTCTTGTGTTTTACTTTTCACGCCAAACCAGGTTTGCCTTCTTTGTTCGCCGTGCTTTGGCGGGCTTCTGCGAAGAAGCCCTCCTTTGGCGTCTGGGCGTCTGGGTGTCTAGGTGGGCTGAATGTGAGGGAGGGGTTTAGTAACCGCCTGCACAGGGTCTCCTTGGTGACCCAAGTCGCACTTTGTGTCCATTGGCTGAGGTGGTGGTCTGGGCTGGACAACTCCCCTGCTGAGTGATTGACAGCCAGGCTGTGTGAATGGGGGATTTTGGCATAAAAGGAAGGACTCTTGGGCTGGAAGTCAGTCGCCACTGGAACTGCAAGAACCGAAGAGAAGCGGAGAAGAAGACGACTGCTGCAACTACCGAGTCCCGGTGAAGCCCTGCTGCAGTCCTGAGCTATCTACCCTTCAACGACAGAGAAGATCTACTCCGGAGTCTTCTTCCCTTGAGCCTGGTGGGATCAACCAGCTCACCTTTCTACAGCCAGAGAATCCTCTCCTGGGTCTAAATCGCTGCACGAAGCTGTAGTGGTCCGGATAGCCATCAGAAGAGCCCTCTCCTGTTTTAGAGGAGCGCACCTTTTATTCACTGTTGCTTTGCTGCTGCTGGCCTCATCCCTGTGTAGTGCAGATCGCTCCAGACCTACTCCTTCTTGTCCCCACGACTGAAGCTCCAGGAACCGTGAGTCTGCGGGAACTACCAGGAATAACTGCCGTAGCACCGGCTTTCTTCATTTGAATAAGGTAATGTGTCCATTTGGTCGTTCTCTACATCCAACCTTGAGGAATCGGGATGAACCCTTTTCCTTTCCGAAGGCTTGTCCTTTCTTCCTTGGCTCTTATAACTTTTGCCTCCCTTTGACAATATCCAAGTACTCCTGGCAACCTTAATCGCAAACTGTTCTAAAATCGTGTGATCCTCGACAACAGAGCCCTGCTCCATTTGACAACTGGCGCAGTCCTATTGACTTTATCTGTATTTTAGAACACGTCCTCTGATTCTAGTGCCTTGACAAAGTATTGCCTATGATTTTTATCCCCTATTCCCTGGTTTTAATTCAATGTGCTGTGTGTGTTTGACTACGGTTACATTTCTTCCCGTGGGTACGCTTTTCTTTCGTTAGACCGAACTGTCATTACTGTCAAAAAGTGAGCGCTTCTTAACCCCGGCAACATCTTTTGTCTCACAACACCGGTCTGTCAAATCCTAATGTACTTACCTTGAATTGACCAAAACCAAAGGAATTGGTTGTGTGTATTATCTTTAGAATGTGGTTTTGTTTAATAAAAGTGAAGAGTTTTATGAACAGATGGATTAAAAATAAATGTACTTATATTTTTTAACCAGAAACCTTGAGTCAGTGTTTGTTTAAGTCACAGTAATTGTAGTGTGTAATCCCTATTACTGCTCATTTGCTCTTGAGATAAGTCTGCCTGCTCCGCTACTGCTACCACTATAACTGTGTAGTACAGGCTTGTACCAAAGGTGAAATTGTACTGCCACTTGTAGACTTAATTGTCTGTAGTGTTCCCTTGTGGGATGTATTAACCCACTCATCCAAGCCCTACAACATCACTGTGCATAGCTGGCAGCAGAAACATCAGAATGGCCACTGGAAAGCATGCTGCTCGCTCAAAATCAACAGAAAATGCGCAGTGAAAACATGAAAATTAGGCTGCCATCCACTTTTGCCTATATTAGTGAGCACAGGAGATCACTGCCTAAAACCACCATTGGGCTACCCACAAAGCAGCCTGAAACCACTTGGAAATAGCAATACTGATTGAAAAAGAAATACCGAGCTGTTTGGGAATCCGTTTTCTTGATTGTCAAAAATTGCTAAAATCATGGCTCACAAAATCACCTAAAAGATCCAACCTCTTTGTTGGGTGTTCCACATCATTTACTGCAAGAAGCCACACAAATACCATATCAGCGAGAATCATATGCTATCAAGCAAAATCCACTTTTAAAGATGCTTGCTGGAAGACAGCTGTCAAAAATGGGTGCAGTACCGTTGCTCGCCTCTGACAGGTGCTGCGATCGCTAAATTCTGACAGGAGAGCTGTGTTGCAGAAGCTAAATATGCCAAAGCAGGGAATTCCATCAAAATGCCATATAGAGTGCTACACAGTGATTTCATGTTGAAAAAGACTTGATTTAAAGATATATTGCTTATTTTAGGTT
Organism: Ambystoma mexicanum; assembly: GCF_040938575.1. Taxonomy (NCBI): domain Eukaryota; kingdom Metazoa; phylum Chordata; class Amphibia; order Caudata; family Ambystomatidae; genus Ambystoma; species Ambystoma mexicanum. Next base: position 1,387,303,866 of record NC_090933.1, read on the forward strand.
TATAAAATGCATTTTGTTCACAAGGAACTCTGTTGAAATTGACCAGAAGGCAATCTGATTTCATTAAAACTCCAAAAGGCTTGCTTCCGTGAGAACCCTTCACACCTTGGCCTTCCTATCAACAGGACAGGAGATCGCATGGACATGTTAATTAGAACTGTTGTGAGAGGAGATTTCCCCTGCTTACAGGAAAAAGAGACAATAGATTCCTTGACTGAATGGAATATGCTAAATTTGGGTGTGAGTGGCCAACAACTCCTGGCAGGAAACAAGACATGTGACCTCTGAGTCAGAGCCAAGCTTCTGGGGGCAGAGACAAACCGTTGTGTGTATTGAATTGAAAGCAAATGTATGTTTTATGAAATTGCTTATAACAAATTTTACCAAGCTGACAGAAATGTCAAACTTTGAGATTCTTAAAATGACAAATTCACTCACAGTTCAAGACTAAGATGGATGCTGTGTGATGTTCTGAAACCAAACCCCGGGATTTATTAATATTGTAGATACAGCGTTTATGCTAGAAACATAAAAACTTACAGTAATATGCTCAGAGAGGGTGTGTATGTCTGTGTAAAATTTGGTGCAGAACCAATCTTGGCAAACCCACCAAAAGCGTGAATAAGTTGTCATTTCTGAACCCAAGCATGTAGGAACATGAGACTTGAACAGAGACATGCCTTGATTAATCTGTGACGTGTATCTGTATTCTCAACAACTTGTGTATCTGGGAAATATGTTTTTTGGGAAAAATTGATTTTCTAAGTAAAAGCAAAGGGGCGTGTTCTTTCCTTAAGCCATAAACATGACACCTGATGACACAGGATGACACACTACTCCTTTCTCCAGTCATGGGACAGGAATGTCTCTAACCTATCAAATCCTTAGGGGGTTGGGCATGTAGAATCGGCCTCCACACCCACTTTGGAAACACATAAAAAGAGACTGCTTAGGACAGGCAAGGACACACTCTTTCTACTCTTCAACCGGTTCCTGTGAAGCACTCTGCCAGACCAGATCCCGACAATATCCAGACAGAGATTCCGGACTCCAGATCTAGATCCAGAGACCAGAACTTAGAATCCAAACTCTAGAACTTTGAAGCAGAGAGAGGCCTTTTCAGCAGGCTTCAGAATCTTTTGCAAACCTGATTCTCAGCAGCCGGGCTGTGCTGTTTGCTTCTGGCCAAGAACCCTGTGCTAGAACCAAGATCCAGAGAAAGCAGAGCCATATCCGGAACCCGTCAGATCCCGTCCAAGAGGCTGCAGACCGCCGTGCAGTGCTGAACATAGACCGGAGTGCCTGAGACCTGTCCGGTGGCGAGTGAAGTCAAACCCTTGACCAGATCTTTGACGGGCCCATTCCATTCTATTCCAAAACTAGGAGTGAGTATCTAGTCTAGAACTGTACAGAACCAATCTCTTAGTTTAAAGTAATCTTATCCCATCCATTTCAACCTGTCCAGAACTGCATTATAGAATCTGGTGTCCATCCTGTTGATTTCAAATCTGTAAAGCGTAATCTTGACTTTATTTCTGAAAATCTACCTCCACATTTTAAAGATAAGATCCTAAGCTTTCCAACAAACCCAAAACGACATTCCATTATAGTTTTTCCATAATCGCGATTTACGCACGCAGAAAAATTGCAGCGAATTGCAATTTAGCTCAATTTCATTTTCTGTCAAAATAGCTGTCTCTTGCTTTCCACTGCTGAATTTCGTTTTCAAGTTGATAATCATTCATGAATCATTGCTAGTGTTGACCTGAACCAATCTCAAGTAACTGTCACTCATCCTGAATCCTTTAGTGAATTAAAATCATTTTAGCATATTTTTCACATTCCCTGCAATCACATTCAAAAGCATTCCTGCCTGTTTAAAATCATACCTGTTTTCTCTAAGCTTGCTGGGGGGAACTGGAATTGAACTGCAGCACTGATTGCCTTCCGGAAACCTGTGTGCCTTATTTCCATCTCTTCATATTGCATGGGGGAGGAGTGAGTAGTCACAGGGGAAAAAGTGATTATATTATCTTTAGATTGAAATCCTATCAAGTTTATTTCTGTGTTGCGTTCTTTCCCATCTTGCATTTCCTTGAAACCATACAACATATTCTCTGCTACCTTATCCTTTCTATACCAACTCCTAAGTGATTAAAGAGAGTGTGGTATTGTAATATTACCCATTGTTGATCACTATTATATTCATAAGTGTGCTATCAGATATTATTTTGTTCAGAAAAGTGTGATATATATATTGTTTAATTCTTCACATAAACCTTTTAATTTGCAAAACAAACCTACTTCTTGGCTCAGTGAGGCCAGGGGGATTCAAAGAGAGGGGTGTTATATAAGGGTTCATCATCCAGATTTAAAGAACTTTGACATATAAATATATCAATAAGGGCTTCCATTGGGCATCCCAGACTAGGCATTGCTTTAGTTGGAGTGCTGCATTGAAGTCACTTACACCCTAAGGGTACTGCAGAGGATTCTGCCTACCATGGGCTCCTCGGCAGCAGGAGGGACATGTGAGCCCCCACATGAGCAATTCGATGCGGAAGACAGTTCAAAGTCATCCAGGTTGGTGGTGAACAAGGCAGAGGCCGCATCAGCCCAGCACATGGGGCCTGGCGGGGGTGATGAGGTAGGTGCAACTGTTGCAGTCCAGGGTCGGGGCAGGAGGCAGTGCAGGTCACCGTGGAGGGACCTGTGCCTAGTCCTGTCCCTGCTCCTGCGTCTGCATCAGTTTGCATCGGCGGGCATGCCTCAGGCCTGACCCATACGCAGGTAGCGGGTGTGTCCACTTTAACTGACCTTCCACTACCTGCAGACGAGGGAATCCATGACAGGGTGGAACCATGCTACCCGGTCTCGCGAGGCACACAGCTGACATTCGTGATGATGTGCAGGCTTCCTGTCGGGTGCTTGCACATCATCAAGAAGAGGTCTGGGCCCTCATGAACTTGCTGGCTCAGCTCATTGTTGCAATTTTGCTATGTGTCCTGGCCACTGCTACGACCCCCTCCTCCTCTTCCTCCACTATGCGCCAGTCATCCTCCCTGCCGTCTTCCGGCCCTGATACCACCAGGGCCCCCTTTTGGACCTGTCCCAAACACGGCAGCCAGTCTGGTGGAGACCACATCCCTGCCACAGTCGGGAGTCAGAGGATCAGCAGATGTGGTCACCCCAGCAACAGGACCAGTGGCAAGGGAGGTAGTGCAGGCACCTTGCAGCAGGGCACGTGCACGACTTCCCCGGGGGTTGTCATTATCCCAGAGGCAGTCCTCGAGACGCAGGCACAGGGCTTATTGGCAGCAGCAGGCTCTATGTAGGAGGCAACAGGACTCGGGCCATCAACATCAGAGGGGCAGGTATCGGCCATCAGGCAGGAGGGAGACATGGACCATGGCACAAGGATGTCTTCCGTATTGCAGCGAATGGGCCAGCAGATAGGTGCAGAGCGGCAGCGGGCACGGGGGTCATGACTCACCATGGCCAGGGCAGAGAACACCCTGCATTGGGCAGAGAGGTGTGCAGAGTACCTCGAGGAGACTCGCAGGGAGTTTGTGAGGAGCACGAGGGAGTCCCTGCTGGCCCTCGAGGAGGGAGCACAGGCCCACCTCCGGGATATTGATGCAGAGTTCGAGGATGCCCTGGCCCGAACTCCGTGGGGAAATGGTGAGTCGTAGGACTAGCCCGCTGCCTTTGTAAATAGTTATTTAGTGGCAGGTTTCCTTTCTTTTTTTATGATTTTGAGTCCATGGACTTTGCTCTACATTTTGGGAATAGTTTTTTATTCTTAGGGTTTTTTAGTGTGTTTGGGCCTCATTACGACCCAGGCGGTAAGTTACCGCCTGGGCCGTGACTTTACCACCATGGCGTAAACTCCGTTTACGCCATGGTGGTTGGCGGACTTACCGCCCCATTCCGACCTTGGCGGGGCGGTAAGTCCCCAATCCCCATTTACCCTTCCCCATTCCCATTTTTGCCCCATAGGGCATAATGGGAGTGGGGAAGGCGTTAATTACGCCACCGTAAATTACTGTGGCGTAATTAACTCCATGGTCCCTTAGCGCCATGGATTTTAACACCTGCTAAAAGCAGGTGTTAAATCCGCCATGGCGCTAAGGGACCTCGTACTCAGGCGGTAAGGGTCGGCGCTGTTAACGCCGTCGTAAAACCCTTACCGCCTGAGTCGTAATGAGGCCCTATGTCTTTTTTGGGATCATGGACCCTTGGAACATTGTACATAGTTTAAGACATTTGTTTTTTTTTTCTCCATTTATTTCACCGGAGTAATGGGTTTTTTAAAATTTCTGGTTGCTATTGGACAACATTCCTTGGATATGGACCACTTTTTTGTGTTTACACTTTTTTATCATTCCATTATTTTTGGGTGGGGGGACATGAGTCAGGGCCTGCCTGCAGGTTTCCGTCAATCGTGGGGGTGGGTGGACATGAGTGGGGGCCTGCCTGCAGGTTTTCGTCAATGCTGGGGGTGGGTGGACATGAGTGGGGGCCTACCTGCAGGTGGCCGTAAATGCTGGGGGTGGGTGGACATAAGTCGGGGCCTGCCTGCAGGTTGCCGTCAATGGTGGGGGTGGGGAGACATGAGTTGGGGTGGGGGGACATGATTCAGGGTGTTAGGGAGAATTCTCTGTTAAGGCTCATTTCCCCAACCTAGTGAGTCCCCCCCAGCTTTGCTGGATTTTTGGGGTTTGTTCTTTTCTCCTGCTAAGAGTGAGACTCTTTTCCTCCCACTCTTAGACATGATTTGAGGATATCCTTTGACTTTTTGTGTGCTTATGGGCTGTGGGGTATTTTTCTCCATAGGCTATCATTGGTTTTTGTGTGTGTGTTACACAGCACCCTCTGTGCAGTAACACAGGGGTGTCATAGTGACCCCCAAACATAGACTCCATACCCTGGGACTGACTACTGTCTCCCAGGGCATGTAAAGTCACCATTGGCTTTACTAGTCCAAAATTGTGAACAGAACCAGTACAAACCATCATATTGTGGAAGTACTGGTAGGGGTAATTTGATTGCCCCTGGGTCTGTTTCCAAGGGGGGCACTGTCCTGTCCCCCCCTTGACGAGTTTCTGGCTGGTGGCAGTGGTTACCACGCAAAATATTCCACCGGAATATTTCTCTATTGGATTTTCCCATTGATTTTAAACGCACCACTTTTTGGTGCAATGTTAAAGATACCGCCGGTTTATTTATTTAAAATAAATTCACTGAGTGGGATTTTTTGCCAGATCTCGGTTCTAAAATGGCGTTTGTGTTCGTCTCTGTGACTCTGACCCAAGTCGAGCCCTTTGTTCCACTATTTTGGCGGGCTTCTCCACAGAAGCCCTCCAAGTGGTGCCACTCTGTCTGGGTTCCATAGGAGGGGTGGAGGGGGGAATAGGCACCCTGGACTGCGTTGCCTTGGCAACCCAAGTCGCACACTTCTCTGATTGGCCCAGTGGTGAGCCGGCAGGGCTTTTGGGACTGGATCTTCAGAAGTCGCCACTGGACCTAATAACCCGATGAGGATGAAGCTGAGCCACCTGCAACCCGACGACACCACCGGTGAAGCCCTGCTGCAACAGACTCTCCACTTCTCCAACGACTGGGAAGATCTTCTGCTGAAGAGTCTTCTCCCTTTTAGCTGGTAGGACCATCCAGCTCACCTCTTTTCGCTTCCAGGTAAACTCTAGAAATGTTTTAACACAACCCAAGAACATCTCTAAGATGCTTGGCCCTTTTATTTTGATTTTTTGGACAAATTTGACATCTAACATTGGGTGAATAACCTAATGATACATTTGTTCACAGAATTCGGTGGATGTTAAAATCTTTCTGAAACGGAGTTCAATTTTTGGACAAACATTTCACACATTCAGCTCTTGATCCTTTACCTGTCCTCAGATTCAGGTAATCTCCTTCTAAAAATTATTTTCCCAATAAGCATTACTCATTAATAATTGTTATACATTGTGGGGCATTTACATGTATATATTTCTTCACAGCCGGAAGAGGCATCGTATGGCAATATGAGCTAAGGTGGCAGTGCCTAGGGCATTGGATTCTAGCATCAATAAATATGCCAGTACTAGAAGCACAAGACTATAACACGTGTAAGTAATGATCCCAAACATTAACACTATCTCAGTAAGCATAAGGATATGTCATCTATCTAGTGTACACGTGAAGTGACTAGGAGGACGATAATACGGAACAACTGGAAACACACAGGAGTTCTATCACAGTGATAAAGAGAACACATAGACCCTCCATCCTTAGATAGACATGGATGAGAAGACAGCACAGGTCAGCAGGGTGATATAATGCTGAAGTGACTGTGAATTACAAAGAAAAGAAAAGTGTTTGAGATGAATAGGGAATATACAGAAAAGTGGTGACTTCCATTACTGAATTGGTTAACTTGTGGATAGTAATAACATAGTTAAGTGCGATGGAACACATGGTTCTCCATTGGCACAATGCACGACCTGGTATATGAGTTTCTTTTGAAAAATCAGAAATTGGAATTAGTGTTCAAATACTATAATTTGAAGATGGTATTAATAATTTTTTGTAATCTGTACAGAGTAAGAAAAATACTGATTATGTTTTTCAAATATATTATTTACTAGCTGTCCCTGGCCACGCGTTGCTGTGGCTCAGTCTGGTTAAATGGAAAAGAAAGAAAAGAGAAAGCGCACCATTCTAATATGTTTAATTTCACAATGCTTGTTGGTATACAATATTTTTTGTTGTTCCATTGTCTGTGCAGATATAGAGATTGTCGGGTTTGCTGACTGTAGAATCCACAACATATAATTGTCCATGTGAGAAGCAATCCGTGTCTAGATCTAAACCTCACAATTCTAAAGATTGGCCTTGAGCTTTGTTGATGGTGATTGCAAACGCAAGTTGGCATGAATTGAGCTGTTACGATTTCTGCGCCGAACGAAGTCATTTGGAAGCATGAGTTGTATTTCCTGATGTTAGATAGGAAATGCTTTGATTCAGTGGTATATCCGGCAAGCAAAGTTTTTAATGGCTCTGGCGGTTCTCCAAGTTGAGGCAGTTTAATTTTCTCGGCACAACACATTCCTTTCGTTTCTCCATTAAATTTCAGAGTCTTGCAATAAGGACACACTACAGTCATAGTGCCGATGAGAACATGCCGGCTCAAACTATAATCATCAGCTGGGTTGTACCGGAATGCAAGGCGATTGTAATCGCGTGATTGCTGAGCACGGAGTTGTGTTTGATGCTGATCTGCTGTTTCTCGTTGACGTCTTTCAGCCACTCTCAGCCTGTCGCGTTCATTCTGTTGAGAACGAAGCAGATCAGAAGCTGCAGAATGCGATCGCCGTGCTCGCAACCGTGCATCCTGACGTCTGGCTGCACGTCGCTCTGCTGCTTCCTCAGCACGTATTTGAGCCATTCTAAATCGGAAACATTGAAATGGAATCTTAAAATAGTAAAATATTTAGTATAGCGTGTGTTGCTTTTACGTCCAACTGATGGGGCTGTTTTTCAGTAAAATATTTAGTATAGCGTGTGTTGCTTTACCCTCCAACAGATGGCGCTGTTTTTCAGAAAAAGCATCTTTTTACCTGTCATAGGTGTGACATCTATGTATAGTAGGTATATAAAAACACATGCATATTCGAATGCAACATTGTGTCAAAATTTCAAAGCAATCAGTGGAGAACTTTCGGAGATTTAAGATTTTGAACAAACGAACACTTACATTTGTATTTATATCGATAGAAACAATAGGCCCTGAAGAAGAGAAATATATTCTCATAACGCGTCGGGCATTAAAGAACCAGAATTTAAAACAAAACATTTTGGAAAATCTTCTTTTGAGAACAATTATTATTTGAACATTTGAATAACATTTCCTTTTGGATTAAATTATTGTTTAACAACCTTACATTGAGATCTAAAAACATTCTAAAAAGTTGGGCTTATTAATTGAGCCAATCACACTGTGCAGGGGACGCAAGTTCTCCAAAGTGGGAACTTTTTTGTTTCAATCCATCCTATCTGAGGTCCAATGCAATCATTCTGGCTCACACCTAATAGCCTCATTCAAAGCCTTACATCAAATGACTTTGATTTTACTTCACTCTCCCCCCAGAATTACATTTTTCTTACTACCAACCTTATTGTTTCACTTATACTCAAGTAGTTCATGCAGCAGAATACATACTTTGAATGGAATTTGTAGGGGCCCTCAGTCTGATGGATATAAGTCTCTGAATCAATGATAACCCCTGGCATTGCTTTGGTCAGGCTTGGCCTCCCTGCCACTAATATGAGAAGTCCTGCCCAAACTGCCGAACCACAAGGCCTAAAAATGCTTGCTCTGGCTTGTGTTCCAGTGAATGTAATGTGTCAGGGTCCTCAGCTGTTTATGCACCTGGTGTAGAAATCTGTGTCCAAGCATCGCCACCTGCCATTGATTCTTTGCTACAATTAACCATCGTATTAGGCATTATTGGAACAACTGTTATATTCCCACATATACAAACCTACTTTCAATTATAGAAATCAACGTGATAGTTTGAAACAATAGATACCTTAAAAATGAGAAGTTTGAAATGTAAGTAAGATTAAAAGTGCAGTTAAAAAAGCACCACAGGATCTTGCTAGACAGCTGTAGGCTGCCTGCTTGAGCATGTGTGCTACCTCACTTAGAGGTGTGCATGGCACTCCACATACCTGGTCATTTCTGCTTTCATGGCTGTGGGGCATAAATCATTGTCCAGGGCAAGCAAAGAAATCCTGATCGGGCCGACTGCAGTACAGCTCCTCAGAATGCTAATCGCGAAATCCCCCCTGCCTGTTTTTACCCCCCTAGTCTCCACCCCTCACCCTAAGTCCCAGTGGTGATTTACTTTTTTTTAATTGCGTATAGTTAAAATACATTGAAAAAAAGCAAGAAAAAAAAAAGAAAGGAAAAACCCCACCACTGACCATGCCTCCTTTCTAGGGGGTTCAGGGGTTGGCCTTGTGGGGGCCTGGCCGCCTGGCACTCCTGCTGGAGCAGGGCCTGGTGGAAATGTCTGGGTTCAAAAGTAACACCATTGAAATGGGCCTGAGGGCATGGAAAAAGTGGGTATAACAAACAAACAACCTTTCCAACAGAGTGATACTGCAAACACAAATGCCCGTTTCTGGGTTCCATGTGGGGTCATGATATGAATTGGAAAGCACCTGCCTCTTGGAGCCTTCTGCTACTTCGGGTGGACTCTGTGTCTTCTCATTTACCTTCAGATTCTGCTTTTAGACTCCACCCTGCACTGGCAATTTCCACTTCATATTACCCCAGAAAGAAAGCGTTGTGAGACAGTGTTTCTCTTGGTGTGGGTCTGTAGGGAAGGATGGGAGCACCTTAGTGTGCTCTGGAATGGAGGCAGGGAGGGGGCATCCTGGTGTGCTCTGGAATAAAGGGAGGGGGGCATCTTGGTATGGGTCTGGAGGTTGGGGTGAGGGTATCTTGGTAGCCTGGTGTGTGCTGGAATAAAGGGAGGGGGGCATCTTGGTGAGCTCTGGAATGGAAGGACGGGGCACATTGGTGTGCTCTGAAATAGAGGGAGGGGGGTATCTTGGTGTGCTCTGGAATGGATGGAGAGGGACATCGTTGTGTGGGTCTGGAGGTTAGGATGAGGGTATCTTGGTATCTTGATGTGCTCTGGAATGGAGGGATGGTGCATCTTGGTGTGCTCTGGAATAAAGGGAGGGGGCATCTTGATGTGCTCTGGAATGGAGGGGGCACCTTGGTGTGCTCAGAAATGGAGGGAGGGGTATCTTGGGGTGCTCTGGAATTGACAGAGGGGGATATCTTTGTGTGGGTCTGGAGGGCAGGATGTGGCATCTTGGTATGGTCTAGAGGGAGGGATTAGGGCATCTTGATGTGTGAAGGGAGGAAAGCATCATAATATAGATTGAGAGGGAGGGATGGCGCATCTTGCTGGGTTCTGGATCAGGGGGAGGGGGCATCTTCAGGTGGGTCTGGAGGGCAGGATAGGGGCATCATGGTATGTTCTAGAGGGAAGGATGGGACATCTTGATGGGGTCTGGAGGGTGGCATGGGGCATCTGTGTGTTTACCTGGAGGGTGGGATGGGGCATCTGTGGGTTGGGAGGGTGGGATCGGTCATCTATGGGGCACCTGCATGTGGGTCTGAATGGTGGGCTGGGGTATCTGGTTGTGGGCCAGGAGGGAGAGACATCGTGGGCAGGGTTGAACATTGCCAGGAGCCGAGAGCTAGTTAGCTCCTTCTTCTAATCAAGGAGAACCTGGTTAGCTTGAAACCAACAGCTGGCCAGAGCTGCTGGCTCAGCTGGCAATTGGTGCCGAACAAATATGTTACAATTACTTTTGACTGTTTGAAAATGCTAATAAGGAACAATTAGGGCACATCTTGTACACATTTAAACATAATGAAACATATGCAATGAACAAAAATGTTACAGTGGATCTCATGTGCTACATAGATTCCTGGTGAACTTGGTACTTTCTCCTGGTTCCCCAGTGGTAGCTCCTGCTTACTGGGTGATGCCTGACACCCAGACGCTGGTTTTAGCTCCTGCTCATTAAATCTTAATTTTGAACCCTGTTGGTTATAAATCTTGAGGAGTGAGCTGTGGTCTGCAGTGGCTTATGAGCTTGTTTTTATTTCTACTGTTTGGAGGCGGCCCCAGGGTTCCAGGAGTAGCTGACTCTATATCTCCCTCATTAAACCACAGAATGGAGCGTAGTGAGGTCGAGTGAGCTGTGGTCTGCAGTGGCTTATAATCTTGTTTTCATTTCTACTGTTTGGAGGCGGCCCCAGGGTTCAAACCCCCAACAGTGGCGACGAAGGTGGGATGGATGCTCGCATTGCTTGAGTACGGGGTCACGCTGGTGTAGCGGCCAGGAGCTAACAATGCAGCGGACTACCTCTCCCGGCATCCCGGAGTGCGTGGGGGAGTGGTAGGAGACACCTGCGCAGAAGAGGCGGACGACCATGTCCGGATGGTAGTGGAAGGAGCAACACCAAATGCGATGCCCCTGTCGGAGCTGGAGGCTGCAGCGGCCGAGGATGGGTGCTTCCAAATACTGAAGCAGTCGATGCAGAGCGGATCCTGGAAGTTCGTCTTGGAAGCTCTCGCGGGGCGGACCCATGAAGCGAAGACCGCCCTTGAACAACTGTGGAAAGTGAAAGACGAGCTGTCATTCTCGGAGTCGGGACTCCTACTCCGAGGGGATTGCATAGTGGTCCCCCACTCCAAAGTAGGTGATGTGATCACTCTGGCCCATCACGGGCATCAGGGTGCCGCCAAGACTAAGGCAAGGCTGCGGATGAAGGTCTGGTTCCCGGAGCTGGAGAAAAGGGTCGATGACTTTGTGGCAGCCTGCGTATGGTGTCAGGCAGCCTCCCCGGTGCAGAGAGAACCGGCCATCGAAGCCATGCCTCGGGGGACCAGGCCCTGGGAGGTCGTTCATGCGGACTTTGGGTCCACGTCCGTGGGCACCCACTTTCTGGCCATAGTTGATGAGTACTCCCGGTACCCCGAGGTGGAGTTTGTGGAGTCGGTGGCATTCGAGCATGTGGTAGTCGCCGTGGAAAAGATATTTGCAACCCATGGATTTCCCCTGACGCTATGCTCGGACAACGGGTCGCCGTTCCAAAGCGAGCGGTTCTCAGAATTTCTAGCCAGCTGTGGAGTCAAACATCGGAAGATATCCCCATTGTGGCCTCGAGCCAACGGTGATGCAGAAAGGCTGATGCGAACGCTGAACAAGACATTTCGGATTGCGCAAGGACAAGGTCAGCCTCTCCAACGGGCCTTGTATCAATTCCTGAGAGTGTATCGCACCACTCCACACGCATCCACTGGTGTCGCCCCGGCGGAGGCTTTATTCCGGCGATGCCCCCGGGGGCTACTGCCAGAGGTACAGGAGAAAGAACCCGGTGTGATCAACGACCAGCAGGTTGAGGCCGACCGACTGGCCAGGATCAGCCAAGAGAACTTGCGCCGGGGTCTTCATCCCCAGCGGCTGGAACCCGGGGATGAGGTGCTCATCCGGAACCGACATCCTCATCCTCCCTTACGAACCAGAGCCCCTGGATGTGGTCGCCATGAAGGGGTCGATGGTGACGGCCTCAGATGGGCGATCGGCTGTCACCCGAAATGTCAGCTTCTTCAAGAAGTTGGGGGACTCGAGAACTGAACCCCCTCTGGACCCTGGTGTTGCTGAGATACCTGAGGATGATGGGCCCCCTCTCGGTGCCCTGGCCTCTCCGATTCGAGGGGCTGCTGCTGATGGACTGCCGGTGGCGGAGGTGAGCGGGAGGTACCCCCAGAGGGCTGGGCGAGGGAAACCAGCTTACCTCAGCGAGTATGTGTTGGGACAGTTGGAGAGTCATCCGGAGTGAGGGGACCCGGGTGGCTGACATTAAAGGGGCATGGGTTCAGGATGGGCAGTTTGTTTTGTTGTGTGATGTATCATGTTTAAGTAATGTTGCAATTGTGTTTCCTCCTGAAAAAGGAGGAGTGTGGCGTTAATAAACGGGGCGTTCCCGGAAGCTGGCAGAGCGACCGGGGAGCCCGAAGCCGACAGACGTGTGTGAGTGTGCTCTGTCGGGTTGGGGGCTCACGGGCACGCATGGGGGCCAAGGACAAACCCCCAACAGGGAGTAGAGTGAGGTCAAGAGAGATGTGGTCTGCAGTGAATTCAAATCATTTTTTAATTTCTGCTGTTTGGATGCGGCCCCAGGGTTCCAGGAATAGCTGACTCTATATCTCGCTCATTAAACCGCGGAGCGAGGTCGATAGAGCTGTGGTCTGCAGTGGTTAATAATCTTTTTTAATTTCTACTATTTGGAGGCGGCCCCAGGGTTCCAGGAGTAGCTGACTCTATATCTCTCTCATTGAAACACAGAGCAGCGCAGAGTGAGTTCGAGTGAGCTGTTGTCTGCAGTGGTCCGCTATGAATGCAAAGCCACAATGACACAAGGGGCCTCATTACGGCTTTGGTGGTAGCCATGCCGCTATTGGCGGCATGGCTGCCTCCAAATCCGGGTCCGGGTTCCCTGAATGGGGTATTACCGGGCCATTACGAGTTTGGAGGGCCCGGTAATTCCTCCCTCAGGGAACCCGGGGCCGGACCTTCCCCGTTCCCATTCGAGCCCCCATAGGGCGCAACGGGAATGGGTGCAGGGAGCTAACAACGGGCCGATTACGACCGGCCCCTCGCGGGACCAGGTAATGTCGCCTGGTTTTACCAGGCAACCTTACCGGGTCCCGCGAGGGGACCTCATAATCAGGCGGAATGGGTTTAACGGGTCTGCATCCATTCGCGGCACCCGTTAACCCATTCCGCCAAGATTGTAATGAGGCCCAAGGTCTTTTTTGAGGTGCTGGCCACTCCTTTTCAGTGATATACTGTCTGGCGTATTTGCCGTGCTCTCTTTTATCACTGCTACCCGATCTATTGTTTACATTCCTTGGGCAGCCAACTACGGTGATTATTTGCTGCATATTTATTTCGTGCCCGGACTAGGAGTGTGTGCGGGAGTGTGGTTTCCCCTAGCAGATTCCATAGCCTGCCGCAGCCTGCCCTGGCTTTCCGTGCTACGGACATTTCTATATTTTTTCAAAGATTTCAGCATTTGTCTGCAGCTGTTGGACATGGCTTCTCATTCTGCTGTACATTCTATCCGCCATCTTCAGATAAAGTGACTCACTATTACTGCTCGCCCTTCTGACTATCTTGTGCTCCGTGTGTGCAGGAATGTGGTTCTCTTTGGGGTTTCCATAGCCTGCCACAGCCCGTTGCTCAATCTTTCCTAACTCTGCGCCTTTGAAGGCATTCACAAACCACGGCTGCCAGTATTGGCGATATATGTTGGGAAAGCTACCTTGCTTGGAGCTGTAAAGTTTCACGCTGAGGGGCGATATTTGTACGTCCTTGTCCGGACGTGTGACTGTGTATTCCCAGGTGTGTGGCCTTCTGCACAGGAGTGTTACTATTGCTTATATTGAATATTATTTCTCTTATAGGCCTTTTCAACAATTTTAATGATTTATATACCTAATTTTATGAAACAACATATTTTACATTTTACAATTCAATAGTGTTGACTTCAGGCTTATGGTGATTTACTGATTCTGGCCCTGGTTTAATTTGAAAGGGTGTTTATAGTGTAAATTACATTGATGATTTGTGAGCGCAAAACTGGTTAACACTATATTCAGAGAAACGCTGTGCTAATAATCACCTATCATGCCTTGGAAACACTGCTTGAGGTCTAACAACCAGAAAATAAGTAAGTAAACATCTGCCCCTAAAACAATTTGTATTTTTGTATTTGTTTTTTATAGATTTTTATATAGAGCTTTTTACCAAAACGTTTCACAGAGAAACAGTGGACAGTACATTAAAATCAGCGTAAACAATTGTGTTCGGGATCAGCCAATAGCAATCAAACAGTAGACTGAAGTAAGTGACATTTTAGGGAGGAGCGAAAAAGAGAGCAAGAGGTTATGGATCGAAGAGATAGTGGAAGAAGGTTCTAGTGGAGAGGGACCAGCAGTTGAAAAGATCGAAAGCGAGATTGTGCACAAGGGGCATGTGGAACAGCGAGTAAAAAAAGTCCAGCAGAGCGGAGAGGACGAGAAGGAGAATACAAGGAAAGAAGAGAAGCAAGGTAAACAGGGGCAAGGCCATGTCAAGATTTGAATACTAAGCATAGAGTACGAGGTCAAGGCGGTTTCTGTAGAGTAACGTGGACGAAACCCAGACTGAGTAGGAGGAAGAAGAGATAATGATTGGTAACAGGGAATGGGAGAAAGGTAATCGAGGCAATACCTCTAAACCACGTGTCACGAGTTCCCCTAGCAGATCCCGCACTAGAGGTTGCAGGACTGCGACTATTGACTCCTACTTTTCTTCCGATCCTATTGTTCCATCCAGCACTGTGCCAGTAATTACCCAGGCTAATACTTGTATAGTTAGAAATACTGTGCACAGTGAAGCTAGCAATAACACGGTGCACTCAGAACTATCCTTCTCTGGGATGGATAATAACCACTCGCTATTGGCCTTATGTTATTTGCTGCGTGACTCTTTGGCACCTGAACCTACTGCACAAGCCCAGGGGGATCCCCTTGAAGTTGCAAATGACATGATACCTGGGAGACTCAATTAAGAAGTTGGAAGCCCTTCTGGGGCAACTAGTACATCTAATACAGATAATGATTCTGGCCCCAGGCTTTCTGCACCCCCCAATATGAATCCCCTCGACGAAGTTGCAATATTAGATAAATCTATTTCTGAGGATATGGCACAGCATTGTGATCACCAAACTCAACTTTCAGTGCTCCAATTTGCCATGAAGGTTTTATAAAAAATGTGTGGCAACATTTTGGTGGAGGTATCTACCCTCTCTAGCAACATCGCCCTGAAATCGGATGATGACGAAGAGCTAGATAAGCTCATTTAGGCTGCTGTTCCTTTCACCTCCGATTATTTAGATCAGCACAATGCTGTTGCAGAGCCTGTAGAGGATAGTATTATTGATGCTGATCTGGTGGTGGACGAAACTGCTGAATCCATTAGCGATACCTCCACTGTTTTCCTTACTAGGAAATAACGTAGAAGGAGAAAGAGGCTGAACAAGCTGAACGTGCCTAAACACGTTGGAACCAAGGGTGCTAATAACCCAGACGATGACCATAACACACAAGAGATGGTGAATGGTAATAATACTAAAATAGTGAAGGATAAAAGAAAAAGGGCTACCAAGGTTAAAGGTACTCTAACTAGCTGGGCCCTACACGATAGGCACCAGACACCCCCACTTCCTATTGTCAATGATGCAAATTGTGAGGCACCCTGAGTGCATATTATTAACACTGACAATAGCCCTGTCCCACACCGGCAGGCAAATCGTCCTCTGGTAACCTTTGATGGGTCTTCTGGAAGAGAACAAGGTTTCAATGTGGTCTCTGACGACACCCTAGAGGCTGTGTCGTAGGTGCCCTCCTCCACAACCATGCTCCCCTCCTAATGTTTACCATCAAAAATAATAATCCGGGTAAAACTAAGGCCCATCCCCATATAAATCGGACTGAATACCTATCCTTAATTATTTACTTAGTAATTTATATAGCGTTCAAAGCCTGAAGGCATCTAGGCGCTTTTCTTGACAGACAACACGCAAAGCGAGTTGCAGTGGTTACATTGTTGCAAGGTATCACAGTTACAGTGTTGTCAGCAGAGCAGTACAATACTATATAGTACAAAGGTGGTTACATCAATGCAGGTAGCGGACATTACCTTGTTGTCATCATACAGAACAGCACAGGGTAGTTACATAGTTACGGGTAGTGGGGTTACAATGTTACCAGAAGTAATAGCAATACAGGGTGAACAATACAAGTCAAATTATACTGCTAGGTCAATCTACTAAGTGGGGTTGCTGGTCTAAGGTGAGCAGGGTGAGAGAGTTATTTAGCAAGCTCCTAGCTGAAGAGCCAAGTTTTGAGGTGTTTGCGGAAAGCTCAGTAGCAGCTTGCGGATCTCAGTGTTACTGGTAGGTTGTTCCACTGTATAGCAGCCACCACCAGGAAGCTGCAACCACCGGCCTTCTGGCACTTGAATCTGGGTGTGGCGAGGCAGTGCGTGTATGCAGAGCGTGTAGGTCTCGAGGAGTGGTTAGGTGTGAATTTACCTGTGAGGTATTTAGATGCTAGCTTGTGTATGTATTTGTGTGTCATAGCGAGTGTTTTGAATTGAATGCGCTCAGAGATGGGGAGCTAGTGAGTGTTTCTTCTAGTCGCTGAGATGTGTGATTTCTTTGGTATATTTAATGCTGCTCTAAGAGCATTATTTTGGATCATTTGTAGCTTGTTAATATTTTGGATCCTTTTGCCTGCATAAAGGGCATTGCAATAGTCTAGTCTAGACAATATAAGTGCTCAAGCTAGGGTAATGCAGCTGTTGGGTGATAAGAATGGTCTGCAAGCGGTGATGAGCTTAGCTATATAGGCAGTAGCAGATGCAGTGACGTTGACTTGTCGCGTCAGGGTTAAGGACGAATCCAGGTAGAAGCCAAGGGTTTTCACTTCGTTAGATCATTTCATGATATTACCGTTTATGTTAAATGATTTGAAGGAGTTAGGTAATTTGTGGAGGTGGTGTTGGGAACCTATAAGGAGGAGTTCCGTATTGTCATCATTGAGGCATAGCCCATGTAAGGCCATCCAAGCTTGGATTGTCTGGTAGATTCTGTTTAATGACTCAGAGTCTGTGTCATGAGAGCCAGTGATCCGTATGAGGATCTGGCTGTCATCTGCATAGTTAGTGTAGGTGATACCCAGTTCAACAAGTTGGTCAAAATAGAGGTTTTGTGAATATGTTGTATAGGGTAGGGGAGACGCAGGAGCCTAGGGGACACCGCAAGTGACCCGGGCTGGTGTTGCCGCTGAGAGCGATGAGACGTCTCTCATGGTTCTATCCGTGAGGAAGGATTTCATCCAGAGAATTGCTTTTGGTGAGAAGTGTGCTGCTACGGCAAGGTGGTTCCAAAGTATGTCGTGATTGACTAGGTCGAACGCTGTGGAGAGGTCTAAGAGGAGAAGGAGCGCTAGGTTGCCATTGTCTTTTAGCTCATCCATTTGTATTTTAGGTTTGGGGTTGAATGACCGATGTAGGAATGTTCGAGGGAGAAAAGACTGAAGATCATTTTTTTAAAATAATCTTCTGTCTTTTCTCCCCTGAACATTTCTGACTTGAGGAAACCCCTGCCCACAACCGCAACCACCCCACTCACCCCCCCAACTTAACTTGCTTTTGACTTGCAGGTCCCTGCAACGCCTGTTGCCTTTCACTTCTGTGATCGAAAACCGGAGCCGCAGGACCCTTTCCTTTTTATTTTTTTCAGGACTATGGGACAGCTGCGGGGGACACCCCGCAACCCCTGCTCACAGTATAGTGAACATGCATGGCAGGGAGGGGACACCCCCTCATCCACCACAGCCCTTTAGTCCTAAATAAGGTGCTATCAAATGGTCTACATTTTAAAGTCCAACTTTTAGAAAGTATAACATTTGGTAGTACCTTATTTAGGACTTTTGATTGGGTAGGTCATTTCTTTTTGGTCTTTTTGGCTGAAACCATATTTTAAGGTCAAGTAGAGCTGTTTCAGTCCTGTGTCTTGGCCGGAAGCCGGATTGATGCGTGCCAAGGAGATTATTGGTTTCCAAGTAGTTCTGAATCTGGAGGTAAGCTGCACTTTCCAGTATTTTTAGAAGAAAGGGTAATGTAGTTATAGGTCTGTAGTTGGTCGGTATATTGGGGTCTAGAGTGTTTTTTTTTAATAGTGGGAGGACCCTGGCAGCTTTGAAATTGGCCGGGACAGAGGCACTTTCGAAGAATGCATGAATTAGGCTGGTGATAAATGGGGTCGGTTCAGATGCGCTATCGCCCTGACATCTTCACAGTTTAAGGCTTTCATTGTCGGAAATCGGTGAGCATTCGAAAGGTCTGTCAGCTTTGTGGATGATGGGGCTGGGAGTCAGTTGATTCAGATTGAGGATAGTTTTTTCTATTCGATTTTGGTTTGCAGGAGGGTGATTTTGTCTCATAAAGCTTTCTGAATGCTGGAACACCAGCTCTCGTCTTTGATGCAGCTTTCTTGAGGTGTAACTGGGGACTCAAGTTCTCGCAGGATGGAGAAGGGGTCTTTGGATTCTGATTTAGCATTTGAGATTCGCTCGTTATAGGTGGTACTTTTAGTTTGCAGGATTGCCTGCTTGTAGTTTTTCGAGGCTACAGCGAAGGCTCCTTTATTCCGTGATGTTGGATATTTTTTCCAGTACATTCAGCTGTTCTTTTCAAATTGCAGAGGGCTTTCCAGTTGGGTGTGTACCACACTTTGAGGTGGGCAAGGGGTTTGGCTTTGCGTAGAGTGATGGGCGCTTTCTTGTCAAGAGCTGTTAGGAAGGTTTGGTTGTAGAGGTCAACTAAGGCAGAGGGGAAGTAAGAATGTGAGTTGTGGAGAGCTGTGATGGGATGGAGCAACGGAAAGATGTTGTTGGCTGTGATCTTTCCTGAATTTCTGGCAAATTTTGTGGGAGCCTGTGGAGGAGAAAGGTCAACTCCCACATTCTTGTCTACATTGAAAGTGATTATGTGATGGTCTGACCATGGACAATGGGAATTGGAGGTGATGTTACAGTTAAGGTCAATTAGCCAGTCTAAAGTGTGGCCTTTAGTATGGGTGGAGTTATAAATGCGTTGCAAGAAGCCTAGCGAGGAGATGGTGTTAGCTAAGGTCAGTGCATGATTGTCTTTAGGGTCGTTGAAGCCCAGGTTGAAGTCATCTAGTAATAGGCTCTGCGTATTGGTCTTAGTGTTGGTAGACAGGAGTTGAGCTATATATCATCCTCAAAGGATGATATTGGTCCAGGAGGCCTGTAGATCAGGTGTATATTCAGTGTGATTGTGGGAGAGATGGTCATTTTGATTGACAATAGTTCCCCTGTTAGGAAAGTTGGGTTGGGTGATTCCCAGATGTTGATACTATTCTTGGCGATAATGGCTACTCCATCCCCTTTATTTGTAGGTCTGTCAGTCCTGTGTAGGGAGAAGTTTTCAGGGATAACCAGCGAGAGGGCAGGGCCTGCTGCTGCATGGAGCCACGTTTCTGTGATTGCTAGGAAGTCAAGGTCATTGGCTGTGATCAAGACTGTGATGTCAAGCGCGTGGGCTAGTAATGATCTGGCATTGATGAGTGCACCACGGATAGTGGGCACTGTCATATGAGTGTTGGCAATGGGTGGGTTCTTGGTGTCAGTGTTTTGTGGTAGGGGTGGGGTAGGTGGCTTACTGGAATTTACTTCGGCAAGGGGTCTGCAGGAGGCTTTGAAGCTGCCTGGTTTGAGAATCCCGGTTTTGTATCCTCTAGGGTGGCTATTGACTATGGCGTGTGCATAGCGGGGGAGTCTGGAACTCAGATGAAGGTTCCTCCAAGGCATTGATGGAATGGAGGTTGAGGACTGGAGGTTAGGGTGCTTGCCGGAGAGCCTAGGTTGTCTGTGATGTATATAGGCCGGAGTGTTTGGGGCAGGTTGGTTTAAAATGGTGAGGATTTGCTTCCTTCCAATAGTCTCTATCTGGTGTACATTTGAATTAGGTTGCTGGAGTTGCAGATTAGTGTGATGCAGATTAGCGTGATGGGCAGTGAGAGGAGGTAAGAAGTGGGTCGGTGAGACGGAGGAGGAATCGGGAAGCTTGGGCGGCATGGTGGTTTCCTTGACTCAGAAAATCCTACCATTAAGGATTTTAGATTCCTGAGGTTTTGATTTTATTCAACCGATTAGGGACACTATTTGTCCCAGTTTAGCAGAATCCACTGTAACACTAATGAGACAACACAATTGATCAGGCGACAAAAACATCGTTTTGCTGATCTTGGTTATGAACTTGATGCTGTTGAGGAACGCTGTCTTCCTCTTCTTCCACAAAATGAAGACTTCAATGTGTTAAAGGGCAAAATCAAATCGATGGGTGATAACTCTGATTGTGCTCTACAAACAAACTTTGTGGGGTTCTGAATAATGACAATACATTGCAAAGTAGAAATTGAGATCTTGCCATATCTTCCTGGAATCCTCGTGGATTTTCCCTTATGACTGAGCCAGGTGGATCCACGGACTTGATCACAAAATGTGATATCTTCCTGTTGCAGGAGGTTTGGCTACTTACAGATATTTTTTTGATGGCTTCCAAATTTTTCAAACATTGACCAAAAAAGGGCACAGAGCCCACCCTTATGGTGATCTTAAAATTGGCATTAAAAAACACCTGAACGCGGTAAGAATTAAGACCTGCATTGACCGACCCTATGTAATTGCAGTCCGAGTGAGTAGAGCTAATTCCAGTAACGCTATTAATATCATCAATATTTATGATCCACCTGGCTCATCTAAGACTGAGGACATTACTGAATCAGTAATGGGTCTGATTGGAGACATAAAAAGTGCTATTGGAAAAGATACGATTTATGTGGGAGGGGATTTCAATGCCACTTGCCTGTGCCAGAACAAACTATTGGAGACCAAATTTGTAAAGAGCAGGTCTCTTTTTGACAAGCCAGCAAAGAATTCCCCTAAGAGAGATGCCTGGGTCGATATCCTACTTGATTGGGACTGCCTGCTGCTGAATGCAGGGAGATGCCTGAGTCGATATCCTACTTGATTGGGACTGCCTGCTGCTGACTGGAGGGAGATGCCTGGGTCGATATCCTAGTTGATTGGGACTGCCTGCTGCTGAATGGAGGGAGATGCCTGGGTCGATATCCTACTTGATTGGGACTGCCTGCTGCTGAAGGAAGGAGATGCCTGCGTTGATTTCCTACTTGATTGGGACTGTCTGATCCTGAATGGAAGGAGATGCCTGGGTCGATATCCTACTTGATTGGGACTGCCTGCTGCTGACTGGAAGGAGATGCCTGGGTCGATATCCTACTTGATTGGGACTGCCTGCTGCTGACTGGAAGGAGATGCCTGGGTCGATATCCTACTTGATTGGGACTGCCTGCTGCTGACTGGAAGGAGATGCCTGGGTCGATATCCTACTTGATTGGGACTGCCTGCTGCTGACTGGAAGGAGATGCTTTGGTCAATATCCTACTTGATTGGGACTGCCTGCTGCTGACTGGAAGTAGATGCCTCGGTCAATATACTACTTGATTGGGACTGCCTGCTGCTGAATGGAAGGAGTATAGGGGATGTCCCAGGCAAAACTTGCAAATCTGGCTTAAAATGTTCAACGCTTGATAACTTTTTCTGTGACTCGGTGGCCGTCCTGTTTCTAAGGAAGTTGGAAACTTTGTGTTGGAAACCCGCTATAGTGCCCATGCTCATCCTTACCTTAAGGATTCAGGGCCACTTGAGGAGTGTCATCTGGGATGCGTTGGGGAACTAGACATTAAACAGGGAGGCAATAGGATCCGATCGACTCAGAAGAGTATAAACAAGGCCATCGCCTCTTTCTCTAGACAAACAGGTAGCTTGCCATTTACAGGAAACTGTACTTCTGTAGCCGAAATTGAGAGGTGGATTAAAGACTGCACCTCTCAATTGGTGGCTCAAAGTGGACACCGAAATACCTTAAATCAGACCATTAAAAAATACTGGTTCGATAAAACCATTCAAGATGCTAAAAGGATACTTAGAAGGGAGTTGCGCATGATTAGTAAGAACTGAAGCTCCATAGGGGCCATGACAGTTGCTAAACATTTGGGCAAAAAGCAGTATCGTAGATGGGTTAGTGACCGGTCTCCATTGGTAAAACAGCCCAATGGCAATATCTGGTAATGGTGTCTAAGGCTAGAGATCCTAGGAAATTGTGGAAATGTTTGAGTACTTTTAACTCCCATCCCAATACCCCCGAAATTTGTGCGATTGGGCAGCGAGAATGGACCGAACATGTGACCGAGGTGTTGTATGATCCACGTCTCCCCTTGGGAGGACCACCTGGGACCGGGGAGGTTGCTCTTAATTTCTCTCATGCTGAGATCATGTCAAAACTATCTGCATTAAAACCTTCTAGAGCCCCTGGACCTAATGGACTTCCTAACATAATCTTAAAAGAGAACACGTCGTTCTGGGGTGACCTTATACATCTATTATTTAAGAGGGTGTCGGAGGAAGGGATTATCCCTGCCTCATGGCGCCGTTCGATTCTGGTCCCAGTATACAAGAAAGGACCTAGAACTTGTCCTAAGAATTTTCGCCTCTTGGCTATGTTAGATTCAACAGGTAAAATGTTTGCCTCCCTGTTACTTGACAAAATAACTCATTGAGTTCAGTCGATTGGCCTATTGAGTGATTTCCGAATGGGATTCAGAGAAGGTACGGTAACATCCCATTGCCTATGGCTCCTTGATTATCTGACCAGAAGGGCTAAACAAAGGGACACCCCAGTTTATATGCTGTCATGATTGATTTCCGGGCAGCCTTTGATACTGTAAGTAGAGGAAAGCTGTGGGACAAAATGTATAAATTAGGCTGCCCGAGAGATTTATTGTTGGCAATTATGGGCCTGCACACAGATACAACAGGTCAGGTAAGGCTAGATTGCAAGGGTACGGTAGCTGCACCTATCAAGACGCATCTTGGAGTTGTTAGGACAGTTTTTCTGAAGTCCAGCTAAGGGCTTAGTAAAACCATTCAACTGAGGTACAAGAATCCACTCTTAGTTTAAGGCTGTACCACCTGAGTATATGGTAGCGTAGGCAGAGCAGCCAGGCTTATTTTAGGAGGTAGAGAGGGCTGTAGAATCAGTACAAGTGAAATTGTCATACAAATGATCCAAAGAAACATGGCTGCCTCCATACTCGTAATGAGGCCCTATGTATTGTAAAAATAAAGGATTTATTTAGATACAGGTAGGCCCAGATAAATCTAGTGGTAAGTACTAACACATTATATGAAATCACAGTATAAAAACACAACACAATACTTGAAAGTACACAGACCCAAGTATAGACCTTTTTTGGAACACCTAACAGTAGTTCTAGGGAAGTCAAAACTTTTCATACACATTTAGTATAGGTCAAGCCTATTCTTGGGGAATAATAACCAATGGTTACTTTTTACAATTACATTCATTAATGCAAGGGCAGAAGACCCTACTAGTTGTACAAGGACTCTCAGTAACAAATCACATAAGAAGTCAACTGGACAATATACTTTTGGTGAATAGCGAAACACTTATTCTAGGTGCAGTAAAAACCTATAACTACTTTTGTCATAACACAAAGTTATACTTGGTGAGTAAAACCTAAGGATGTAATATACAATTACAGGTGCTTGTGAAATCAGGGAACCCCAGATTGAGGTAAGCAGTAACTCTTGTAACTTATTTTGGATGGCACACAGCTAACACAAGGTAAGTAAAACCCACATACTTTGTTTAACCTCACAATGAAGGGGGAAGTAAACCCTAATGTTACACTTTAATGAATAGTTATTCTAGGTAGGCAACAACCTAATACAGACTTATTTAGGACAGGCTAGCAGCAAGTCAGGGCAAGCAAGACCCAGTTGCGGGACACTCATACAATCATCCTCAAGGGAGTAATCTGGTGAAGACCTACTTAAATCATAAAGTCAAAATCTTGACCTCACAGATGAAAATTATACTCCACAAACACTGTATGTTCTCCTTTCTACCTCTCATCAATTCTACTTACTCAAAGTAGAACCCATCTTGCTATATCCATTCGATATGTGTACCTTTGAGATCGATGCTTTTCTTGATGCCCTACAGGGCAAATTTTGGAAAACTGTCTTAGGTTTAGCACTATCCATTCCTAATGCATTGATATGCCATGAGATTAACCTGTTTCCTCATTCAGTGAAGTGAAATTGGAGAAGCCTAAAAAATTATATAAAAATAGTTGACTTTCCTAAAAATACTCTATATGTGGAGCTCAACAAAATTCTTGGTGACCTCAATATTCGTTCCATGAATAAACTCACTTTAAAACTCAAGTCAATTTTCAATGCGATCAATGTAACTCCAGAGTCAATGAGTATGTGTCTGCCGAGCCAAAAGAAAAGATTTCAGAGATATCACTGGTGCATCATGCTAGACCTGATTGGGACCTACTCACCCTTTTATGAATACAATCTCTTTCGGAGGAAATGGGGTGAAAGACCAAAATATTTAATCCAATTGCCTTCTTAAACAGCAAGGAAAACTTACCTCTGTTTTAGGCTTAACCAATTACCAACTTATGCAATAACTAAATATTGGTATAGATGCCAGGGAACAATGGGTTCAGGCATATGCCGTTTTTGTGTTTCGCATGAAGAGAGTGAAACTTTGAAGGACCTGGGGCTTTATTGTTACTTTTTTGAGGAACTTCGTGATCAAATCTTTGACTTGAGCTCATAAAATAAAGCCCATACTGCTAGGGAATCATTGTGGAAACGATGTATGGAGGGTTACAGCCAACGACTTACCTTGAAATTGATGGACTCGTGCTCTCTTCTCTTGATGCCATAGCCCCACTGAAGTTAAAAAAGAGCAAACCAAGAAAACACATTAACGCCTGGTTATCTCCTCATCTTAAAGCCCTCAGACAGGAAAAGCGATGCTGTGAAAAAATGTGGAGGTCACTTCCCTCAGAAAAAAACAAGAACAACTTGAGTAGACTAGCCTCTCAGTATAAAAAAGAAATCATCCTGGCCAAACAAACGTCCTACAGCATTCGAATCTCACAAGCCAAATCCAACACCATAGAGCTCTTCACAATACTAAAAGAGGTTGAATCTCCCATTCAAGCTCCTGACTCATGTCTCAAGGATAAAAACTGGTGCACCGGTATACAAAATGCCCTAGCTAACGAAATCTCCTCTCTCAAAACAAAGATAAACATTAAAAACGACCCCCTTCTCTCTTCCACTAAACCCAGCATCCCCACCCCTAAAAAGATGCACCCAACTCAGACACACCCCCCTGTGCACATTCCCCAATTTAACTTCCACAGAGTATCCACCAAAGAGGTAGAAAAGGTCATTCTCACCCTCAAACCGTCGAACTGCCATGGGGACCTATGCCCCGCACAATTGATAAAGGATGCGGCTCGTGATTTTGCACCATTTATTACCAAACTAATAAATGCGTCATTCACACCAGGCAGCGTACCTAACAATCTGAAACAATCATGGGTCCTCCCCCTGCTCAAAAACCGAATCTAGACCCCCTCTACTCCCACTAATTACCGTCCCATCACTACAGTACCATTCCTTCTTAAAATCCTCGACAAAATAGCGTACCAACAAATCCAACATTACCTTGAGCACTTCCATCTCTTAGGAGTCAGACAATCGGGTTTCAGGCATCAACACAGCACCGAAACGTACTCATAGATCTTAAGGCACAGATAGATGAGCTGAGAGATCAGGGTAAGGTGGCACTACTGCTACTTCTTGATCTCTCGGCTGCCTTTGACCTGGTGGACCACGAGATCCTATGCGACCACCTTCAAAAAGCCGCCCACTTCTCTCAAGAGGCAACTGACTGGATCCAATCCTTTCTAAATAACCGCACGATGAGAGTCTTTTCCCTACTAGCAGCAGCCGACCCAACACCCATCACCTGTGGAGTGCCTCAGGGATCTTGCGTCTCCCCGACCCTGTACAACATCTTCACTAAGCCCCTTTTTGATGATCTAGATGGTCTGGGTATCACCTACACCAACTATGCCGATGATACCCAGATCCTCATCTCGTTGACGGGGGATTATGACAAGGATTTGGCCTTCGTCAACAAAGTATACCTCATCATCCAGGCATGGATGGCCTCACACGGTCTATGCCTGAATGATGACAAAACAGAACTCCTCATTCTAGGGTCCTCACATAACCTTAACAAACTAGACCAAAACTACTCCTCCTTCGTAATTGACAACAATAAGATCACGGTAGCCAAGGAGGTCAAAACTCTTGGCTTCTACCTAGACTCCACTCTCACCTTTAAAAAACAAGTTAATGCTATGGCATCCGTCACATCTTATACATGCAAACTCATCAGAGCAGCCAAACCTTTTCTCTCCCCGTCTAACTGTATCACCCTATCCAGGGTTCTGATCCTGTCCAAGCTGGACTATTGCAACGCACTTTATGTAGGATGCAACAAATATATTACGAACAAAATTCAGATCCTCCAAAATAACGCCCTAAGAGCGGCCCTCAGTATCCCAAAGAAAGTCCACATCTCTGATTCTAGAAGGTCTGTCAACTGGCTATCTACCAAAGACAAAATATTCCTCAAATCGGTTTCCCTGACCCACAAGTGCCTCCACCAAGCAGCCCCTCAATACCTTATCACTAGATTCACCAGACCTACCTCCTCTCGCCCTTCTAGAACGGCCAACTCCAATCTCCTCCTGGTGCCCAGGTTCAAACATTCTATGTCGGGTGGGAACAGCTTTCCTGTTAAAGCAGCACAATACTGGAACTCCCTTCCACCACCTTGCAGGGAGGACCTCCCCTACCGCCTATTTAGAACTAAGACCATCCATTGGCTCAAGACTCACGACACATAACGACCTCTTGCTCTCTTGCTACCCTAATGATTGTAAATATGTACATTTAGGTTGTCAACTGCTCAGTGTAGATACCTTTTCATGAGACAACTACTTATATTGTATATTCTGTAACCCATGCCGCATCGGCGTTCATTGTTTCTTTTTACGCGTCCAGCAATGTAACCACGGCTGGACTTCATTCCTTGTATGTAACCAAGTTTTGCAATCCTCTTGTTGCCTCTGCGCCTTGCTACTCCTCTAGGGGTTAGGTGCGCAATATAAATAAATAAATACAAATACAAATGGACTTACTTGCATTTATTTGCTTCACAGAAGACATCCCAGCAGGATTCTAGCAGTGGGACTGGGTGTACTGGATGAGAGGCCTCCCCATCACAGAAAACGCCACACAGCTACACAGAAATCCTAACAGGCTTAAGGTAAGTATATACCCAAGCCAACACAGTACCTCAGCATTGAAGAAGATTTTGCAGCAGGAGAACTTCAGGGTCTGCATCCAGATACCCAGTCAGTGGATTCCTTGTCATGATGACTGAAAACAAGACCTCAGAAGGGACATTGCAGCAGGGATCGATGAGGAAGACTCTAGGCAAGGTTTCCCCTCGCGGCTGAAAGCGGTTCTGCAGATTTGGCGCCTTTTCAAGGAGCACCGAAGAAGACAGAAAATCGCGGTTGAATTCTCGTTGTTTTAAAGGTGGTCCAGCACTCTGGTGAGGGGACTTTTCAGACTCAATTCGTGTCTCTGGAGATCCACCAGGATGCCCACGATGTTTCAGCAAGATTCAGAATTCAGAAGACCATGCACCGCACGATGGCTTGAGGTCACAGGGTATTGGGGTATAGCAACAACGCAAGGTAGCAGCAGTGCGTGGAATGGCTCAATATCCAGGTTTTCCTTTGTCCAATGGGTCTCACTAGGCTTTGGGTCAGGGTCGTCGTTTTAGAGTCCCCAGGTTGATTGGAAGGAAGGGCTACAGCAGGCTCCGGTTACACAGCAGGCTCTCCGGTCGCTGCAAATCATCTCTACCACTTTTCCTTCATCTTCCTCTTCAGTTTAAGTTCCAGTGGCCAACATATCTTCAGCTTCCAGGTTTGCAGTATTTATCTGGCATTACAGCACAACCTCTGCATTATCTCTGCGCATTTTACAAGAATAGACGGTCTGGTTGTCCAATCAGGACAGCCATCCCCCCCACTGGGATGTGTCCCCATTCGAGCAAGGTATAAGACAAAGGACAGGGGAGATTTGGACTCCTCCCTCACTTCCTGCTCTCAAAGACAGACTGGAGCTTGGGTGGGGTGTCCAGGGGACTCCCGCCGAAGACAAAAATCACACAAAGGAATTTCCTACCCTGAATGTCAGGGGACATCCATAGTGGAATGTTTTCTAACTAAATGTGTAAATAAATGTATATTCTTTTACCAAGACACCTTGAGTAAGTGTTTGCTTGAACTACTGTGATTGCAAGTCCTTTGTGTGACATCTTGTACTGCTCACATCCCTCTTGGGATAAGTCTGGCTGCTCTGCCACTGCTACCACATAACTATGTAGTGCAGGCTTGTACCAAAGGTGAAATTGTGCTTACACCTGTAGTTTTAATTGTGTGTAGTGTTCCCAAAGGGTACTGCACGTAATTCTGCCTAACGGGAGTAAAACAGAGTTGTGCCTTGGCCCCCTTGCTTTTTAATATATACATATCTGAACTGTTGCGCAAACTTGAGAAGGTGCCCAATTGTCCTTCAACGATTTCGAGAAATAAGGTGAGCTGCCTCTGATATGCGGACGACCTGATTGTGTTTGACCATACCTTCTCGGGATTGAACAGATCTATGGAGGCATTGTTGAGTTTTTCTAATGAACATGACCTGGTTCTGAAATATGACAAAACCAAGGTCAAGTTCTTCTCTCATAATCGGGTGAAGGTACCCGTTCTGGTTATCAATCGGAATGCTATAGAAAAAGTTAACAGCTTTAAATACCTGGGAGTTGAATTTACAACCAAGCATCACTATTGTGGTCTCGTTGAAGCCAGGAAAGGAAGGCAACGCCAAAGATGGACATGCTCCATAGATGCATGAAGGCATCATCTGGTTTCAAGGGGTACTGACACTATACAAACAATGCTTTTGCCCATCTGTGCTGTGTGGGCTGGATGCTATAGGCATGAAGGACTTTTACTGGTTAAACATTCTTGAGGGCAGATTCTGGAGGAACATGTTGAGGCTTGGCCCTGAGGTACCGGTCGAAATCATTCGACTAGAATTAGAGCTTCTGTCTCTGGCATCTATGGCCCATAAAAGAAGAAACCTGCTATTCCTCAAGGCTCGTAAATCTCCAATTTGTTCCCTCTTAAATCTTTTGGGACAACTACCTTCTGGTAGTACTCCTTTGACCATGACATGCTTGAGTCTAGCTAGTTTCGATACTATTGGCTGGAGCCCACATTGGGATGATAACTTATACGCTTTGACAAAAGAATGATCAGTTAAGTTGGCCCAATGGGATTGGTGTACCAACTACATTCACCTCTCTGCACTCAACACTTATAGCCCTCTTATCAACTCTTTGTCACATAGCTTCCTGACTGCCCAAGGATATATTAAACTGTCGCCCTCCCCTGAGCTGCGCAGGTTTGTTCTTTTGTTACGTATTGGCAAATTGCCAGTACTATACTCCATGGGACCTGAACTTGGCATTCTTAAAGAAAAAAGAATCTGTCGATTGTGTCGTGTAATGGGTACACTTGAGCTGCACAGCATATTCTGACTGAATCTAGGGAGCACGGACCATTATATATTAAGATGCGTGGTCCTTTTGTGTCCGATTATAACAACATTAAGACTGATTCTTTTTGGCAGTATTGCTTGAATTCTGGGCACATTCATGTAGCTCTTTTCAGCATATTGAAGGCCATTCTTAAGCTGGGTAAAGTTGGGCAAAGATGATGATGGTGGTTTGGTGTATAAACTTAAACTGTATACCGCAAACTCTGTCAAATCGGTACTATGCACTTTCATTGTATTTTTGCACTTTATACCAGTTACTGAATTGCTTCAATCGTTAAGGTGACTACTTTTGCTTTTGGGGTTTCGTGCTGGACTAATATTGGTATTTGAACATGTAAATATAATGTATTGAATATGTGTATCTACTGACATGGCTGATCAATTGTATAATTGTACTGTACTTTATTACTGTTTTTATTTTATCTTTTATCGATTACGTGTAACTAAATTTGTCATACATTCTAATTGTTAGTGTTATGATAAAACTCTTTTGAGCTACGAAAATAGCACTAAATAAATGTTATTATTATAAGTCTTGATGGGAGGATGGAGGCATCTGGGTGTTTGTATGGAGACGTGGTTGAAGCCAATAATGTGTGCATAGTTACAATTCACCTTCAATGGGATCATCCGAAGGAAATAGAGGCACTATTCTGGTCTGATTTGCATATAACACAAGATGGCCTTTTAACAGAACATAATTGGCCCAGGCTATTTGCTGGGAAAGCCCTAGAGGGGAAGAGGTAATTGAACTAGCTTTTTCAGATGAAGTTGGGGGAACATAGTGAGCTCCTATGCAGCTTCATGGGCTGTTTTAGGGCAGCACAGATATATAAATGTAAGAACTCTAAAATAGCCCATAGGGAAATCATATTTCTGGGGTTTTCATTATCTGATGAGGGAAGAGGATATGTTCCACAATTCCTAGAGGAATGTGCACACTTGCAAAGCCCACGCACGCTTAAGTAATTGCAGGCCAAACTTGGCATTTTTAAACTTTGGGCGATCATATGTGGCAGCTATGCAGCATTAGTGAAACCACTATATGATTTGCTGAAGTCCAACTTCCATCCAACAGGCTGGAAGGAGGAGCACACATGCATCCTGCACCATGCCTGCCAACACATGCCTCAAAGAAGTCCTCTGAAGGACAGGAACACAGAAATAACTTAGAAGTGTCACTATTTCCTGATCCAAAAGCTTTTTTTAATGTTTGTATTGTGTTTTAGTTTATAAAGTATACACCTTCCATTTCATTTAATTCAGTAAAATGAAACTGTTTTCCAGTTTTTGCATTACAATTTTTAAAAAGCATATGATGATAAAATGAAACTTACACCATTTCCCCACATCAGCCTAACCCACATCATCTCACTCAGCAGTTCCGAACCTAAGTACAAGACTCTCGCTTCCTTCAATGCAGTACAATGTAAACCTAAATGCTTCAGTGTTTCTTTAACGTAACTCCCCCTACAAAACCTGCAATGATATGATATGGCATGTATAACGCGCCTGTAAACAAGTGTTTCTGTGTGTGTGTGTTGGCGTACCTTGTCACATTTGGTTTTACGTTCAAAGTTAGAAACTGGTTTAAGCAAAACCGTAGGTATACCACATGTACCTTGGGACAAGGGAATACGGAGACATATTTAAGTGTTTCAGTTCTCTTCCTCGGAAAGTTGGCGTATTCTCTATACAGTGAGTAGTTAGCCAACAGGTCTACTGTTTCCGCCCAGTCAAAAAACAAACACTTTCTTTTTCACAACCCATGAAGTGGTAGCAAGTTCTTCACTATATGAACCAAACAACTCAAGACTGTTACACATTTTTCTGGAGAGGAGCGCCTGCTACCTTTTTTGGACTGTTACACACACTCTGTTTGAAATCATTTAGGGAGACCGCTGAAACCTGTGTAGCGTTTTCTCCAAGCGATTGGTAAAGCGAGTTTCCCGGTGGAGGTAGAAACAACTTTCTCCACAGAGCCCTCCTTGCCAACGAGACTAACCCAAACTCTTGCCTAATTACAACATTTGGTACAGAGTTTGCCAAGCGTAAGGTCATTTTCCATAGAATATCCTGCAAGCACTTTAAGAGGGGGCCCAGATCAGCAAGTGTAATATCTAGACCATGCGCGATCATAGGTACACGGGGTAATTCATAGAATTCCGCGCAGAAGTAGTGCACACGGCCGGCGCAGTGAGGGAGCGTGTGCCAGCGTGCGCCACCTGCGTGCGCTAAATCCCATTTCCATGCACCGCGTATTCATGGATTTCCCCATCCATATCCACCCGTGGCGCAGCAACCATCCAGCAGCGCCAGTTATGCACCCAACTCCGCCCCTTGTACCAAAAACAGTCACACAAATCCCCAATATGGCGCAAAGGCCAGTGGACCAGCATAGAGCCCCCCAGCAATGTAATCACGCAAAAAACGCGCTCTCACCCCTCTTGCGCCAACCAAATTGCGTGTAAAACACCTCGTGCAACCCCTGGAATCAGCGTGTTCGCTTGCGTTAGCCAAATTGCGTGTAAAAATCCTTGCATGCCCCGCTCGCGCCAGCCAAATCACGTGCAAAACTCCTCACGCACCCCTCAGAATACACATACACTGCTCGCGCCAGCCAAATCACGTGTAAAAATCCTCACGCACCCCCCGGAATACGCGTACCCCGCTCGCGCCAGCCAAATCGCATGTAAAAATCCTTGCGGACCCCCCGGAATATGTGTACAGCGCTCGCGCCAGCAAAAGCGTGTGTAAAAATCCTTACACACCCCCTGTAATATGCGTACCCCGCTCACGCCAGCCAAAACGCATGTAAAAATCCTTGCACACCCCCCACAATACGCGTACCCCGCTCGCACCAGCCAAAGTACGTGTAAAATTCCTCGCGCACCCCCTGGAACACGCGTAACCCGCTCGTGCCAGCCAAATCGCGAGAAAAAGGCTGTGCATGCTCGGATCACCCGCAAATGTACCTCGCAAGCAGCCCACGCCACAACGGATCCCCCCATCACCCGTGCACATACCAGCAGGCAGCCCATACCACAACGTACACCCCCATCACCCGTGCACATGCCAGCAGGCAGTCCAAGCCACAACGGATCCCCATCACCCATGCACATGCTACCAGGCAGCCCAGCCACAATGACAACACACCCATCACCCGTGCACATGCCAGCAGGCAGCCCATGCCACAACGAACACCCCCATCACCCGTACACATGCCAGCAGGCAGCCCACACCACAACAGAGCCCCCATCACCTGTGCACATGCCAGCAGGCAGCCCAAGCCACAATGGACCCCCCATCACCCATGCACATGCCAGCAGGCAGCCCACGCCACAACGGACACCCCATCACCCGTGCACATGCCAGCAGGCAGCCCATGCCACAACGGACACCCCCATCACCCGTGCACATGCCAGCAGGCAGCCCACGCCACAACGGACACACCCATCACCTTTGCACATGCCAGCAGGCAGCCCCCACACCACAACAGACACCCCCAACACCTGTGCACATGCCAGCAGGCATGCCACGACTCATGTTCCCCCACCTCCACCAGTGACGGCAAACTGCCAGCATGCTCCGACTCATGTCCCCCCACCCCACCAGTGACGGCAACCTGCCAGCAGGCCTGACTCAGGTCCCTCCACCCCCACCAGTTATGGCAACCTGCCAGCAGGCCCCAGCTCATGTCCCCCTGCCCCCACCAGTGACGGCAACCTGCCAGCAGGCCAAGACTCATGTCCCCCCACCCCGGTGATGGCAACACAGACCCCACTATCGGATACCCACCCAAATGTAATCCAATTGTCCCCACTCCCCAGCACATGCCCCATGTCATGTCAATCACACAAGCACACGTGCATGCACACCTAGACATGTACAACATAGACACACAGCAGTTACACATGAAGACCACACATACACTGGACATCAAGGAAATGTATTAAAATAAACAAATATGACAAAATGAAAATGAATTATCAATGATAAGAAACTAAAAATGCAAAGGTAAAGGAAATGCAACATGCAAAGCGAAATGAAATCCATGAAAAAGATGTCAAAGAAAAACATGGTCCATCGTCCTTCACAAAATCCGCACATCCATAATAAACAAAAATAAAAAACCATTCCCTCATGGTAAAAAAACAAAACAAAATCCTCATAATATTCAACTATGTACAAGTGATGTCTTCAAGGGTCCATGATCCCAAATAAAAATGTTAATCCTGGAAAAAGGTCCAACAAAAATCCAACTATTTACAGAAAGTGGAGCAATGTCCAATTACTCCAAATGAAAATAAAAACAAAAGGAAACCTACAACTAAAGAACTATTTACAATGGCGGCTGGCTAGTCTTATGGCTCACTTTTGCTGTTAATGTCACTGGCCAGGGCATCCTCAAACTCAGAGTCTATGGCCCGGAGGTGGGACTGTGCTCTGTCCTCGAGGGCTCGCAGGGACTTCACCATGCTCTCCTCCAACTCCCTGCAAGTTTCCACGAGGAACTCTGCCCGCCTCAATGCCCGCCGCATGGAGTTCTCCGCCCTGTCAATTGTGAGCCGTGCCCTCTATGCCCGCTGCCGCTCTGCACCTATCCTCTGGACCAACCGCTGCCACACGGAAGACACACTTTGTCCTGGGTCCTCCTGCCCTTCGGCCAATGCCTGCCCCCGTGATATTGTCCGCCTGAGTCCTGACGCCTCCTACGTCGAGCCTGCTGCTGCCTCAATGACATCTTCCTGTGCCACCACGACGGCCACCAGGATGATGGTAACCCCCGGCGCCGTCGTGCACGTGCCCTGCTTGAAAATGCCTGCACATCCTCCATTGGCTGGTGTCCAGTTGCTGGGGTGACAACCTCTGCTGGACCTCCGACTCCCGACTGTGGCAGGGATGGGATCTCCACCAGCCTGGCTGCGGTATATGAAGCAAGTCCACAGAGGGCCCAGGTGGCAATTGGGCCGGAAGGCGCCATGGAGGATGACTGGCGCATAGTGGGAGCAGATGAGGAGGGGGGTCGCAAGAGCGCCCAGCATGTGAAACCAGAAATAAAATCGTGAGGCTTTTACACCAGACAAAGAGAAATACACCAACACTGGCTTGTAAAGATTTCCCAGAATCTTTATTACAAAACTGAACAGTTACAAAACAAAGTATACAAATAGCTATTTGGCTGCCAGTACATCACAAAGAACACGGGTGAGTTCAGTGCGAGCAGTGAGCAGGATTTGCTAGCTGGACATTGCTGTATTTATACAAGTTTCAAAGACGATGTCCAGCCTCCTACACGTTAATAATCCACCAGGACTAGGGTCCGTGCCTGGGTTTCTCTTCATTTACATAATTTACACAGGGAGCTGGCTCCAAATACATTTCATCAATAAGGCTTGCAAATCCACACTGTTCCTTATTCTTAACCATAATGCAGTACATTTATCCATTATAGTACAAGACAACATGTTTCCACATATACTGTTTTGGTTGACGTTGTTATTCATGTATACTGGCGGTTTGACATTATGGATGCATGTAATCCTCTGATCATAGGTCAATCAAAGGACAAGGTCTACATGACCCGAACATGCAGCCTGCAGGCAAGTTGGACATTAACCTGTCTACAGAGGTCAAGGAGGTTAATACAAGGAACAATGGGAACACAGATCGGCCATTTTAGGTTACAGGGTGACTTTCATGGTGACGAACCCAAAATGGCGGTTTGACCTAAGATGGCGGCTCGGTTAACCTAAGGTCAAGACCTTGCAACGCGGATTCCCTCGAAAAGCGGCTAGGCATAGGCCAACATATATAATAAAGGAAGAACAATATTATATCAGATCTAACAAACCCTCCTTTTGGCCTATGCCAAACGCTATACCGCATTTTACTCACTTTCCGAGTAACCCCACACTGCAATATCCATACACCCTGAATCATTGTCTCAGATATCAATTGCCATCAAGTCGGGTACTAAAATCTCTTTCAATACATATTCTTTGGAGACCTCATCAGGGGCATATATTTTATGTCCTAATGCACTTGTCGCTTGTGAGCAACATCCCCCTAATGCCGAACAAATACTAGGAAGACACTGCACACAACAACAGAGAAACAGTAAGATTCCTGAAACAATCAGCAAGACCGAGAGCAACTTCCATCCCCACGACCGCAGGAGGTCCCAAAACCATGCACTAAGTTCCCAACTACCCTCGGGAACATGTACCTCTGAACTCAAAACATGCAGATTTTGGATCATCCTAAAGATTGTTGGAGAAGAGTCTGGTACGTAAACACAGCAAGCGGACCCCACTAATTTGCATACTCCTCCACGCTCAGCCAGGATGACGTCTAATGCCATCCGGTTCTGGAGTGCTACCAATCTTATCACTCTTTGCTCTAGAGTCATGTTATAGAGTATGTCAGTGGTCCGGTTGATGGTTCTCTCCATTACTCGTGCTAGCCCCCTGATATTCTCCAAATTCACAATTTGCCCAAAGAACGGAAAGAAGGACTTCATTATATCCCCTAGAGTCTGTGCTGGAGTATTCCCTTTTAGATCTCGTCGTGGGCGAGTTTTCACTATTTCCTCAGTACTGGCAATAAACACCCCAGGTAACAGGATTCCTAAATAACATGTTCCCTGCCAAACCCTAGGCAACCAGGAAATGCTACATCACCGCAAACAAAATAGACGGGCTCACCTACACACAGAGGTCTGTTCCCGCTGGTCAGATACGCAACGTTGGCGCACCTTCTAAAATTACCCATTGACCGCGTACCATTCCTCTGTATGCAGAACGAGACTGACTCGGGGCTGTGGTTAACAGAGTAAGACGGAGGAGTGGCATCCTTATTGCCTATCAGAGCCATTTTAAAAGAAATCAAAGATTGGAAAGGGCGAGAAAGCTTATCAGAGGGCCTAATAGAAGCTACATTTGGTTTACTCCTATTTGAAAAGAGCGAGCATCCCAGGGGCATCAATACACGTTTCTCAAAGCTATTCAAATGTGTACCATCAAAGTTCCCTGAGATGCTGTCATTCCAACGACCAAAGAACAGTGCTCTAAGGGAAGCTTAGCAAGCAGTTGTCAAAGGTAAAGGATGAATATACCACCCAAGCCCCTTATCCCCATGTTGCGGTAGATGCGAACAGATCCAGCAGTTGGTTCTATTCAGGATTGCATGAGTAGCATTCATAATTAGAAGAAGAATGTTATTCTGATAATTCCGTCAATGCAAGAAATCTCTAGGTGACAAGGTATGTAGTTGCACAGAAGGAGTGGGAACAACAGATATATATTCAGCGGTTAAGAAATTATTCAAAGGGTACGTTCTCTCCAAGTACCAAAACCCACAACCAACAGTCACTAAAAATCCCGTTATTATCACAAGTAGGCAACAAAACTATTTCGGGGCCCCCATACATATCTGGTCATTGTCTCTCCTAGTCACATGTTTATCCAAAAGTCCAATATGAGTGGTAGCGGGTGCAGGCATTGTCGTCTTCAATCGAAAAACACCAATTGTTCGTTTGCTGGCGACTCCGGTCGCACGTCTTCTTAATGTCTTTTCCACAACCCTTAGCCAGCAGAACCCTTTATGCAATTGGGCCAAAAAGGCAAGCCCTCAATTCCTTTGGTTACACAGCAAGAGCTGTGTCGCAAATCTATCTCCTCGGGCAGAGATTATACTTCACAGTTTCCGGTGCAAAAGAGTCAGTAGATAGGATGTCGTCACTTCCCACAGGAGGTGGTGAGTGGGCGGAAGTTGGATCAGAAAGCAAATGATCCGCAAACGATGCAGTTGGAGAGCAGGGGGACAAGATGGCCATTTTGTCGGCCTTACAATTTCCGGAACGGTCTCCAATACTTTCTTTCCTCTTTCTGCTGTTTCGGGTACGTTGATTACAGCGTCGGAAATGGATTCTGCGTCTTCTGTATCGTATGGCACAGGTTGTGGGATCCGTTTGGTGTGGCTGCCATGGATCCAATGGCGGCGTCCTCCTACCTGCACCGCAGTCTGGGTGACTAGGAGCAACTGATAGGGGTCCCTCCAACGTGGTGCAAGGCAAGATGATTTTTCAAAAGACTTAATGAGGACCCAATCCCCAGGTCGTAGACTGTGACCAGGGCCCTCGAACCTTACTGGCAATGCCTCTCGCACCTGGTGATAAATCGAAAACAGGTTTTTAGTCAATTGGTTACAGTAGTCGGAGAGAAGTACATTTTCTACATCCCGTAATGCGCGACTTTTAGGCAAACCCCAAATATTAGCAGGCCTCCCCATTACCACCTCAAAGGGAGAGAGCCCAGTCTTAGTTTGAGGAGTTGTCCGCATCGGAAGTTACACAATCGGTAAGGCGTCAGGCCATTTCAGCTTGGTTCCAGCACACGTCTTAGCGAGCTTGTTCTTGATTATGCCGTTATGTCTTTCCACTAATCCGGCACTTTGAGCATGTCTGGGCGATTGGAACCATTTATCAATCTGCAGTCCTGTACAAATTTGCAGAATTACTGCAGCGATAAAATGCGGCCCATTATCCGACAAGAGAACTCTCGGCAGTCCAAAGCGAGGAAAATATTCCTTCAGCATTGTCTTTGCCGTTGTTACAGCGGTGGCGTCTCTGACAGGAAAGGCCTCAACCCACTTGCTAAATGCACAGATAATGACTAGTACGTATTTGAAGCCATTGCAACATTCCATTTCAATAAAATCAAAGTGAATTACCTCAAAGGGAACAGAGGGTGGAGCAAAACTTCCCCTAGGAGTCGAGGTACCTTTCCCCACATTGAGCTGAAGGCAAACCATACAATTTTGAACAAAACGCTCTGCAATTTTAAAGATCTTGTCATTGGCCCATGCAGTGTGTAACATTTTAGTTAACTTCCGCGCACAGACGTGGGTTGGACCGCGAGCCATATCGACCATCATTAGAATGTAGGCATCAGGGAGCAACCACTTTCCATCAACAGTGTCTACCCAACACCCATCATCGTCCAATTTCCCTGCACCTTCAACCCATCTCTTAATTTCCTCGGCAGTGGCATCTGCTTGGATGTCTTTTACAGAGTCAATGCTTTCACCAATAGTATGAAGATTTTCATTCTCTCTTACAATACACATTTCAGAGTTAGAGTCAGTGGCAGTTTGTTTAGCTATGTGGTCAGCAAAAGCATTTCCTTTCCCTATATTGTCTGTAACCTTCTGATGTGCCGTGCATTTCACAACAGCTAACTGGACAGGGAGTGCAAGTGCTGAGAGTAGTCGCACTATTAAAGTGCCGTGTTGTATCCTAGTGCCATGCGAGGTCAAGAAACCTCGTTCCTTCCAAAGTCTACCGAAGTTGTGAACCACCCCAAAGGCATATTGGCTATCCGTATATATGTTTACTGTAAGCCCTTCGGACAGTTCACAAGCTCGAGTCAAGGCTATAAATTCTGCGGCCTGTGCAGAATTATGCGGAATTCTTTTGGACTCCACGATCGTGCTTGAGGTAGTGACAGCATAAGCAGCCGTGGATGTTCCATTCGGGAGTTTAAAACAAGAGCCGTTGCAAAACAGCTCTCCTTGCGGATTATCCAAAGGTGTGTCTTTCAAGTCTATTCTCC
Organism: Ambystoma mexicanum; assembly: GCF_040938575.1. Taxonomy (NCBI): domain Eukaryota; kingdom Metazoa; phylum Chordata; class Amphibia; order Caudata; family Ambystomatidae; genus Ambystoma; species Ambystoma mexicanum. The sequence goes on from NC_090933.1 coordinate 1,387,343,398, forward strand.
CTTTCGTTTCCTGCTCCGTAACATAAAGACAATCATGTGACGTTTCGTAACTATTGGCAGTATTTTGTGGGACAGGTAAAAGTTCAGCCGGATTTAATACACAACACCTCTGAATTTGAATGTGGGGTGCAAACAGGATTAACTCATATCTAGTTAATCGTGCGGAGGTGAGGTGTTGCGTTTGAGTTCTATTCAATAAAATATCCACAGAGTGAGGTACCATTAGGGTTAATGCATGGCCCAGGACCATCCCCTCACTCTGCTTCACAGACGCAGCAGCAGCAGCAACAGCGCGCAGACATTTCGGCAAAGCGCATGCAACAGGATCAAGGGTGGACGAGTAGTAACCGCACGGCCTACTCTTCCCTCCATGTTCCTGTGTTAACACAGCCAAAGCACATCCATCACATTCATGCACATACAACACAAAGGCCTTATTATAATTTGGAGTTCCCAAAACCGGAGCTGAACATAGCGCAGTCTTGAGTAATTCAAATGCCGTCTGATGATCCAAAGTCCATGGCAGTGGCAAAGAAATGCCCTTTCTTGTCAAAGCCAGCAATGGTTTGATCGTTAACGAAAAATTAGGGATCCACAATCTACAGTAAGAAGCCATACCTATGAAGGCTCTAACTTCCTTCTGCGTTTTTGGGACAGACATACCAGAAATAGTCTTTATCCGTTCTGGTGTCAACCTTCTTCCCTCCTTTGACAGGAGATAGCCTAAATAGGAAACCTCCTGGCAACAATATTGACATTTCTTGAGTGAAGCTTTATGACCATGTTCCGCTAGATGGCTAAGCAACAACACAGTGCCCTCCTTACAGGCACTCTCAGAATCAGCAGCCAAGAGAAGATCATCAACATATTGAAGCAAAGCGCACGTAGGAGGCAACTCAAGAGTATCAAGCTGTTCCTTTAACGCTCTACTAAAAATACTGGGACTCTAAGTGTACCCTTGTGGTGCACGAGTAAATGTGAACGAGCGTCCACCCAGAGTAAATGCAAACAAGTACCTGCTATCCTTATGTATAGGAATGCTGAAAAATGCATTTTTAAGGTCGATAACACTGAAATGAGTGGCAGAAGCCGGAATCATAGTAAGAATTGTCATTACATCGGGTACAATAGGAAATTGAGGAGCCACAATTTTGTTAATAGCATGCAAATCAATTGTAAACCGAAAAGGAATCACATTATCACCTTTCTTGTACACAGGCAAAATTGGGCTATTACACAGGCTACCAGTAATTTCCTCAATTACACCACGACGGACAAAGTCAGAAACTATACATTTGAGCACTTGCTCGCCTTCAGCTGAGATTTTATACTGGGGAATGCGGGGCAATGACACACCATGTTTCAAAACAATTTTATCAGGTTCAATTTGGAAGAAACCAACATCATTATCATCAACCGCCCACAAGCATTCCGTTATATTACTAAACTCTGGCGGCAAGGGTTGAGTCAAGAACTGTGAAACAGACATTTGCTGTGGTGAAATCGTTAACCGAACTCCATCCGGAGAACAATGTATTACTGCATTTAATTCCTTTAACAAATTTAACCCCAGCAAATTCTCGCCACAGTTTGAAGTGAGGAGGAATGGACACTGGTCTGAAGTGACCCACTGTGATCGGTACCGGCAAAGAGACCGGGCAAACTACAGGTGTGCCAGAAAACCCTACGGAGACGTTGGATTGCCCTGACAGTGGAATGTTTGGAACCCGTGAATGGTCAATGGAACACTTCTGTGCTCCTGTATCTACTAAGAATAGATGCTTCCTATTTCCAACTACCATCTCAACGTAGGGACCTTTCTGATGAACGGGAATAGGCGTTGGTTCCAAACCCTGCTTCGGGCAATCCTAAGAAAACAAAACGTCGTCGGAAGAAATCTCTTCAGAAAAATAGGCAGCAGAAGGATGATCAAAAATATTTCTACTATCCGCATTCGATACCTGTTTATCCTGAGAGAAAGGTTGCTGTGACTCTGGCACGAACTGACCTCTACCAAAGCCCCCTGGCCCTGGGCGACCTCTGGGTCGCCTACCCACATTTCCAAATGACCTCTGTTGTAGGGCCGGACATTGTGCACGCCAATTACCTTCCTGCCGACAATAGGCACACTGGTTAATGGTTACAGGACCTAAGTGAATGTTTCCTTGTGGAACGTATTGACCCCTAAACTGTGTACTACCCCCTCTAGGACTTCTAAAGATTTGTTGCAATAATACTTTCATTTTCAAGTCACCTTTCTTTCTTTCAATCCTTTCCTTCTTGGTATTAACACGATTTTCATAGTACTGAGCCATATGCAGTACTTCTGACTGCGACTTCGCCTGCCAAGCGCTCTTGGAAGACATAATTTGCGTCTGAATGTCGGGCAACAATCTGCGCACAAATTTGTCGACGAACAATATTTTTCCTGACTCCGTGCCCAAATCTTGCCCACCGAAGTCCGAGAATACCTGTTCGAACCGGTTAAAAAACTCGGTGGCACCCTCAGATTTGTTTTGGACGTAGGCAGTAAGCTTATCTCAAATGATCCTTTTCTCTGGGACTATAGTTTTCAACTTCGGAACTATCCTGTCAGGCAAAGTCAGTATCACCTGTGGTGGTCGTTCTCCTGCAGGTCTATCCCTGTCGATCCCAGCCATATTATCCCATGTGTCTCCTAGCCCAGGTATCTCATCAATATTTCTAATTTGTTTCCATAGATCAACTGGTAGAAGCACAGGGAATAATAAATCTATATCACTTAGGGTGAATACTGACGATTGTAAAACCGACTCTATTTCTTTATAGAACCCCGTCAGATTCTTTCTGATATCAGGAATGGATTGTTTTATGGTGTTCACTTCCTGCCTCGAGAACGGAACGTGAACGAACTTTGACACATAATGTGCAGGAATGTCATGGTCCGCTATACCTGTCAGGAAGTTAGCTGGAACCTCGACCTTTGGGAAAAACGTCGGCGGAACCTCTCTCATAGGCAACTGAGACGTAGTCAACTCCGAACGCTTGCTGAGTAACAAAGCTAAATCGAGCGCTAAGGCAGTCGAAGAAGTGTTAGATGAAAAGGCTCTTTTATAAATATCCAATAATTCTGCGGGACAACAAATCTTATTTTTTACACATTCTTCCTGCAGGTATTCTACCATAACCTGTACTACTTTCTTTTGCATATCTAGCGTATACTGACTATACGTGTCATATACTACATCAGGAGTTATTGAAATATCCGAGATCCATCTAATCGCATCTTTTGTACAGATCCGCATTTCCTCATTCACCAACTCTCGACGAGGAGAAAACCGTTTCTGCACAAACATAGCGTCCAAACTATCCCTATCTATTTCTTCATTTCTCAACCTCTCCAACTCTTTTCTATATTCCAAAATCTCCTCAACATGCTTATGAACTTTCTCTGCAGTATCCCTAGTTAATGCTAAGGCATTCAGTTCCCGTAACCCTTGTGGAAGGTACACATCACCTAATCTATCCCACATGATAATCAAATGACTTCCCAGACCCTCAATAAAAACGTTTTTCTCAGGAATACTCTTTAGGTTTTGAAGTGCAGTAAAAACATAATTTTGTTCACCCTTCTCCATACAGTGTTTAACCCATGCAATCAACTCATTATTTTTCTCTAAGGAACAGTATTGCGTGTTATAACCCTCTATCCCGCTCCCTGATCTACTACAAGCGGCATAGAACCACTTGGAACATCCTGGTCATCAATAGACGGTGGCAAAGGAGCAGGCAAAGGAGCGACAACTGGAGAAATAGCAGGAAGAACAGCGGGAAGAACCAGAGGAAGTATAGGAGGAGGAACAACAGCAGGAGGAGGCAAAGCACCTAGAGGAGGAACATACGGAGGTGGCACAGAGGCACCAGGCCTACGCAAAAGTTTATCAATCAACTCATCAGATGCATGAAAGTCTTTTGATGGATAGATCTTCTGGGTTTGTAATTGGAATGCTCTATCAGCATTTCTAACTGAGTCCAACTGCTTGTTCTTGTCATATGACAGAGCCTTTTCGGCATTCGTCATATGTCGGCGTATGTGCTTTTCCCTACTCTTTAGTTGCTGTAAAGCTTCAATTTTCCAACTTGTAGTGCATCAAATGCTGCGGGCCTAGCCGTTTTCTTAGTCAATATCTATTCTAAATACTCTAAGCGAGGGATTTCGAAACTGCCATCGGTTGGCCACCGGAGATTAGAATTATGTCTGGTCTGTCTGTGCCAAATCTCATTAAACGCTATACTACCAAAACCTTTCTTACAGTACATAGTACATGCCGGTGACCCCTCCTGTGGTGCCGGACGGCCAAATTCCAAAGATTGCCTGTTACTGCGGAATAACGCCCTGAAGCGGACAGACAATTTCTCAGGCATGTCAGAATACTGGTGTTACCTAGTCAATAATTGTGCTCGCGAGTACAATGCTCCAAATTCAAATTGCAAGGGTTAAATTAAGAGTAGGGGCACGACTCACCTGACCAAAGGACTGGGAGTCCCGATCTGGTTAATAAGGACAAACTAAGGACCCACGTGTTTGGTGATTTCAGCAATTTTACCCACCTCGATATATGGACCCTCGTCAAGACGACGTCTCGTACTCCGGCTCACCGTTCAGGGATCGGATCGTGCAATACTTGAGGAATTCGTGTCTCTTCTAGCCGGGCCCGTTTTGTCACCGTCCGATCTCTGTCCGATAGCCGTAGCAATTCTCGACGAGACGAAGTCAATCTTGAGGGTCCCTATTCGGGTGCCATCTGTGAAACCAGAAATAAAATCGTGAGGCTTTTACACCAGACAAAGAGAAATACACCAACACGGGCTTGTAAAGATTTCCCAGAATCTTTATTACAAAACTGATCAGTTACAAAACAAAGTATACAAATAGCTATTTGGCTGCCAGTACATCACAAAGAACACGGGTGAGTTCAGTGCGAGCAGTGAGCAGGATTTGCTAGCTGGACATTGCCGTATTTATACAAGTTTCAAAGACGATGTCCAGCCTCCTGCACGTTAATAATCCAGCAGGGCTATAGTCCGCGCCTGGGTTTCTCTTCATTTACATAATTTATACAGGTAGCTGGCTCCAAATACATTTCATCAATAAGGCTTCCAAATCAACTCTGTTCCTTATTCTTAACCATAATACAGTACATTTATCCATTATAGTACAAGACAACATGTTTCCAGATATACTGTTTTGGTTGACGTTGTTATTCATTTGTACTGGCGGTTTGACATTATGGATGCATGTATTCCTCTTATCCTAGGTCAATCAAAGGACAAGGTCTACATGACCCGAACATGCAGCCTGCAGGCAAGTTGGACATTAACCTGTCTACAGAGGTCGAGGAGGTTAATACAAGGAACAATGGGAACACAGACCGGCCTTTTTAGGTTACAGGGTGACTTTCATGGTGACAAACCCAAAATGGCGGTTTGACCTAAGATGGCGGCTCGGTTAACCTAAGGTCAAGACCTTGCAACGCGGATTCCCTCGAAAAGCGGCTAGGCATAGGCCAAAATATATAATAAAGGAAGAACAATATTATATCAGATCTAACAAGCACATGGAGGAACCCTGTGCCAAGGACCTGTCCTAGGCAGTCCACGTGGGCACACAGATGTTTGAAATGATGTGCGTTGTCCTGCCTGGAACCACGCACATCATCCCGAATCCCCTGTGTGCGCAACACGACACTGACTAGGACAGGCTCAACCCTGTCACGGATTGCCTCGTCCGCAGGTAGAGGAATGTCAGTTGTCGTGAACACATCCCCTACCTGCGGACAGGCCTGGACAGAGGCATCCCTGCTGGTGCAGAGTGATGCAGTCACAGGATCAGGAACAGGATTACACACAGGCACCTCCACGGCGACCTGTGCTGCCTCCTGCACCTGGACTGCACCACTTGCACCAGTGGAATCAGGTGGGTCTGATACGGCCTCCTCCTCAACCACACCCCCATCAACCTGGATGACACCCTGTCGTCATCCACATTTGAATGCCCCTGTGGGGACTCACCTGCCCCTTCTGCTGCTGAGGAGCCCACGTCCAACCTTGCCCTCTGGGGCATCCCCTCGGCAGCTGCGCCCATGGACACGGCACCAGTCCCCTCACTCCCGGAAGATGAAATTGCCTGGGAGGGGGGGTCAGTGCCTTGTGTCTCCAGCTGATAGTGGCCTCCCTGCCGCTGGGCTCCACAGCGCCGTCTCCGCCCTCCTCCTTATTTGACGCTGCAGACAGGGAGAGACAGAACACAAGCATCAGGGCACAGTACAAAAGTCTGCTAGACACATAGCAAATGCACATGAGTGGCAGTGTCAAACATCACAGACTGCATCACCCTCCACAACACTCAGGTCATTGGAATTCACACACATGCACAAACAAGCATGGCATGTGCAACAGGCATCTGCAGCCATGTCCATGTAACTGTTTAATCATCAGAGGGGGGATGCATGTCAAATGCATCAGGGGGGCATGCAAATCACATGCACACACCACAGGACACACGTGCATCTGTCCATGACCACTTCCTGTCACAGAGCACTCATTGCCAACAGTGCTGTATCAGCCATCAATCTACCAAGATGTCCGTGTGTCATGCATACATGGCGTTTCACAGTTGCACTACTACCAAACAGTCACACACACATGCACACCGTGCAGGTACATGAAGGTAAAAAGTGCATGCATGTCTCACACCACACACATGGCCGAGTACAGACGCAGGCATGCAAACGTGTGCATTCACACATGCTGGTGTGCAACATGTATTGCAACACATACACCATCAATGAGGTACACGCCAGAGTGGACTCGCATGCAGCACTGTCATGTCCCTGCACACACACAGCCATACATGGGCCATGTCAGACATATGTCCAAGTTGCACACTCCTGCGACACCTCAACTTGCACTGTGTCGAATGGGAACGCATGGACACTCACTGCTCGACTCCAGACGGGTCTGCCTCTCGAGGACCTGGTGATGAAGCGCTGGGTGAATGCGCTCCAGGACCCTCATCTGGTCGGTACTGCATCTGCTGTGGCCAAGAGATGCCGGGCCTTCCTGAGGGTCCTGGACTTGTAGTCCTCCCAGCGCTTATGGACGTGTTTGAGGTCGTGGGGTGCCACCCCCTCCGCGTTGATGGCTGTTAGGGAGAATTCTCATAAATGGTTGATTTCCCTTACCTACTGAGTCCCTCAGCAGCTTTGCTGTATTTCTAGGATTTATTTTTCTCACCTTGTAAGAGTGTTAACCTTTTTTCCCCACTCTAACATGTGTTTTGCTATGTGTATTATATGTGATCTTGGGCACTGGAGCCTCACCTACTCCAGGGCACCATATTTTCATGTGTGTTACACAGCACCTTCAGTGCAGTGACACAGGGTTGTCTTTGAGACTTCCCACCGACTCCATTTTCTGGGGCTGACTACTGTCCACCAGAAAAGGGTAAAGTTGCCATTAACTTTACTTTAGTCACTTTAAACCACAGACCCAGTACACCCCATCTTACATGGAGTATTGGAAAGGGTTACCTCTTATCATTTTTTTGTCTGCGCCACTTGGAGCATTGTTTCGCTCCCTTTACATTAAGACTTGGCTGGTGGCAGGGGTAACTACCCTAACTTTTTTACCGCAATTATCTTATATAAACATGGTATTGTTTTTGGCTATTATATTAGCCTTGCACATAAACCCGCTTGACCAAATACATTTTATCTTGGCTGCGGCTGGGTTTATTCACCATTTCTTTTTGTTAAAGTCTTTCTCGTGTTTTTCTCTGTGCGCCAAACCGGGGATGACTCCTTTGTTCGCTGTCTTTTCGCGGGCTTCTGCACGGAAGCCCTCCTTAAGGCGCCTGAAAGTCTAGGTAGGCAGGATGTGAGGGAGGGATCTTCGGACCCCTGCCATGGCTTCCCTTGGTAACCCAAGTCGCACTCCTGTTTGATTGGCTGAGGGGACAGTTGTTGCCAGGACAGCCACCCTGCTGTGTGATTGACAACTAGGCTGTATGAATGGGGGAAACTGCATAAAAAGCAGGTCTCTGGGATTAGAAGAGCAGAGTCGCCACTGGAACAAAAGAACCAATGAGGAACTGGCAGAAGAGGACCCCTACAATGACTGAACCGCCCGTTGAAGCCCTGCTGCAGGTCCGAATCTCTAGAATCTGACGACAGAGAAGATCCTCCAGGAAACGTCTTCCCTTGAGCTGGTGGGACCAACCAGTTCACCCAAATTGCAAGCCAGGACCCCTCCTTTGGTCGAATTCGCTGTACAGTGGGCCGCATAGCCAGGAAGGTCGGACCCTGATTGGGTTTTAAGGAGCGCACCTTTTATTTGTTGTTTTGTTCTGCTGCTGGTTTCTTCCCTGGGTAGTGCAGGACCCTCCAGTCTTCCTATTTCTGAACAGTCTGACAGTCGCTTCAGGAACAGTGAGCCTGCAGGAACTAACAGGAACGTCTGCCTCAGCTACAGCTCCCTCTCCATTTTAAGGTACTGTGCAAATCCGGTTGTTCGTTCCGTTCAGCCACGGTGAAAGTGTTTGAAATTCTCCAATCCGAGGGCTTGTCCTTCACTTCTCTTTGAACTAACTTTTCTACCAGCCAACCTCGTCCAGAAACCGTGCCACGAACTTTACAGCGAACTACACTGAACTGTATTATCTTGAGCAAAAGACTTTTGAACCATTGTCTTTGGCCCTGTTAGAGAAAATTCTCTGTTTAGGCTGAATTTCCTAACCTAGTGAGTCCCCCAGCAGCTTTGCTGGATTTCTGGAGTTTCTTTGTTTCTCCTGCCAAGAGTGAGACTCTTTTTCCTCACACTCTTGGACATGATTTGTGGTGTTCCTTTGAATGTTAATGTGTTTTATGGGCTATGGGGTCTTTTACTCCATAGGGTCTCATGTGTTTTTCCTATGTGTGTTACACAGCACCCTCCGTGCAGTAACACAGGGGTGTCCTAGAGGACCCCCACCATAGACTCCATACCCCGGGACTGACTACTGTCTCCCAGGGCATGTAAAGTCACCATTGGCTTTACTAGTCCCAAATTTACTAACAGAACCAGTACAAACCATCATATTGTGGACGTACTGGTAGGGGCAATTCGATTGCCCCTGGGTCTGTTGTTCGAAGGGGCACTGTCCCGTCCCCCCTTGTTGAGTTTTGGCTGGTGGCAGTGGATACTACTTGTTATATTCGACCGCGAATATATCCCCATGGGATTTTCCCATTGTTCGAGGCTAATACCTTTTAACATAGCCTCGAACATACCGCCGGTTTATTTATTTAATATTAATTCTCCCCTTGGTAGTTTTTGCCAGAACTCGGTTTTAAAATGGCGTTTGTGTTCGCCTCTGTAACTCAAAACCAAAGGTCGAGCCCTTTGTTCCACTTTTGGCGGCCTTCTACACAGAAGCCCTCCAAAGTGGTGCCACTCTGGGTACCACAGGGGGTGTGGGAGGGGGTTTAGGCACCTTGGACCAGGTTGCCTTGCCAACTCAGGTCGCACTCTTGTGTGATTGGCCCAAGTGGTGAGCCACCCCGCTCACCACTTAGCATGTTTGATTGACAGCTAGGCGGAATGAATGGGGGTTCCTTGCATAAAAGCAGGGCTTTTGGGACTGGAACTTCAGAAGTCGCCACAGGACCTGAAAATCCGAAGAGGGAGAAGTTGAACCGACCTGCTACAACGACACCACCGGTGGAGCCCTGCTGAACCGACTCACCACTTCCCAACGACAGAGGAGATCTCCCTGCTGGAGAGTCTTCTTCCCTTGACTGGTGGGAACAACCAGTTTACTTTATTTCTTCGCTCCCAGGACGTCCAAGTGGTCGAATTGCCCGTGCCAAGCACCCCGGCAACCCAATAGCCACTTACCCTTGCGACGCGAATAAAAGGACCGCTCCTTTCAAGTGAGAACTCTGCGGCTGGTTTCTTCCCTGGCAGTGCAACCGACTCCTGCTCTCCTCCACAACGAGATCTTCTCTTCCCTCGGACGAAGCACCCTCTTGCACCCGCTGCCAGGAACAACTGCCTCCGCTGGAGCGTTCTCTCCATTCACGTACCGTGTCCGCCAGGCCTCCCTTTCTAAAGATTGCTACTAGGTAATAATAACCCCTTAACCTTCTGGACTGGGCTGGCCGCCTTGACCATCTAACTGGTCCCTTTCTTTTGGTCCAACACTTTCCGAACCTTTTGCGAGACTTTTGTGCACTTTCAACCGTGTGACCTTGGACACATTTTTTGACCGGAGCATCTTAAAGTGGGTCCGGCCGGTGGAACTTTGACTTTACGGTTTTACCCTGCCTTCTTCTCTTACTGTGTTCTTTCCAAAGTGTTGGGATCTGTTTCTATTTTTGCTCTGCCTTTCTCTCCCTTTTTAACCAAGTTATTAGAGTGCCATCTTCATTAAGCGCTCACCGCTGTCTGGAAATAAGTGTTGCCTTACTTAAGACTTGTCTAATAACCGTTGAAGGGAGTGTATATACGTTAGTGACTGTGTTTTTGAACTGCTTGAAAAGAGTGCCAGTGTGTTTAAATAGATGTGTTTTTAAATAAATAATTATATCTCTATACACCAGGCTCTGGTCAGTGTTTGCTTGTACTACTGTGTTCTTTTGACCTATTGTGTATACCCTGTATACTGCCTAACTCTTCTTGAGAGAAGTCTGACTGCTCAGCCAAAGCTACTAGGTAAATCTGGGTGGTACAGGCTGCTACCAATTGGATATACTGCCAACCACGTGTAGTCTTAAATCTTTTGCAGTGGTCCCAGAGGGAACTGCACAGGTTTCTGCCTAACAGGCCCTAAGCCTTTTCTATCTGATTTTATCATTGTAGTCTCTCTTGTTCGCTTGCCCTGAGTACTTACCTGTTGGTGTGGATTCATTTCTGTTAACTTCTGTCTTTTCCACCCTTTTAAATTGCTGGAGTGCCATTTTGCTCCCACTTTATTTTGTGAGCTTAACTTGTCTGGAATTTAAGGGAAGTGGTGTGGTGTATTAAGAGTGATTTTTAGACTGCTTATAATGGTGTAATGTTATGCAACTGAAGAGTGAAATAAATGTAGATTCTTTTACTTGAAAACCTTGAGTCAGTGTTTGCCTGAATCATAGCAATTGCTGTCCTTTGTGTAACTATTTGATACTGCTCACTTACTCTTGAGATAAGTCTGGCTGCTCTGCTACTGCTACCACTTTAACTGTGTAGTACAGGCTTGTACTAAAGGTGAAATTGTACTGTCACTTGTAGTCTTAATTGTGTGTGGTGTTCCAAAGGGTACTGCATATAATTCTGCCTAACAATGGCACCCACGATGTCCGACCAGATCCTCTTCCGTTTTTCCTTGTGGGTGCACGATGGTGAGAAGAGGGCATCATATTGCCCCAGGACTTGCTCCACTAGGATGCCAACTTCTTTTGCACTGAAGCTGGCAGCCCTCTGCCTCTCTGCCGGGGGGTCGCCACTGGTCCCAGATGGAGTTTGGCCTGACATGGCAACCCCCGAGGCAGGTATGGATGGGCAACTGGGTCCTGGGGCTGGGCTGTGGAGCGATGGACCACCAGTCGGGAGTCTTCTGTTTCAGCAGGGGTGGTCACAGCAACTGGAACTCTGGCAATGGCTGATATGCAGGCACCAAATAACAGCTTACGTTGGCAGCAGGCAGGCAGGCAGCAGCAGATGGCTCGTAGGAGGCTGCTCGGGGCTCTGAGGGCAGGTAAATGGCCTTCTGGCAGGAGCGTGGTCTTCTTTGTGTTGTCACGTGGCCAGCTCAATGCAGAGTGATTCAGCACGTGAAAAAACAGCACACGAGCGTGTTATTCGAGGAAAGGCCCTTGACACGTAAGCATGTAAGTGACACGCGCGGGTGTTTCCCACGGCACAGGTTATAGGTGAGCGCGGGCCAGCAGTTCGCTGTACATGCTTTTCGTGGAGACCAACGCGTTTGTTTCTTCATCTTGTGGTTTCACACGCAATGACTTCACAGCGGATAGAGTTTATACTTCTTCTTTTGGCGGGGTTTGGCCTGTGCGCGTGTGTTTTTCTTTTCCACGCAAGGCAGACAGTGAGTCGCGCACGCTATTTTTCACACTATGGGTGCCCCTGTGTATCGCGTATCCGTTTTCGAGGTCAGAGTAGCCTGCGTGTTCCATGCGTATGCATTTTTTGTGTCCCTGGGTGCCACGGCATACTGCAGGAGGTTTATTTCATGCACATGGGCTACCGGGGGTTGCATGCTCGTTCTTATTGTATTTTTGGGGTGCCTGAGCATTGCGTGACCCGTCATTTTACACCAGGGGTCACAGGCAGCCTTGCAGGAGCACATGGGTGCCTTTAACATCACATACCCTGCCCCCTTCACCCAATTTCCCAGGACAATTGTGTGCACCTCCCACTGACACTAGTACATCTGAGCCATGGTTGGGAGGCCACCAAAGGTTAAAGGCGGCAGAGCTGGGCGTCCTCCCGGTGTTGGGCGTGGTCGGGCACATGGCCGGGGTGACCCGGGAGTACAGGGAGTCCAGGGTGGCCAGGGTGGCCGCAGAGGGGGAAGAGGCAGGGGTGCACCACAGGGGCAGGATGTCCAGCCACTTGCTGGAGCAGCCATGCTACCACACCCTGCGGCTCTGGGAGATGCAGCTGTTGCATCCAACCCAGGTGTCTGCATGACCCGACATTCAGTTACATCTGCTGTCACGGGCCCACTGGTAGTGGAAGCTGCAGGTGCAGCTGTGGCAACCACCACTCAGGCTCGTGGTTGGCCAGTGCATGATGCATTGGCACTTGAGGACTTCCAGGCAGAATTCCAGGTGGTCAGGAAGTCCAAGACACATGTGACCAGGGTTGCTGTGACCAAGGCACATGTATCTGGGGCAGTGGTGACATTTGCTGCCCCAAGCAGCCAAGTGGTGGTAGCTGCATGGCCAGATGCAGCCAACACCACCTCGGCTGTGAGTCTACCAGCCAGGACTGTGTCGGTCACAGACCTTGGCACTGCGGCAGTTGTGGTGCTGGGTCCTGGCAACAGCACCCAGCAGCCACTGACTCGAGTCAGGGCTTCCGTCCTGGTTCCGCCAACCACTCCCTTGGTCCAGTTCACCAGCGCCACTGCCCCTAATGATCATGGCGGCATTTGCCACTCAGGGTCCACACCACCGCCCAAGAGGAGGAAGGGTGCTTCTGCGCAAGACGCTGGGACCTCAGACACGGCTCCGGCCTCCAACACATTTCTGCCGCCCGTTTCGCTCCTTTCTTGCCTTTGGTGCTCCTCCTTGCTCTGTTTCCCTTCCCTTCCTCTTCAGACTTCTCGTCCGTTTCCTTATTTTCCCTTTGCTCTTCAGGTTGCCTTCTATCACATCTTGCATCCTCCTGCCTTCCCGTGGACTTCAGACAGCTCAGCTCCAGCCTGAGGCATTCACATAGGGTTTTTTTATGCCATTGGCTTTTTCCCCTCCTTGACGGTCATGGAGGATCGTCCACCGCCCCACCTATACGGTGGCACTGTGACGTCCTTCGTGTACGTCCATATCTGCATAAAAAAAAGGACAGACCTGGAAGCAAAGAGAAAAGGAAGCCCAGGAGAAAAGACAAAGGTGAGGTGGAAGGGGAGGGTGTTGAGACGGAGTCCTCCTTTGAGGAAGAGGACATAGCAGACCCTTGTGACAGCGGTATCCTGCACCCTTTAGCTGTCAAAGCCACACTGATGATGGAAGGGGGACATGTGGTGACAATGTCACGTTGGGACACTTGGGCTACAGTGATTGTTCACTGTCTGACATTGTCGATGTGGGGTACTCTATACATGATATGTTCTGCTGGTCAATGGATGATCCTGTGTTGGGTTTGCTTTTGAGGTGTCAGGGGATTGGTGTGGTTTACCACACTGGGGGTCCACAAGGGCAATGTTCACATGTGATGTGTACAGTACACTGAGGGTCACTTCATTTCCCATGCATGTATTGAGTGCATGTCCATACTGACACACACACTTAGACAACGCACCCCCACACAAACAACCACACCAACATGCCCCCACGTGCACACAGATTGCCTTCTCAGCCATGCTGTGTCCATGCAGCGCATGATCACTTTCAATTTTGTGATCGTGTACATGCGTCACAGGGTACTTTTGGTTGATTGAACTTTTTTTTATGATGCTCAAGGTGTTTCACCAACGCAAAGCCCACTCTCTGTGCTTTGTGGTGTGGTGAGAGGTGTGTTGCTTGGGACACACACGCAGCACATGGTTCTTGTATTTGTGGATTTCTATTGCCCGATGTGCATGCCAACAGGCATTCTGACTTTTGTTGCTTGTACCGCTGATGGCATGCATTTGTGTCAGACTTTGTATGGGTGGGAGATTTTTTGTCAGTCATTTCATCAGATTGCATGTCAGGTGTAATTGTCTCTGGCCTGTTTCCATTTGTCACGTGGCACTTCATGACGATTGTGTCATGTGTTGTGCATTTTGTTTGCTGTTTTGCTGTTGCATGCCATGGCATGGTGTGGCAGCCGGGGGACATGAGGGTTGGGAGGGTTTAGGTGACATACCAGTATTTTCATGCCCTGTTTTGCAGGGGGTGGTGGGATATGCACCTTGCATGTGTTCCTTTTGGTCACACGGGATTGGTTATGTTTAAGTAGCTAGGGATGCAGACAATGTGGCACTTCTGTTGACACATTCTCAGGGTAGTAAGGTTGTGACAGTTGACTGTCCCTTTGTCATCATCGATTGTCACCTGGTATGTGCCAGGCCTGTGTGCATTCCGCAGGGGTGGGAGTTTAGGTGAAGAATGTTGCCACAAGCTGGGTACGGGCTGCCTCGCCACGTGCCCTTTGCCCTCCCATGCACAGCGCCTGTGCATGTGGTTGGGGATGTGGGGGCACCACCATGTCCACCGGTACGCCTCGCTGTGTTGCAACATTGTGCAGCACACATGCTGCCACAATGATCCTGCACACTACTTGGGGTGCATATAGTAGCTGCACGCCAGAGTGGTCAAGGGAGCGGAAACGTGACTTGAGCACTCTGAATGTGCGCTCCACTATGGCCCTGGTTGCAATATGGGCTGCGTTGTATCTTACCTGGGGTGGTGTGTTGTGGTTCCGTATTGGCGTCATCATGTGGGTGCACAGAGGGTAGGTACTGTCCCCTGGGGAGGTGATAATGGTTGTGATTAGTTGGGTTTGTCTATTTGTCTGCGTGTGACATGCATGCATGTGCACAGGCATTTGTACTCACCAATGAGCTATGTGTTGCTGTGCCTCCCTGCTTCCAAGTCCCGGCTCAGGGCAGACATTCTGTATATGAAACTGTCATCGGTGGACCCTGGATAGTTTGCAGAGACAGAGGTTGTTAGGCAGAATCATGTGCACTACCCTTTGGGAACACTACACACAATTAAGACTACAAGTGTAAGTACAATTTCGCCTTTGGTACAAGCCTGTACTACACAGTAAAGTGGTAGCGATGGCTGAACAGCCACACTTATCTCAAGAGTAAAGTGAGCAGTAGAACAAGTTACACAAAGGACCAACAATTACAGTGATTCAAACAAACACTTTCTCAAGGTTTCTTGGTAAAAGAATATACATTTATTTACACAGTCAGTTTGAAAACATTACACTAGCAAGAGCTGCTCAATATCACACACTAATAAACCACAAATACACAACCGGTAAGTAAATGAATAAGTTCAGCTCCCCTGAAGTGGGAGCAAAATGGCACTTGAGATACTTTCAAAAGGGGTAAAAATACAAGGATATAAGAAAAGACAGCACAAATACTTGCATAGGCAGGGCAAAGGGTTTCAGTAAACTACAACCAACAATACAGTTCATAGGCCTGGGCCAAAGTCAATGGTTCAGAGTCTTTGTATAGGATAGCACAGTTCTGGTAGTAAACGCTTAAGTCTTTGCCACAGAGTTTAGAAGAATTTGGCTAGGCGAAAAGTTTGACGAATGTTTAGGGAAGGACAAGCCTTCGAAGTTGAGAAAGTTTCCACAGACTTTCGCAATGGGCGAAAAGATTTCCGGACCGCGTTTGCACAGTACCTTTGTATTGAAGAAGAGCTGTAGCTGAGGCAGTTGTTCCTGGCAGTTCGAGTAGATCTCGCTGTTCCTGAGCTTCAGTCATGGGGACAAGAAGGAGGACGTCGGCAGGTAATCGCACTGCCCAGGAATGAGGCCAAGAGCTTAGTAAGGCGTTGGTTTAAGGTGTGAGTGCCTTAAAGTCCAGGAGTTGGTTTCCTTCCCTCTGGCTATCCGGTTTTCAACAGCACTCTGATGAAAATTCGACCAGATGGGGACGGTGTCCTGGTGGCTTACGAGTTGGTTGTTCCCACCAAACTCAAGGGAAGAAGTTAACCTTGAGGGGCTTCTCTGTCGATGGAGTTTCAGGCAATTTGGTCCTGCAGCAGGGCTTCACCAGTCATCCAGGAGTTGCAGCAGTCCTCTTCATTCAGCTGGTCTTCGGTTCTTTCGTTCCAGTGGTCGACTCTGCTTTCCATATCCCAGAGACCTGCTTTTAAATAGTTTTCCCCCATTCATTCCAGCCTGGCTGTAACTCGCACAGCAGGGTGGCTGTCCTTGCCGGACAGCCAGCTGACCAATCATGCCAGAGTGCATTCAGGTCTCCTAGGAGACTAAGCACAGGGAGTTTCGGGCACCTCACTCGCATCATGTCCACCCCAGACACCCTGGCGCCAGAGGAGGACTTCAGCACTGAAGCCCGCCAAAGTCCAAATGAACAAAGAGACCAAACCGGGTTTGGCGCGCAGAGACAGACACAAGAAGGACCTTTCCTAAAAGAAATGGCGAAAAAAGTCGACCAGAGTATGTTTTTAGGTTTTGGGCGCTATATTGAAAAACATGGCTGACCCAATTTTTAGCTACCATTGTTCGCGGTCAGGAAAAATCATGGTAGTTTGATTTAAACCACTGCCACCAGCCATTTAAAGTAGGAAAGCGTAACATTTGACTGTTACATGAGTGTCTTGACTCAGGGGAAGCTAGGCTACCCCTCAAGCAGTCTATAGGAAGATAGTGTGTGCGGAGTGTTTGGGAGTGTTCTATGTGGCTGACCCCCTGCTGGATTGTGGTGCAGTAACTCTACTACCTCTACTAGTGGAAGGAGGAGCATTTCGATAAAAACCTCACTTCCACACGGAGCGTCGCGGAGTGTTTGGGAGTGTTCGGGAGAGTTCGGTGCTGATGGCAGCAATGGACTTTGCTAAGCATCGAACACCCTGCGTCAGCCTCTGGACCCCCGTTTCAAGAGCAAGGTTGCGGTGGCTACATTCTACTCCCGTCCAATCAGATTGTAATATAATCAATTCACCAACACGCACAGCGGAAGAGCGTGTGGACTTAAGGGACCCAATGGACCAAACGGTATGTGGCCGCGCTGTGGGGGGGACTGGGGGGTCTATTATTGCCGTTGATGCCGATGATTGCTTCCTATCCTTGCTGCATGCGATTGTGACTGTGGTTATCTCCCTGCATCACAACAACGTGTCTGCTTAACGACGAGTCACGTTAGTTGTCAGACCGGGTGCGGCGCAGGGTTTGGTTCCACCGTTTCGGACGTCTTGTATACGGCAAAAAAAGTAGCCCTGAACTTAGCACCAAGCCCCCCGTGTCTCACCGCGTCCGTGTCTCCCTGTGTTGATTCTGTCTGTGGCGCTTCTGGACCTCTGCTTGCCGCGACGCCGTCAGCGGGGTGCTGCGGGCGGAGAGGAGGAGGATCTGGCATGCACTGCCAGTGCGCATGCGCGTCTTGCGCGTCCAGCGTGTCTTGCTGTTTGGAGGTAGCACTGTCGCCTACCAGGAAATCCGACAGTAAAATGTCACGTGCACCAGTTGAGACTGGGGGTTGTGTTGGGGCCCGGAATGTACTGCTTGATGGTACCCATGAAGCTTCTCTTGGGCATATCTGGGACGTAAATACTACGATCACCAGACAAACAACGATGTGTACATATCCCGCCCCTGATACCAGCATGGATCGGGCTATCTTGTGCAATGACATTAATGTATTGTACAAACTACTGTCTAAGCCCCTCACAGCCCCTCCTCCCTCACTGAGAGTTCTAGCTTGGAGAGAAATCCAGAAAGCCAATAAAGGCATTAAAGCACTAAATTCAGAAAAATACAAAAATGATAATCAACCTTTTTGCTTAAACCCAGATAAAAGGAAACAAGTGACTGACGTTATGGAACCTTGCTCAAAAATTGATGATCCAATCGACTCAATGGTGAATTTATCAATTGAAAACCAAACACAAGATATTTTGATCCCTGAGTCTGAACCTTTTTCACTGCTAAATGAACAACTCTCTCAGGAGTTTGTGCTGTCGGAATATAACCCCCAAAGTAAAACACGGCAAGAAAGGAGAAACTCGTTATTTATGGCAGATAAGCTGATTGAAGACCTCAAAATTATCACCGCGAGGATGACTCCCTCGCCATCATTGAGTAACATAAAACAAACGATTGGTCACGTGGAAAGTACAAAAGCCTCCTCAAGTCAAAAAGAAATCAACGCAGTTAGTTGCGATAAATTAGTGGACAAAAGAGTGGAATCTCAAAGCTCTCAACAAAATATTTATCGCCCTAATAAGAGGAGAAGAGTAACGTCAAGTCCAGCACCTATTCCATGTTCACAGAGCCTAACAAGGGGTAGTAATTCTACTCAAAGGATACAAAGCTCTATACACAGCGAAGTCATGGAACCAAACATACAAGAAAACATTGAATCGAAACTCATACCATCTGATTCGACCAATTCAAGTGAAGACTCTTCTTCTGACTCTGATTACAAAAGGCCGACAAGAGGCACTTATAAATGGAGACTTAAAATAGTTTAAAAAAACATGGCTCTGCAAACGAAATAAGTGGCCTACAAACTCAATGTTACGACCTAGTCGAACAAGTGATAAATCAGCTGAGACCCAATATCATCTCTGCATTGACAATTACAGTTGCACCGTTGTTAAAACTATACGAGCATCTGAACAAGAGTTTGAAAGATCAAATCTCGCTTATGGGATCTGTAAATGTAAAATTAACAAACATGGATCTGGATCAGAAACTAATGAAAAATCAAACAGCGAATAACTTCAGAAACAATTACGCCTTTGTCGATCAAATTAAGGAGCAATTAAAAAACAGTGCTGATGATAAACGTCTTTTAGCTGAGCTAGCAAGGGAGGCAATATTGATTCTAAAAAATCATCAAACGACAAACGAAGAAAATTGTTCGTTACGTGCCGTAGATGGAGTTACAGTGAGTAACGCTGAGAGAAGAATCACTAAGCAGCAAACACAAAACCACAAAACCCAAATGACCTCAAGAGTGGAAGATAGATCCAATGAAATTGAATCGATCGCTGCATCATCAGTTAACATTGAGATGCCACGCTTTGGGGCAGCAATTAACAAGGTAAACAACCCTGAAAAGACCATAGCGATTTTCTCAGAGGAGAACGTCATTGATCTTGAAGCGATCGTGGACACGACTGAACCGCCCTTGTCTTGTTCTGCCGTAACTCTCGAGGACCAAACGGGAATGGCAGAAACTGATGATAATAGTAATCATCAACAAACACTCGAACATAATGAAAAAAATGAAACATTTGCCATCTTTGATAAAACTAAAAGAGAAAGCTCAACCAAAGAAGGAGCAATCAAAAAAATTCCAACAAAACAGACTAAGAAAACAAAAAATATGCCAAATAAAAGGAAAGCAAATAACAAAAATTTGAACAATTTTCTAAGAAACATTAAATCATTAAATGTGACGATCCAAACTGATTCGAGCAAAACATCACCAGCGGATAAGGACCCCGAGCTGGAAACTCAGTTAACAAAATCTCCAGTAGTGGTGACTAATGAAGAAACCCAAGTATCTGTACACGAATGTGACGAGGGGGATGACATTCGAATGATAGAAGAACTAGCTAACCTATAAACTTACGAATCAAACGATGATGACCAGGCTCTGATTCAAGAATGTGAAAGCAAACAAAATTTGTTGATAGGGTCGCACACCGATAATGAAGATCCAAGTCTACAACACGATAAAATAAAATCATCAAGAATCTGCATAATTGAATTGACACCAGAAAAAGAGAAAAAACATTCGATTCACTTCCAGATTCCAGAAGACAAAACACAAACAATAAAGAGACGTGTGACTCTAGATGAAAGATGGGCACCAGAAAACTTACAATTTAATGAAAAGACGGGCTGTGCCCAGACTAAACACCAAAGTGAAAAAACAAATTCCCGAGATCTATGTCCTGGAAAGGAAATGAGTATAAAATCGATACTATTGACTAAAGAAAGGGACCAAATATGCTATGAAAAGGTTCAAGAGGATTGGAGAGAGGATAAAAGAGCAACGTTCATCAAACAAAAATTGTTCACAAAAAAAAGCAGGATATAACGTCCAATTTTTGCCTCCTTTTGGAAAGAAAGTTCTCGTTGATTGATGGCTTGATTCTAAATAGAGAGCTGTTGTTTGCACACATCTATTACTGCACCACAAGTAAGTATTCACTGGCGACCAGAGTCAGTTTGGATTTTTCTTCATATAGTTTATTTTCTTGCCCCTACGGATGACACGTGTTCAGCACCCTCAATGTGCCTTTATCAAATCCGGGCATTTTATAAACTTTCAGTGTATTATAAATTCGGAAAATCATACAAATAAATAAACAATAAAAATAAAAATGGATGAACAAGTGAGCATCAACATGATATATAATAAATAAATAAGCATTTGGCATGTCATTTTTCATAGTAAATCAAAAAATCATTGTATATTTAAAATTAAAAGACAAAAAACATACCATCATGTTGCCCAGTTTGTGTTGATCACACATAAGGGAAAAAAAACCTGTGTAGAGAGAAGGGGAAAGGATGCGTCGTTATTGACCATGTAAGAAGAAAAAAAGGGAGAGAGAGAAAAAAAGAAGGGAAAGAAAATACATTGGCTTCTGGTTAGGTTTCAAGTACACTTTTGACTTATTTAATAGTTTCCAATTGCCTCCAGGTAATGCTTTCCTGTCGTCAGGGTGTCAGTTTCTCTGTAATAACGTATTTGTAGAACGAGTCCCATTAGACTCAAAAGCGCTCTTAGAACTTCACAAAAAATGAAGGAAACCAAAGGCAAACCGTCAGGTTTCCCATGTTTATCTTGCTCGTGAATTTTAAATTATTAGTTTAGTATACCCTCTGATTCTAATAATTCTCATATCGTCTTGTTCCTCGTATTTCCAATATTATGAAAACATCTCTATGAATTAAATATGCATTGGCAGAGAACGTCATGATGTTATAATTACACTATACATGTTGTCATTTTATCAAGCACATGGTTTTCAAATAACCATTTCAACTATTGTGCGTTAGTCGACGAAAAACCCATTAGCGTTCTAAAAATAATCGTCCGTAATCAGTGATAACATTAAGCAACAGACAGGCCTGCTAGAGCCTGCATGTTATGTGCGCGCCCTTCTGTGATTGGCGGGTTGCTTAAGTGGGCTTACCCTGCTGCTTGGGGGCTTACCTTCAAAATCTGATTCCTGCCTGAAGCGTCGGGTTTGGAATGCCGAGCCTTCGACTACAGGTGTATATGTCATGTTGCCTAGGCAATCATAAAGTCCTTTCTCAATTTATCAGACTTTTTAAGTCCGATAAATTGGATATTGCGTTTATCTTCCATTTGGTGATGTTTCTGCCAATGTTCAGCTAGTGGTAAATTTCTATCTTGACTTCCGATGGTTGCTAAATGTTCACAAATCCTGATGCGAAGTTCTCTGATGGTACTCCCAATGTACAGTTTCCCACACGTACATATAATAGCATATATTACATATTTGGAACGGCAATTAATCTGGTCTTTAATTTGGATCTGGATACCATTTTGGTTTTTGAAGAAGTCTGTTTTATGGACCGCATGCCTGCACATGGAACACGTGCCACATTTCCTGAAACCTGGTCTGGATTCTTAAAGCCAGGTCCTTGGTATTTCCCTACTGTCGGCGGGTAGTAGTGAGGGGCTGAGACTCCTTTTTAGGGTTTTCGCTCTTCTGTAGACTAGTGATGGGTAATCCTGTATAAGTGGTCGCACATGAGGATCTAATTTTAGCAAATCCCAATGTCTTTTGAGAATCTTCTTGATTACTTGATTATCGGCACAGTAAGTGGTTATGAAATGAACCTTGTCTTCTGCAGTTGGTCTGTCCCACTTACTCAGTGTTAGTGACCGCGGGTTTGTTGAGCTTTGTTGTAAGCTGTTTGTATACTCTTTCTGGTATACCCTCTTTCTTCAAATCTAGTAGATAGGATATCACATTCTATCCTTAAGTTGCTTTTGTCGTAGCAGTTCCTCCTCGCCCTGATGTATTCCCCTTTGGGGATATTTCGAATAACCGGAGTACCATCAGAGAACTTCGCATCAGGATTCGTGAACATTTAGCAACCATCGGAAGTCAAGATAGAAATTTACCACTAGCTGAACATTGGCAGAAACATCACCAAATGGAAGGTAAACGCAATATCCAATTTATCGGACTTAAAAAGGTGACCCTGGGACGGCGAGGGGGAAACCAAGAGCTGCTATTACATCAGGAAGAAGCTAAACTCATCAATTATTTCAGATGTATAGAAACTGGATTGAACACGGACAATGAAATGTCTAATTTCTTGTGATAACTCGTGTATTTGTGGTATGAAATGCATATGTGAGAAATAATAGTTATGTTTAAAATGGTAGTGGGAATGCTAAAACCAGACTGGAAAAGGTTTATTACAATGCTTTCCATGCAAAACTGAATATAATTATAATTAAAAATAAGGGTTTCTTACAGGCAGTAACATATAGGTGCAAGTGTAATTTACACAATAAGTAGATTTCAACTATGAGATTGTATGTTTCTCCACCTTTTCACAATGATATATAAAAAATGATTCTGCTTATTGATATTCAAAACTACTATTCCCAGAAGACCCTGGGTCATCTTTGTCCTACCCTTCTGATACAGAAAGAATGTTTGTCAATCAAATACAGTGAATGGTCTTAATGATAAACTTAGTCCGATGACTTACACGAGCATATTAACACATATCAATTTAATGAAATCCCCCCAAAGGGGTAGTCGCGCTTTGTAAAATGACTAAAGTAAGTTCATTTCCCAGAGATCGCCGGGAGTATGGACTCCTAAACATACGGAGCTGTGTCTCCGGGTTCTTTGCGACCTGTCATGCAAATTGGAAGCTAAGAATGTACTTAGATGCACTTAATGCATCAGCTACAAGATATGTAAAAACACACATACGGCTCTAGGATTAGTCCATACAAGGTTATGTGCAAACACATTTTGTTAACTTAACGTATCTCAGAATTGTTACAAGTACTTTTTCCCAAAGTATGGCCGACACCAAGGCTGGTGATAGAAATTGAGAAAGGACTTCATGATTGCCTAGGCAACATGACATGTACACCCGTAGTCGAAGGCTCGGCATTCCAAACCCAACGCTTGAGGCAGGAACCAGATTTTGAAGGTAAGCCCCCAAGCAGCAGCGTAAGCCCACTTAAGCAACCCGCCAATCACAGAAGGGCGCGCACGTAACATGCAGGCTCTAGCAGGCCTGTCTGTTGCTTAATGTTATCACCGATTACGGACGATTAATTTTAGAACGCTAATGGGTTTTTCGTCGACTAACGCACAATAGTTGAAATGGGTATTTGAAAACCACGTGCTTGATAAAATGACAACATGTATAGTGTAATTATATAGATGTTTTCATAATATTGGAAATACGAGGAACAAGACGATATGAGAATTATTAGAATCAGAGGGTATACTAAACTAATAATTTAAAATTCACGAGCAAGATAAACATGGGAAACCTCACGGTTTGCCTTTGTTTTCCTCCATTTTTTGTGAAGTGCTAAGAGCGCTTTTGAGTCTGATGGGACTCGTTCTACGAATACGTTATTAGAGAGAAACTGACACCCTGACGACAGGTAAGCATTACCTGGAGGCAATTGGAAACTATTAAATAAGTCAAAAGTGAACTTGAAACCTAACCAGAAGCCAATGTATTTTCTTTCCCTTCTTCTTTTTTTCTCGCTCTCCCTTTTTTTCTTCTTACATGGTCAATAACGACGCATTCTTTCCCCTTCTCTCTACACAGGATTTTTTTCCCTTATGTGTGATCAACACAAACTGGGCAACATGATGGTATGTTTTTTGTCTTTTAATTTTAAATATACAATGATTTTTTGATTTACTATGAAAAATGACATGCCAAATGCTTATTTATTTATTATATATCATGTTGATGCTCACTTGTTAATCAATTTTTATGTGTATTGTTTGTTTATTTGTATGATTTTTTGAATTTATAATACACTGAAAGTTTATAAAATGCCCAGATTTCATAAAGGCACATTGAGGGTGCCGAACATGTGCCATCCGTAGGGGCAAGAAAATAAAATATATGAAGAAAAATACCAAACTGACTCTGGTCACCAGCGAATACTTACTTGTGGCGCAGTAATAGATGTGTGCAAACAACAGCTCTTTACTTATCACAAACGGAGTAGGGAAACTCATTGTCTCCGTCCTTTGCACGCACCAGTGCGACACTTAAACTACTGTGATACTATACCAAGTCGCGGAGGTCTAAGGGTGAATCCAAAAAAGTTTTCCACTTTTTTTCATTGATTCTAAATAGGTACAACGTGCTCCAACTCTTGAATCATCTCCCATGGCTTCGCTCTGTAACAACTAATGACATCAAAACGGTCGAATTCATTCATGACGAAACTACCGACCGTGTGCTATTGCACATTTATTCTTGAGCAATCAGAGACATAGGGGGTAATTCATAGAATCTAGTGCACAAGTGGCACACGCGGCTGGCGCACAGTGTGCGCGTGCGGCTGTCTGCGCCAGCCGCGTGCACCAAAACACATTTAGGCGCACAGCGTATTCATGGATTTCAACATCCATAACCTGCCGTGGTGCAGAGTGGCACAGCGACCCTGCAGCAGCGTCAGTTACGCCCCCAAGAACGCCCCACGTGCAGGGAAAAGCCATCAAAATCCCCAATCCAGCGCAAAGGGCTGCAGCAAACGCCGAGCAGGGAGCGTGTATTACTGGGGTTCACGTGGATTTTCACACGCGATAGGCCCTGTGCGAGCGGGGAGCGTGTATTACTGGGGTTCGCCTGGATTTTCATACGCGATTGGCCCTGTGTGTGCGGGGAGCGTGTATTACTGGGGTTTGCAGAGATTTTCACATGCGATAGGCCCTGTGCGAGCAGCGCGCGTGTAGAACTGGGGTTCGCGGGAAGTTCTACACGCAATTGGGCTGGGTACGTGTATTTCAGGGGTACGCAGGAAGTTTTACACGCGAATGGGCTGGGTACATGTATTTCACGGGTGCCTGGGAAGTCTCACACGCGAATGGGCTGGGTAAATGTATTTCAGGGGTGCGCGGGAAGTCTCACACGTGAATGTTAATGTTAATGTTAATGTTAATGTTAAAGGTCATTTGTACCGCGCACTATCACCACCGGAGTGGTCCCCTGGTGCTCTGGCGGCTCTGAAAGAGGGGAGTGGGGGGTGGGTTAGTGGGTGGAGGCTGGAAAAGTGCAAGATTGCAGTGATGTGCTGTTGGCAGCCTCAGCCCGGTGGTTCCGTCGGCTGGGCCTGGGGTGTATGCGGCCGGTAGTCGTCGTGTGCTGATGTGCGAGTCTATGTGTTTTTTTTTTTGTTTTGTTGTTGCAGTGTAGTGAAGTTTGTGCGGTTTGCTGCGCTAGAGGTTTGTGGTTGTGTTTGGTTTGGAGTTTGAGAGGTGTATGCAGAGAGGGAAATTGTTAATGGTATTCGTTAGTCATCTCTATCTTGGACTGAGCCGTTTGGGCTCGTGTAATCTTACCCGACGGGATGCTTGTACACCCTGAGCCTCAGGAGGTATGTGCTCGGTTTTCCATTCGAGGCCGTTTGAGGATCTAGCTGTCCCCTCCACCCGCTCCCTTAATAACCTTGCATGCTCCTCAACCCCTCCACATGACTAGCACTGTTGTTAGTGTCCATACACCCGGTTGTGTGGTGATTGGTGGTATCTCGTCCGTTCCACTGCCTCGAGGGACCTAGTTGTGGCTGTACGGGCGGTGGGGGATGGTAATGGTTGGCTGGAGTAGTTGTATTCGTTTCTCTGGGTCTCGCGGGTGGACCCCTGTGTCCAGTGTCAGCCCTACTGGTGCCCAGGGTACTTCTGTCGGTTCTAGCGGTTTGTCAATGTCCTTTTTTGATGATTCGTTTGTCTTATTGTTGTTTCGGTTTTAGTCTCCGGTGTTGAAGAGGTAGGTTTTTAGTAATTTTCTGAATTTAAGGTGGTCTTTGGTGTTCCTTATTAATTTTGGGATGTTGTTCCAGGTTTTCGCGGCTAAGTGGTAGAAAGCGGTGCCTCCGAGTTTCTTCTTGATATAAGGTTTTTGTTCCAGTCGGATTTCATTGGTTGACCTGAGCGGTCTCGTTGGCTTGTAGATTGTTATTTTTTTTTGTAGGAATTCTGCTCCTTGTCCGCTGATTGCCCTGTGCGTTATGCACATTGTTTGGAAGATGATACGCTGTTTTACTGGGAGCCAGTGTAGTGTTTTTAGGGCCGGGGTGATGCGGTCTCTTCTGGATAGTTTGAGGAGTAGTATGGCTGCAGTGTTTTGGATCCGTTGCAGCTTCTTCAGTAGGTATTCCGGTATACTGAGGTAGAGGCTGTTTGCATAGTCGATAGTTGACATGATGAGGCCGACGATGGTGAGTGTTTTGTGTGTGAAGGAGAGGAAGGGTAGTATTTTTCTTGCCGTGTGGAGGAGGAAGAAGCATTTCTTGACTGTTGCGTTTATTTGCGGTTCTAAGGTTAGGGTGTTGTCCATCAGGACTCCCAGATTTTTTACTACCTTAGAAGGTGATGGTGTAGGTCCCATTTCTGTTGGCCACGGGATGGCGGTTTCCTTCTCTTGGTCTTTGGATATGATCATGATTTCGGTTTTTCCTGGGTTGATTTTCAGGTTGTTGGCATTCATCCAGTTGAAGACTTCTTTTAGACAGTCGGTTAAGTTTGAATGATCGGCTTGGGTGTCTTCGATCTTGTAGATGATTTGAGTGTCGTCTGCATAGTTGTAGCATTTGATGTTGTGTTTCTTGAAGATTCTGATTACTGGGGTTTGGTAGATGTTGAAGTACAGTGGAGATAGTGAGGATCCTTGTGGTACTCCACAGTCGTTGACTCGTGGGGTGGATTTGAAGGGTTTGATCCAGACGGTTTCAGTTCTGTCTGCTAGGAAGGATTTAGTCCAGCGTAGCGCTGTGTCTGTTATGCCTATGTCTTCTAGTCTTTTGGTTAGGGTGTCATGGCTAACTGTGTCGAAGGCTGCTGAGAGGTCGAGTAGGATAAGGGCAGATGTTGTGCTGGAGTCTGCGTTTGTTTTTAGGTCATCCCAGATGGATAGTAGTGCTGTTTCTGTACCTCTTGTGGGTCTGAATCCGACTTGAGCTTGGTCTAGCAGGTGGTGTTCTTCAACGTATTCTTGGGTTAGTTTGTATACGTAGGTTTCGAGGAGTTTGGCTGGGTAGGGGATGTTGGAGATTGGTCTGTAGTTGGAGAGGTCATCTACGTCCCCGCTTGTGTTTTTCAGAAGTGGTTTGATGTAAGCCGATTTGAAGATCCTTGGTACTGTCCCTGTTGCCAGTGATAAATTTAGCAGGTTTCTGAAGTATTCTGCTGGTGTTCTTTGTCTGAGGATTGATTTGTAGATGTCCGGGGGACAGGGATCCGTCGGTGAGCCCGCTTTCTTGCTGTGTTTTACCAGCATTGCGAATGCCTCTGCTGATATTTCAGGGTAGTTATTGAGTTTGTGTTGCGGTTCTGATTTAGGTTCGTTTGGTTGTAAGTCGTTGCTGGTTGGTCTCTGTTGGATGGTTTGTCGGATGTCATTGATTTTCTTTTTGAAGTGGTCTGCAAGGTTGTTGCATAGTTTCTCCGAGGGGGTTGGGGTGTTGTCACAGCCTGGTGGGTTTCTCATTTCTTTAATGATACGGAACATTTCTTTTTGTGTGTTGGAGGCATCTGTGATTCTGTCATCATAATGCTTTCTCTTTGCCTTTTGAATTTCCTTCTTGTATGCGCGAATGTGCTTCTGGAACATTGTTTTTTTGTCTGGATTGTAATCTTTCCTCCATTCCGTTTCCATCCTTTTGTTTTCTTTTTTCATGGTGCTTAGTAGTGGGGTAAACCATTTTGCCATTGCTCTTTTTTTTGATGGTGTGAATGGTTTTTCTGGGGCCATCTTGTCGATTGTATCTGCAATCCATTTGTGTAGTATCTCCGCTTTCCCGTCTAGGTCAGCTAGGTCTAGTTCTGTTGTCGAGGGCTTGGTTAACTCCAGTCGTTCAAATAGGTTGCCTTTTTTGACGTCTTTCCAGTTTCTTTTTGTGGTGGCTGTGAGCTTGGGAGGTTGGATGTAGACTTGGGTAGGCAGAGTGATTACGAATGGGATGATGAGATGGTCACTCCACAGTATTTGTATCGGCGGTGCCATGGTGATGAGTTTTTCCTCTGCGAATATTGCGTCCAAGGTGTGTCCTGCCGAGTGAGTTGCCCCTTTTACTAGTTGTCGTAGTTTTGTGGTGGCGAGTTGTTCAATCAGTGAGTTTTGGGAGTTGGCATGTCTGTCTTCGAACCAGATGTTGAAATCCCCCAGTATGATTAGGTGTTCGTGGTTGATGGCTATGTTGGTTATGGCTTCTATGAATTTTGTCGACGAAGGATGCATCATAAGTTGGGGGTCTGTACACCAGGATGAATGTGATGTTGGTTTTTGGGCTAGTTGTTAGGTGTATGACCATGGACTCGCAGTTGGGGATGTTGAGTGGTTCGTCTGTTCTTATTTTCAGCTGCTCTTTAAATGCTATTGCGATGCCTCCTCCTTTTTTGTTTTTCCTGTTTATTTGAAGGCATTTAAAGTTTGCTGGAAGGCAGCTTTGGAGTGTGATTTTGTAGTTGTCGTCCAGCCAAGTTTCTGTGATGAAGAGGATGTCGATGCCGTTGTCGTCGAGTAGGTCGAAGATCTCTGTAGAGTGTTTTGACATGGATCTTGCATTTATTAGATTGCAGTGGAGTTTAGAGGTGTAGCTTGGTTTGCCTTTTTTTGTTAGGGTCGTTTTCTGATCTTGTTCAGGAGCAGGTTTCAGGTTGTCGGTGTTCTCGAGTAGTGCTTCTAGGTTTAGCCTAGGGTTTTTGTTTTCATCTGGTTCGTCTTCCAGGGGACATGGTTGTGGGTTGGGGGTTCTTCTTGCTTTGTTGATGTATGGTGTTATCGCTTCGGTTGTGTGGATGTTGTATCTGGTGGAGTTTGTCATTCTTCGTGATGTTGGTAGGTTGTTCAGTGTAGTTGGTTTTGGCGTCGCGTTGGTTCGATCTGGTGAGTAGGTCTCAGTGAGGTATGGAGTTAGGTAAAGGGATTTGTCTCTTCTTTCGGCGTTGGTCCGATCATTGAAATGGGCTGGGTACGTGTATAACTGGGGTTCGCGGGCAGTTCCCCACGCGATTGGCCTGGGTACGTGTATTTCAGGGGTGCGCAGGAAGTCTCACACGCAAATGGGCTGGGTACGTGTATAACTGGGGTTTGCGGGACGTTCCACATGCGATTGGCCTGGGTACGTGTATTTCAGGGGTGCACGGGAAGTTTCACACGCGAATGGGCTGGGTACGTGTATAAATGGGGTGCGCAGGAAGTCTCACATGTGAATGGGCTGGGTACGTGTATTTCAGGGGTGCGCGGGAAGTCTCACACGCGAATGGGCTGGGTACGTGTATAACTGGGGTTCGCGGGAAGTTCCACACGCAATTGGCCTGGGTACGTGTATTTCAGGGGTGCGCGGGAAGCCTCACACGCGAATGGGCTGGGTACGTGTATAACTGGGGTTTGCGGGAAGTTTTACACACAAATGGGCTGGGTACGTGTATTTCAGGGGTGCACGGGAAGTCTCACACGCGAATGGCTGGGTACGTGTATTTCAGGGGTGCGTGGGAAGTCTCACACGCGAATGGGCTGGGTACGTGTATTTCAGGGGTGCGCGGGAAGTTTTACACGCGAATGGGCTGGGTACGTGTATTTCAGGGGTGCGCGGGAAGTTTTACACGCGAATGGGCTGGGTACGTGTATTTCAGGGGTGCGCGGGAAGCCTCACACGCAAATGGGCTGGGTACGTGTATAACTGGGGTTTGCAGGAAGTTCCACATGCGATTGGCCTGGGTACGTGTAGTTCAGGGGTGCACGGGAAGTCTCACATGCGAATGGGCTGGGTACGTGTATAACTGGGTTACGCGGGAAGTTCCAGACTTGATTGGCCTCGGTACGTGTATTTCAGGGGTGCGTGGGAAGTTTCACACACGAATGGGCTGGGTACGTGTATAACTGGGGTTCGCGGGAGGTTTTACACGCGAATGGGCTGGGTACGTGTAATTCAGGGTTGCGCAGGATGTCTCACACGCGAATGGGCTGGGTACGTGTATTTCAGGGGTGTGCGGGAAGTCTCACACGCGAATGGGCTGGGTACGTGTATTTCAGGGGTGCGCGGGAAGTTTTACACGCAAATGGGCTGGGTACGTATATTTCAAGGGTGCGCGGGAAGTTTCACACGCGAAAGGGCCTTACGCGTGAATTTCCTCACGCGAGTTCAGCAGGGTACGTGTATTACGGGGGTGCAGGGGAGTCCTACACGTGATTTGGCAGTGTGGGTCCTCCCAGGTGTTCCCTGTACACCCTCCACAGCCCATGCAGGCAGCCCACACCACAGGGGACTACTCCGCACCCCTGGTCATGTCCCGCAGGCAGCCCATCCACCATGGGCATGCCCCCCAGCCAAGCCACATGTCAGCTTGCACTACTGATCACCAAGGCATGACCCCCTGTACTCCCACCCCCCAGCAGTGCAGGGCACCTGCCAGCAGGCCCCCACTCATGTCCCCCTGCACCCCTACCCCCCAGCAGTGCAGGGCACCTGCCAGCAGGCCCCCACTCATGTCCTCCAGCACCCCCACCCCCCAGCAGTACAGGGCATCTGCCAGCAGGCCCCCACACATGTCCCCCAGGACCCCCACCCCCCAGCAGTGCAGAGCACCTGCCAGCAGGCCCCCACACATGTCCCCCAGCCAACACGTCATCACAATCTAGATCCCTGTCCCTTATGCCCAGCCTCCACAGGCCAAAGACCCACCCAAGTATTGCATACACCCACATAGAAATGCCAATCATATGATACAACCCCAATGGCAAGTATCCCAATGAACACATGTCCCTCACACACACACAATGGGTGCAAGTGAATGTCAAAACCCAAATCATGACACGCATGAAACCAATGAGATTATACCACGAATGGAAGTATTAAAATAAATATATTAAAGAAAACATGAATGTAAAACAACTCAAACACACAACAATGGGAATAAGAAAAGAAATGGCACATCTCCGCTAATTAATGCAAACCAAGAAATCATAAGCAAAAGAAATCAAAAATGAAATGTTGTCCAAAGTTACAGTCCAAATAATGCAAATCCAAGGGACAAACCAAAGTAAAAACCATTGCTCCATGGTGAACACAGAAAAAACTTAAAAAATAGATGAATCCAATGTCGAACTATTTACAATCGAAGAATCCAGGGTCCATGAGCCCAACTCAATAAATGAAACCTACCAAAAACTACTACCTAATAAAAAACTATATACAAAAATGTGGTCCATTGTCCAAGCGGTCCAAAATAAAAAAAAGCAAAAGGAAACCTAATACTAACTAACTAACTAACAAACTATTTACAAGGGCAGCGGGCTAGTCCGACGGCTCACTCTTGGATGTCCCAGGCCAGGGCATCATCGAACTCCTGCTCGATGTCCCGGAGGTGGTCCTCTTCCATGGCCCCGAGGGTTCGCAGGGACGATGACATCTGGACCTCCAGGTCCCTGCGAATGGCCTCGAGGCACTCGGCCCGCCTCAGGGCCCTCCGCATGGAGTTCTCCGCCCTGACCATCGTGAGCCGTGCCTCTTCTGCCCGCTGCCTCTCCGCATCTATCGCATGGCCCAACCGCTACCACACGGAAGACATATCCCGTCCAGGGTCCTCCTGCCCTATGGCCGATACCTGCCCCTCCGATGTCGATGGCCCCAAGCCATCATTGCTCTCACCTACAGCCTCCTCCTGCAGCTGCTGCTGCTGTCCATGTGCCCTGTCCGATGGTGCCTGCACATCCTCCATCTGCTGGTCTCCAGTTGTGGTGCCCACCCCTGATGGACCGCCGACTCCCGACTGTGGCAGGGATGGGATCTCCACCAAGCTGGCTGTGTTGGTCAGGCCAGGTCCACAGGGGGCCCTGGTGGAATCTGGGCCGGAAGACGATGTGGAGAACAACTGGCGCATAGCCCCCACAGAGGAGGAGAGGTCCGCCAGAGTGCGCAACACATGTAGCAACCTACCGACCAGGGCCCCTCCCAGCAGTGCCACGTCACGACGCTGCACTTCATGATGGCGTGCGTTCTCCGCCCAGGAAGAACGCACGTCATCACGAATGTCACACGTGCGCAATGCGACACCCACCAGGACGGAGCCCATGCGGTCGCAGGACCCCTCGCCCGCAGGTAGTGAAGAGGCAGGTGACATGGCACTCTCCCCTACCTACGGACGGGCCTGGGATGGGGCCTCCCTGCTGGTGCATGATGGTGCAGTCACAGGGTCAAGGACAGCGACATGCACAGGCCCCTCCGCGGTGACCTGTGCTGCCTCCTGACCCTGGCCCTGGACTGTACCACTTGCACCAGTGGTACTACCCCCACCAGGCCCCGTGTGCGGCTCAGTAGCGGGCTCCTCCTCCTCTGTGGAGACCACCAACCTGGATGTCTCCACACTGTCTTCCGCCATTGGAAGCCCCTGTGGGGGCTCACCCGGCCCTTCCGCCACAGCCGTTGTGGCAGACACAGCACCAGCCCCCTCGCTCCCGGATGATGGTAATTCTGGGAGGGTGGCTGGGCCATGCGTTGCCGCCCAGTTGAGGCATCCCCACTGCTTGCCTCCACAGCACCGTCTCCACCCTCTTCTTCACTTGACGCTGCGTAGAGGGAGACATAGAACACAAGCATCAGGGTACAGCACAAAATACCCTAGACAGGAAGCAATAACACATGAGTGGCACTGTCAAATGTCACTTCCATCCTGTCCTTCCACAACACATGGGTCAATGCATGCAACACACATGCAGAAACACTCCTGGCGCCTGCAATCAACATCAACACCCATGTACAAGGGCCCCTGTAAACCAAGATGTTGCCTTCAAAGTCACATGCATCCATGTCATTTCAAAGTGAAACACACACTTCTCTGGCGCGCACACACACACACACACGTGCACCATACATGTACATGACATCAGCACCCATTCCTCATCCCCCCTCCATGTCCAGGAACACAGACTGGCATGTTTTCAGGTGTGCATTCTGCATAGAGGTCCCCACGTTGCATGAAAACACATGCACCTACCATATGGTTCACACATAACTGGTCCCACACGCATGACCATGATGTCCCTGCACACACACATATCCATACATGGCACATACAGGCAAGTATCAGACTACCAGCACACTGCAACATGCCCTGTCTCACACAGCAATGCTTGGCCACTTACCGCTCGACTACAGACGGGTCTGCCTCCGAAGGATCTGGGCATGGAGCGCTGGGCGTACACGTTCCAGGACCCTCATCTGGATGTTGCTCAGGCTGACCTGGCCCCCCTCCGCGAGGATGTTGAGGGTCCTGGACCTGAAGTCCTACCAGCGCTTCTTGACATGTTGGAAGTCGCAGACTGCCACTCCCTCCGCGTTGATGGCAGTCACGATGTCCGTCCAGATCCTGGTCCGTCCTTCCTTGTTGGCGCATCTTGTTCCGAAGAGGGCATCATACTGCCCCAGGACTTGCTCCACCAGAACACCAACTTCTGTGGCAGTGAAGCTGGTGGCCCTCTGCCTCTCTGGCTGGGGGTTACCAGTGGTGCCAGATGGTGTAGTGCCCGATCTGGCAACCCCAGAGGCAGGCGTGGATGGGCAACTGGGTCCTGGGGCTGGGCTCTGGAGCGATGGTATCCCAGTCGGGAGTCTTCTGCTCCAGCAGGGGTGGACACAGCAACTGGACCCCTGCAGATGGCTGATGTGCAGGCACCAAATGGCAGGGCACGTGGGCAGCAGGCAGTCAAGCAGCAGCAGATGGCAGGTGGGAGGCTGCTCGGGGCTCTGGGGGCAGTGATTCGGCTTTCTGGGCAGGAGCGTGGTCTTCGGTGTGCTTACCCGTGGCCAGCTTGATACGGAGTGATTTGGCACGTGAAAATGTTGCACGTCAGCGTGTAATTCGAGGAAAGGCCCTTAGCGCGTAAGCGCCTTAGCACGCATACATGATTTCATTGGACCAAAGGCCCTTATCGTGTAAGCGTGTCTGTGATGTTTCGCGCACGGGCGTTGCCCTGGCAGGGCTTGAAGATCCCACATGCCTTTACATTGCTCTGTACGTGCTTTTCGTGGGGTGCGGTGCGTGTGTTTTCCAGGCATTAGGGTTCACACGCTATTACTTCACAGCGGGTGTTGGCTACGCGTTCTTCTAAACGAAAGGCAGACGGTGAGTGGTACCCCGCTCCCCCAGGCCCGATCGCGTGTAAGGCTTACCGCGCACCCCTGAAATACACGTACCCGCTCCCCCAGGCCCGATCACGTGTGAAACTTCCCATTCTCATTTTTAAAAGTTTGTAATGAACTATATAAAAATAAAAAAAAGAAGATAGTGTGTGCTGGGTCAGTAAATGTAAAGAGACTTGTAAAGTCAATTTAACTTTACAGGCTCTGGGAGACAGTAGTCAGTCCCAGAGAAGGTATTTAAACCTTGGGAAGTCTGAAAGACATCCCTGTGCCACTGCACTGAAGGTGCTGTGTGACACACAGAAAAATATGATACCCATGGAGTTGTTTTAAAACTCCATAACCAAAGAACACAAAAGTAAAACACACATCAAAATACATGGAAGAGTGGGAAAAAAAGGCTTGCACTCTTCCCAGGTAGAAAAAATCAAATCCTAGAAATCCAGCAAAGTTGCTGGGGGTCTCAAAAGGTAAGGGAAATGTGCACATTTTGAGAACTCTCCCTAACACTTGTCCCCCCAGACGAAGAGACAGGAGGATTTAATCCGCTCCTGGATGAATCTCTTTACTCCAGTCGGTTAAACATCCTGGAGAGACCATCAGCATTTTGGTAGGGACACCCAGACCTGTGTTCAATGGTAAAATCAAACCCTTGCAGGCTGTTTAACCATCTCAGTAGTTTAGGGTTTTCCACTTTCATTTGCATCAACCATATCAAGGGTTGGTAGTCAATCTGAATCCCAAAAGTAGATCCATACAAGTATGGTCTAAACATCTTCAGTGACCACACAATAGCAAAACATTCTCTTTCAA
Source organism: Ambystoma mexicanum (assembly GCF_040938575.1). NCBI lineage: Eukaryota > Metazoa > Chordata > Amphibia > Caudata > Ambystomatidae > Ambystoma > Ambystoma mexicanum. The sequence continues at coordinate 1,387,379,003 of NC_090933.1, forward strand.
TGGTTGGCCATCTTGTCTCAGGTTCCTTCAGCTTCCTGCTGATGATGCAAATGGGGTGCTCCCTACCTTTCTCATCCAGCTGACTCAGAACTGCACCTATTTTATTTTATTTTAATTTTTGTAACGCACCAACATGCCCGCGGGCCTCACCTGCATTTGAAGCATCTGTCTGCACAATGAAGGTTTGGTTATAGGCAGGAGCTCTTAGGACTGGAGCTTGACAAAGGGCTTTCTTTAGGCCCTCAAATGCTTGAGTGTCTCCTCATTCCACCTGACCTTTTTAGGGAATTTGGGAGTGGAGACCACATTCAGAGGAGACACTATGGTCCCATAGTTCTCTATGAAGTTCCTATAATAACCAGTGAGGCCTAGGAAGGCTCTCACTTGGGTTTGAGTAGTAGGGGAGGCCCAGTTTTGTACAGCTTGTACTTTGCTAGGCAATGGCCTGATTTCACCTCCTCCTACCTCATGTCCCAGGTAGACCACTTTACTCTGACCATTTTGACATTTACTAGCCTTTATGGTCAGATGAGCCTGCTCAAGAGCCTGCAAACATATCCTAAGTGGTCAACATGTTCTTTCCATGTAGGGCTGAACACTGCAATGTCATCCAAGTATGCCAGGAAGAGGGCTTCCATCCCATTCAGAACCTGGTTAACCATCCTTTGGAATGTAACAGGTGCATTATTTAGTCCAAAAGACATTACCTTAAACTGGTAGAGGCCTGCTGGGGTTGAGAATGCAGTTTTCTCCTTGGCATGGTCTGTCAGTGCTATTTGACAATAGCCTGAAGTGAGATCAAATGTACTGAGGTACTTGGCTGAACCAAGTTTGTCCACCAGTTCATCTGTTCTTGGTAAAGGGTGGGCATCAGTCTTGGTGACTGCATTAAGAGATCTATAGTCCACACAGAATCCCAACTCCTTGGATCCTGCCTTTGGTACTAGAACAACTGGACTAGACCATGGACTGGTAGAGGGCTCTATTACCCCGATATCAAGCATCTTGTTGACCTCCTCCTTTATGTGGGATCTTACATGATCTGACATCCTGTAACCTCTGCTTTTAACAGGTAAACAGTAACCAGTTTGAATATCATGCTGGCCCCAAGGGGTGAAGCCTGGTGATAGTGAAAACAAGGAGGCAAACTTATCTAACAGAAACTTGCACTCCTCCTGTTGTTCAGGTGTCAAATTAGAAGAGAGATTAACTCCTTCTATTTTCTTATCTAAAGGCTGGCCTCTGAGAAAGTCAGGTAGATGTTCACTCTCCTCCTCCTCTTGAGCTGAAGCTAGAAGCAAAGCTCCTACCTCTGGTCTAGAGACATAAGCTTTTAGCTAGTTGGTGTGAAAGACTCTGGGAGGCTTAGGATTGCCTAAGTCCACCAGATAGTTGACCTCTCCAAGTTTACCCACAACCTTGAAGGGTCCTATCCATTTGTCCCGTAAGGCCCTCTGCCTTGTAGGTACCATAACTAGAACTAGCTGGTCTTGAGAAAACTCAACCATGTTGGCCTTCTGGTCATGCCAATGCTTCACCAGAGCCTGACCTGCTTTCAAATTATCTGATGCTTCTGCCATCATGTGTGACACTCTCCTCTGGAGACCTATCGCCGAGTTATTGGGCCTCATTAGGAGGTGTGCGGTAAGGGGTTAACGGCGCCAGCAAATTTGCCGGAGCCGTTAACCCTGTACCGCCCTATTACCAGGTCACCTTGCGGGACCCGCTCTAGACATCTGGTCAGACCAGACGTCCTTTGCGGGTCCCGCAAGGGGACTAGCATGCTAACAACGGGCCCGTCATTAACGGGCCTGTTGTTAGCATGCTCCCCATTCCCTATGGGGGCTCAATGGGAATGGGAATGGGGATGGTCCGGGTTCCCTGAATGGGGAAATACCAGACCCTCCAAAGTCAGAATGGCCCGGTATTCCCCATTTAGGGACCCCAGACCCGAGTTTGGAGGCAGCCATGCCCTTATTAAACCTGTGGAGTTACTTACAAGTTCTCAACAGCATACCACCCTCAGACAAATGGGTTGGTAGAAAGGTTCAACAGAACCATGGAGAGCATGATAGGTGCTTTAAAGGAACCTCTTAAAAGGAAGTGGGACCTTCTACTGCCATGCCTTCTCTTTGCTTATAGAGAAGTCCCTCAGGAGGGAGTAGGTTATTCTCCCTTTGAACTTCTTTATGGCCATCCAGTCAGAGATCCATTGGCCCTGATTAAGGAGGGGTTGGAGAGTGCTCCTTCCCCCTAGCCAGTCAGAGTGACTGACTATGTGATAGGTCTCCGGAGGAGAATGTCACACCTGATGGCAGATGCTAGTGATAACCTGAAAGCTGGACAAGCGTTGGTCAAGCATTGGCATGATCAAAAGGCTAACATGGTTGAGTTCACTCAAGACCAGCTGGTTCTAGTTATAATTCCAACAAGGCAGAGGGCCTTGCATGACAAATGGATGGGACCCTTCAAGGTTGTGGGTAATCTTGGAGAGGTGAACTATCTGGTGGACTTGGACAATCCCAAGGACGCTCCCAGAGTCTTCCATACCAACAGATTAAAGACGTATGTCTCCAGGCCTGAAGTAGGAGCCTTGCTTCTAGCTTCATCAGAAGAGGAAGAAGAGAGTGAAGCTCTCCCTGATCTCCTCAGAGGCTTACCCTTGGATGAAAAGATTGAAGGAGTGAACCTCTCTTCAAATCTGACACCTGAGCGACAAGAGGAGTGCAAATCTATGTTAAATCAGTTTGCCTCCCTGTTCTCACTTTCACCAGGCTTGACCCCTTGGCGCCAGCATGATATACTCACTGGTGACTGTCTGCCAGTCAAAAGCATAGGCTACCAAATCTCAGAGTATGTTAGGTCCCACATCAAAGGGGAGGTCAGCAAGATCCTTGACCTCGGGGTAATAGAGCCCTCTACTAGTCCATGGTCTAGCCCAGTTGTGTTAGCACCAAAGGCAGGATCCAAAGAATTGAGATTCTGTGTGGATTATAGAGCTCTTAATGCAGTCACCAAGACTGATGCCCACCCGTTGCCTAGAACGGATGAGTTGGTGGATAGATTTGGTGCAGCCAAGTTCCTCAGCACATTTGATCTAACGTCAGGCTATTGGCAAATAGCCCTCACAAACCATGCCAAGGTGAAAACTGCAGTGAGGATAAGTCGAGTAGCACCAGTAACACAGTGCTGCCCTTTTTGAAATTAAGTAAAATATTCGCCTTACGTTCGAACAGGGTGGATTCAGTGCTGTGTGGGCAGAATGTTGTGTGATTCCCAGAATTCTTGAAACTGTGTGCATGCACCCTTATCTAGAATTTTCAGCAAAAACGGGATGTTAGTGATGAGCCGATATTTTTCAGGTAGAGCTGGGCCCAGTGATGGTTTTTTCAAAAGTGGAGAGATCCATGCTAGCTTAATCGGAGTGGGAACATTATTTTCCCGAAAATGAACAGTTGATAGACTTGGTAATTAACAGAGTAAGTTGTTCTGCACAGGCTTTAACGACTGAGGGCCAGGGTTAGTGTCTCCTTTGCAGGAGGTAGGTTTAAGGCTGGACAGTACCATGAAGATTTCCACTTAAGTCACTGGGCCTCATTACAAGTATTGCGTTAAGGCAACAATGGCACCGGTAGCGCTACCGGCACTGTTGCAACTGTACCGCCATACTCCAAGTTGTGCTTGCCGGTTTCGCTCTGCCTGCCAGGTCCGACCAGGCGGGCAGTACGGCACCCGCAAGCACAACTCGTGGATGCACCGGCACTGTTATGAACGGTGCCGGTGCATCCAAGCTCCCCATTCCCATTCCGCCCTATGGGGCCGAATGGGGATGGGGAGTCCCTTATTGCCAGCACCTGCGAATGGGCAATCCACCGACCTCTGCATGACCCGGTAATTGCCCATTCACGGGTGCCGGTAAAATCACGCGTCTGGCTGCAGCATTTGGACACCATTTGGAATCCTTGATGATCTCAATTGAAACAGGGCATGAGTTCTCGAGCTCTTTTAATATTTTGAACAATTCTCTGGTGTTCGGTGAAGCACCATCAATTTGGTTGTCATATGAGAGTTTGTTTGCCTCACGAATGGTGATTGTATGTGCTTTCGCAGCACTGGCGTATTTAGTTTTATTATAAACTGAGTGGTCGTTTCTCCATGACTGAAATGTCCTTTAAGATTTTGGATCTCGGCTGAGAAGATGTTTTTGAAGGTGCAGTCCTAGTAAGACGTGGTTTCTCAGGGGCCTTGGTCAGCGCTGTCCGATAGGCTTCAGCCAGGTCATTTGCCGTATTGAGATTGGGGAGATTATTAAGAGTGGGTCCAAAATGTGGCTCCAAAGGGGAAGGCGACAGTTTGCACAAAGTCCTATTTTTTGTCCAACCCCTTGCTCCTATGTTATTAATAGGTTGAGGGAGAAATGCACAAAAAAGTGGTCCGACCATGGACAAGGGGCCACCTCGATGTTCTCCGGCTCAATATTATGTGTATCCGGCCAATCCAGCGTTCTTCCTTTGTTGCCACTTTCACATGTTGATGGAGCTCGAATTCCATCAATGTGGAATTGACCAAATTGCCCATATTATCTGTAGGATCTAATAACCCTAAGTTCAAATCCCCCAGAACCATTAACTTGGCCGAGGGTTCTAGAAGGGGTAGGATCATATTACTTAGCTGGGTAAGAAAGTCAGGCATTTTGTCCGGAGGACGATAGAGCCAAATGATTCTGATGCTAGTATTGGGGTTGATGGAGAGTTTGGCGAAAAGAAATTCACAATTTTTCACAGAGATGCCCATGATTTGGTGACTATGAAGTGGAGCCTCATAACTCAGGGCTACCCCACCCCCTAACCCCGTGAGCAACCTGTGTGAAGAATGTTGTACCCTGTGGCAATAGCTAGGGAGATGGCAGGACCGGCGGCAGCATGAAGCCAGCTCTCGGTGATGGCACATGAATCAATGCTATAGTCCTTAATGCAATCTGCCACTTCTGTGGCATGCCTGACCAGCGAGCGTGTATTCAACATCATGCATGTCAAGATGTTGAGTCTTTAGGCCTGAGGCTGCTGGTCCAGGCGTGGTTGCTAATTACAGAAATGGTTGGAGTATTAGCTAAGGGGGGGGTGCACAGGAATGATGGGGGCGAGTGTGTTATCTGATGGTACTCGAGCGCTCTGTGTGTTAAGCGCCTCCCATGTATGCCCTCAGAAGTCCCAGAGACCCCCTGAAAGAGGTTGGCATTGGGATGGTTTGTGCTAAGAGAAGAGCCCTTGGATGTTCCACTAACTTACAAGCTTGGCTGGGTAAGATGGAGGAAAGTCCTGTTATGCAACCACAATGCTAAAATGACAAAGTGGATTCACAAGGGAGACAGAGAGCCACTGTAGCTAGTTCATTCCCCTCTTCTCAGGATGAGGAAAAATCCAGAAAAATGTGTTGTGTAGGCTACGGCTTGTGAACCAAATTAATCACAAAGACTCCGTCGCTTGTTTTTATGAATAGATTTAAACCTGGATATTGAATTGTTACATTTCTGTAATTGATAATTCTACTCACTCTGAGCGGAAGTCATAGCACAACCCGCTAGAGATGACCATGATAACCGTTCAATAAGTTGGTAACTGACCTGGCAGCGTGAATATGGGAGGGGATTGCAAAACCTTCAAATAAAAGCTAAGAAAAGGAAAAGCATAACAATTCTAGACCCAGCACAAAAGTTCTAGAGTTAAAAGACAGGATAGATCTAGCTTTAGAAGTTACATTTCAGAGCATCGATTCAACACAACCTCATTATATCAGTCCCCGATATAAAGATTCAAAATCCATTGTTGGATTTCAGTCAAGCTGCATTGAGCAAAGGACATATCAAATGCAGGCTTCATTTAATGAACCAAGAGCTCTAGGTGCAACAGCCCGATCAGAGCTACCTCTAATGTCTCCAGAGAGATGAAATTACCCTGACATGAGATGCCTAAACAGGCTGTCAGATACAAATGTCCCAAGAGGAGGAGAGCATTCAAGAAGTTGTAATGCTGAGCCCATGATATGCTCACAGACATACGCTGGAGCAGTCGCTCAAAATGTATGAGAACCAGGATTGGTACCAAGATGTCCTCCCAGAGTAAACCGTGATTTTGGGGAGAATCTAAATCATCAGTGCTTTCCTGAGCAGAATTAGAGAGATTATACCTGCACTTATTTGACACCCCTTGTCTGCACCTTAACCTTGCATTTGCCACCTGCTGGCTGCTCTACTTGTTGTTTTTTTATCCTGTGTTCAGCACTTTCCACTCCTCCCCTCCCCCTTGCACTTCCCCCTTCACTCCCCCATGCACTTGCACGTTCTCAATGTCACTGGACCTAGTAAGATTGATGTTTAGTCCTCCCTTGTACTCCTCACTTGCCTTGTCACACTCTGAAAGACTTGTGTATGAGTGCAATACAAAAAAAAATATCATTCAGTCATTCATTCATTCTTTCATAACAGAGAAACAAATAGCAATTTCAATCAGTATAGACCCGGATTTCAGACATATGAAATTAGGGAATATCAGAGGTACCAACATTTTGAAATCCAGGTGAGGATGCTGACTGAACAAATTGTGGGGTTATTCAGCAGCACACAAAATAAAGCACCTGCTGCCTCACCAGGTGAATATGCTTGAACACCACCCAGAACTCAAGTAAGTGACTAGTTTAAGAGTGCAGAAGGGGGAGACTGGCACACATGTGGTATAGTGGTTGCTATAGACTTTTGTTCTCCAAGAAGATAAAGAGAAACCTAACTTTCCCTATCTCCATGAGTGGTTTCCCTACCTGAACTAAAGTTCTAATGGGTCTGTCAGAATGTCCTTATAAATGAAAGAGTCCACTGTCATGTGTCAACATCTCTAATTGTGTCCCTTGCACGTATAACTAAACTAGAAGGTTGGGTCAATATTCTCGGTCCAGGAGAATGACTCCCTTCTCCTGGACTGGGTGGCACAGTTCTGGTTGCAAGTTCCTAACCAGGGGGAATGAATCCCTTCCCCTGATCTCTGGCTTTCACTGTTTCTCACACAAAACCAGGAAGAATGAATCCCTTCCCCTGATCTCTGGCTTTCACTGTTTCTCACACAAAACCAGGGAGAATGAATCCCTTCCCCTGATCTCTGGCTTTCACAGTTTCTCACACAAAACCAGGAAGAATGAATCCCTTCCCCTGATCTCTGGCTTTCACTGTTTCTCACACAAAACCAGGGAGCATGAATCCCTTCCCCTGATCTCTGGCTTTCACAGTTTCTCACACAAAACCAGGGGGAATGAATCCCTTCCCCTGATCTCTGGCTTTCACTGTTTCTCACACAAAACCAGGAAGAATGAATCCCTTCCCCTGATCTCTGGCTTTCACTGTTTCTCACACAAAACCAGGGAGAATGAATCCCTTCCCCTGATCTCTGGCTTTCACAGTTTCTCACACAAAACCAGGAAGAATGAATCCCTTCCCCTGATCTCTGGCTTTCACTGTTTCTCACACAAAACCAGGGAGAATGAATCCCTTCCCCTGATCTCTGGCTTTCACAGTTTCTCACACAAAACCAGGGAGAATGAATCCCTTCCCCTGATCTCGTGGTTAGATTGTCCTTTTTCCTGTAGATGTAGCACTACCAGGACAAGGACTCCCTTCTTCTGGTCTCTTGGTTTCCCACTCACTTCACACTCACTGGTACCCAGGGGGAATGACTCCCTTCCCCTGGTCTCTTGGTTTCCCACTCACTTCACACTCACCGGTACCCAGGGGGAAGGACTCCCTTCTTCTGGTATCTTGGTTTCCCACTCACTTCACACTCACTGGTACCCAGGGGGAATGACTCCCTTCCCCTGGTCTCTTGGTTTCCCAATCACTTCACACTCACCGGTACCCAGGGGGAATGACCCCCTTCCCCTGGTCTCTTGGTTTCCCACTCACTTCACACTCACCAGTACCCAGGGGGAATGACTCCCTTCTTCTGGTATCTTGGTTTCCCACTCACTTCACACTCACCGGTACCCAGGGGGAATGACTCCCTTCCCCTGGTCTCTTGGTTTCCCACTCACTTCACACTCACCGGTACCCAGGGGGAATGACTCCCTTCTTCTGGTGTCTTGGTTTCCCACTCACTTCACACTCACCGGTACCCAGGGGGAATGACTCCCTTCCCCTGGTCTCTTGGTTTCCCACTCACTTCACACTCACCGGTACCTAGGGGGAATGACTCCCTTCCCCTGGTCTCTTGGTTTCCCACTCACTTCACACTCACTGGTACCCAGGGGGAATGACTCCCTTCCTCTGGTCTCTTGGTTTCCCACTCACTTCACACTCACTTGTACCCAGGGGTTATGACTCCCTTCCCCTGGTCTCTTGGTTTCCCACTCACTTCACACTCACCGGTACCTAGGGGGAATGACTCCCTTCCCCTGGTCTCTTGGTTTCTCACTCACTTCACACTCACCGGTACCCAGGGGGAATGACTCCCTTCCCCTGGTCTCTTGGTTTCCCACTCACTTCACACTCACCGGTACCCAGGGGGAATGACTCCCTTCCCCTGGTCTCTTGGTTTCCCACTCACTTCACACTCACCGGTACCCAGGGGGAATGACTCCCTTCCCCTGGTCTCTTGGTTTCCCACTCACTTCACACTCACTGGTACCCAGGGGGAATGACTCCCTTCCCCTGGTCTCTTGGTTTCCCACTCACTTCACACTCACTGGTACCCAGGGGGAATTACTCCCTTCCCCTGGTCTCTTGGTTTCCCACTCACTTCACACTCACCGGTACCCAGGGGGAATGACTCCCTTCCCCTGGTGATCCTTGTTTCACACTTTGCTTTCTTTCCCAACAGTTCATGCACAAGTATGATTCTTGACCCAGGTTTCCCAGTATAGCCCACTTTGCCTTCTGGCTTGCCAAGTACTGCCATGAGGAAGAGGGTCATGAGGAAGAGGGTTGTTCTCGCATCCCTTCTTTTTCTTGAGTCCCAGGCCCATATTTCTCTATTCATCTCATTGGACAGACCTGGTTCAATATCCTGCCAACTTCTGTCATGAAGGAGATGATTTACAAAGTCCTTTTGACTCTCTCTCAGGTTGTGAGGTTATATACTGTCCCCTCTTCGGGAGTTCCTCCCCTTTTCCAATCAGAATATTTCTCTCTTTCTCTGGGGGTCTTTTACTACATCTATTCTCATGTAGGGTTTCTCTGACACTTCCCCTGAAGTGCCAACACTCCCTTTGGACCTCACCAGCCAGCCCGGTTTCTTCCCTACCTTCAAGGAACATCTTGGCGGGCTCCGGTCCTTCCTGGGACTCCCTCTAGGGCTTTGCACTGCCTTTGCGTACTTCTCCATTCAGTCGGCAGCTCAGCAGCTGCTGGCTTCCTCCAGCATTCTAGCCCACTCTGGACCACGTGGTCCCTCTGCTTTCTCCAGTCTGGATGTTCTTCTTCCTGCCACCGGATAGGTTCTTCCACATCGAACCCGGTAGAGACATCTCCTTCCCGCTGACAGTGTCCCGTCTGCAGCCCTTACTTCATCCAGCACCGAACCGCTGCTCGATCCTTGGCACCTCCAGGGATGGCTTAACAAGCTCCCCAGTCCATCTTATGTTTTTATGTTGGTGTTGTTAGTGGCCCTTAGTGAAGAACTAGAATGCTCACACTCACCTTTGGTAGTGCTCTTCATAGTTCCGCACCTCCTCCTCATCCCAGTCTTTTGATGCAAGTCTTACTGAGGTAGTCTGGGCTCGTCTTCGTCTCAGTGGATCTTATGTCACTGGCTCTACACAGGTACATGGGGTGGTTGGGTGGATTACTGGGTTGTACCATAGGTGTTGGGTGAGGAGGCATGATTGGGAGAGGGTCATACCATGTTATCCCTAGATGTCTGTCCCTATCCCCAGAGGGGGAGTCTCTCCCAATGAGATACTCCCTCTGTGCACCATCCCCAGGGGGACTATCGGGTAGTGGCCTCACCTCCCTTGGCCTGATAGGAAGGGGCTCCACCTCGGGAGCAGTGACGACATCTAGGGATTCATCACATACCCTTCCCCTAACGCTGCTGGCTTCCTCATCTTCTAAAGGAAAACGGGACAGGAAAACAACGTTTCCTTGTTCCATTCCCTTTCTGTGTTCAACACTAAAACAGAAGGGTTGAAGATCAAGAAACCAGCGCATTAGACTCGGGTTTGAGTCTTTTTCTAAGACTGAGCCATGTAAGGGGTGAATAGTCCATAATTAGTTTAATCTTCCTACCCGTGAGGTAATATTTGAGTTATCCTATGGCCCATTTTATCGCTAAAACTTCCAATTCAATGGTGGCATAATTTCTCTCCAGTGGGAATAGTTTCCAGCTGATGTAAAACATAGGATGTTCCATCCCATAATATTCTTGCAATAAAACTGCTCCTATCCTACTTAGGAGGCATCTCTTTGAAGCAAAAACTCCTTGTTGAAGTTGGGGACTTTTTCACAATGGGCTAGCTGCATAGAATTGAATTTAGGGTATGAAAACAGGCCTGATCTTTTTACCATTGTAATTTCAGAGGTTCAGCTTTCTTAAAATGATCAGTCAAACAGGAGGTGATGGCGTAATAATTAGGGATGAACCTCCTGTAGTATTCGGTAAGTCCTAAGAAAACCCTCAAATACCTTTTTTGTCTTTAGGACTGGTGTTTCTTGAACAGCCTGGACTTTCTCTAACTGTGGTTGAACCAACTCGTTTCCCACAAAGAAACCCAAGTATTTTACTGCAGTTTCGGCTAAGGGGGTTACTTGGGGTTGTCAGTTAGGCCCTTTCGTCTCAGGGCTCTAGTAATTCGTTAAAGATGGAGCATATGTTTTCCCAGCTTTTGCTATGAATGACAATATTGTCCAGATAAGCGCCACAGAAGCTGGAATAGGGCTGAAAAATCTGGCCCATCAATCTTTGGAAAGTGGCAGGAGTGCCATGGAGCCCAAATGGAAGGACTTAAAAATGAAATAGTCCTCTGGGGGTGGAGAATGCTTTTTTCCCCTTCTCTGTGTTTAATAGCACTTGTCAATAACCTGTGTTAAGATCAATCGTGGATAGATAGACGGCTGAACCCAGTCGATCAATAAGGTCAGCAATCTATGTCATTGGGTAATTGTCGAACTGAGAAACGGCATTGAGGTTTCTAAAGTCTATGCAATAGCTCCACGATTGATCAGGTTTTGCCACCAGGACTATTGGCGCAGACCACAGACTTTGTGATGGTTCAATAATATCCGTGGCCAGAATCTTCTCCACTTCTTGGAAACTATATCTTTTCGGACTTGGGGGATCTGATAGGGCTTGAGATTAGTATGATTAATTATCAGTTTCCATGTTGGTGTATTCCAAAGGGAAGGGTATCCACGAAAGATCCTTACTGACAATGGGTAAAGCTTACCTCTAGGCTTATGGAGATAATTGGGGTATAACATCACAAAACATATTTATATCACCCAGAGACCAATGGCGCTGTTGAACGCTTCAACCGCATGCTCATGCACAGCCTTAGGATGGGTTTGGGAGCGGGGAATGGTTGGGAACAGTTGGTTAAAAGAAGTGTGTGTGTGTACAGGGTGCCTGCACATGCTACAATGGGTGTTGTTCCTTTTGATATACTTTTGAGAAGGAAGGTTCACACTACATTATGTCTACTTTGGTTGGGAAGAGTGTGTTTTTGTTGAATGTGACCAGAAGAGATTGTAGAAAACTGTGTAAAACATGGCTTAAAGCATGAAGGAGAGGTTTGATGGGCTGAGGAGAGTGAGGACATGCAAAGTTTTAGAGGGTGAGAACGACTGTGTGCGAAGACCAGGTGTTGTTCCTAAAGGGCAAAGTAGATACTAGAGACCACAACAGATCCACAGAGTGTTAGATGATACCATTGTAAAGGAAGATGGTCAGACATGTAAGAAAGGAATGGTTTGCAAAGGAAGTGAGACGATAAGATGACATTCTGTCACCAGAGTGTATGGATTGTGGTTATATGAGGGTGTGACGGGTCAGAAATGCGAGGCAGTAAACTTGCTAAAGATTTTTCAAAAGTAGCCATTTTATTAAAGTATAAGGGTTAGATAAGCGCCCCGCTTTCCCTAACCTAACAAGGATTTCCCTGCCTACAAAACTAAGACTAAAGGAGAACACTCTAACATAGAAATGTATCAGTCCCTCACACATGTACATACAATACAATCATACAGGACTATAGATGGCTGTTCAACTTCAACAAAATACCAATTATGTTCAAATGAAGCTGGTAAAGGTTTTTCACAAGATGCCATTTTATTAACTCAAAAAGGGTTGGATAAACTTTCCCTAACCTATCAAGGATTCCCTGCCTATCAAAATAAACTAAGGGAAACACTCTAGTAAAAGGAATCCCTCCCTCACACTTATACATATATCCAATACATACAGGCAAAATATGGCAATTTCAAATATAACAGAAATAACAGTTAAGTTCAACACAGACCTAGTAACTGTGCATACTTGTCAGGAATAAGGGCCTGTGGTGCAGGAGGAAGCAGGTACGGCATATCTTAAAACTACAATTCCCAGCAGGCATGGGGAAATATGTAGTTCCTTGGGCCTGTCGGTACTCAGCTGCCGGCACTTTGCAATTAGGGATTGGGCTCTTAACGGCCGCCCGCCAGTACTCATGTGCTGTTGATTAATGTTGGAGAGCATGTGCGGCGGCGACGACGGCGGCAGGAGCGAAGCAGGAACGCTGAAGGTGTAAGCGAGTGGCGGGAAGGAATCACGCCGGTTATGTCGCAAGGCATCTTTACATCCCGGGGTGCGGCGGCACACGCTCCTTAATCTGCTCCAGAGCTACAGGTCCGGGTCAGCCGCAGTAGGCTCCCGGACCATCAGTTAAGTGTTTCTATGTTTGTTTACTTGGCCGGTTTACGGCATTAACATGGAGTAAATCAAAAGCTTCAAGTATTTATGTCCGGACGTCTCAGGAAAACGTCCGGACCAAAAGTTAAGTGCAGGCACATAAATCCTTGGTTTTTGGGCAAGATAAATGCCAGTCTGGTAGCCGGCACATTGCTTACCTCACGTTCTAAGCACCAGGAAAAATTCAACTGTTCTAATCCGCATTTCCAGTATTAAGTTTTTTCTATCTGCAGTGTATTATGTTAATCCATGTTTTGTGAGGCATGTGAACGTCTCAATGTTATTCGCTTTTCCCAAAATGGAGAAAAGCGACTTTCTATGTGCATTATGTTGTGCTAATCCATGTTTGCTCACGATGTGTGTAGGGTGGAGTGTTATGTGTTCATTAATTACTGAAGATAGAGTCAGGTCAGGTTGCAGGAGTATTAAGCTATCTAGTCAGGAATTGTAGGTTTTTTTTGTCGTTTTATGTCTTGTTGTCTTCCCTTCCTTCCCTTTATTGGTCCATCCCCTTTCCCTAACTCTTTCTTCCCCCCATTGGCTGCCACGTGGCTACCTGTAATTCGAACATCCAGGCGCCCGTGCCAACCACGGTGTCATGATCTCTGCTTCCAAAAGGTCAGGACTTACCCAACTCCCTTGGAAGCAGAACCATAACCCAGGTTCCGAGCACCAACCAGTCCCAATTGGGACCTTTTGGACCCTGTCCTGGCGCCGGTGGCACCAGGCTCATAAATGTGCCCAGTCCCAGCGCTGGAAGCGCCGGGCTCATAATGCTTGGGTGGACTTACCTGCAGCAGACCATGCTGCTTACTTGCCTGCCAGTTGAGCCTCTGATCCTCTTCTGTTTGGAACTACTTTTCCTGTTGGGTGGGGCAGGAGCCACTCCCTAGATTCAGAACACTGGAACTCTTCTGGAAAGCAGGAACTCTTTTCTTACCTAGGCGTGGCTGTGGAAGGAGACACCTAAGCACTACAGGAGGCTATTTAAACCACACCCGATGGATGAATCTTGCTTTGCGTTATTCTGCATCCTCTGCAGCAGAACGCTCATCGTGTCTTCTGCATCTGATCCTGGGCCTAAGGAAAAAGGCTTACCATCCTGAATCCAGTCTTCAGCAACACCTATAAAGACAAGAAAGAACAGGTTAGCATTACGATCTTCAGTGACAGCTCTTCACTTACCTGGTCCATCGGCTGTCACCAACGCCTCGCGCTGCATTCCGGCATCTGAAAGACAAAGGCTTACCTACTCTTCGTGCGCTCCGGAGGTCTTCACACTGCATTCCGGCATCTGAAAGATAAAAGCTTACCAACGCTTCGCACGCTCCGGAGGCCTTCGGCGCTGCATCCCGCATCTGAAAGAATAAACAAGGTGCGTTTAAAGACATTGGATAACTTTATTACTCACGAGCCATTACTCCTTCCCACACCGAATCCAGTGGGTATTCCGGCACCTTCAGCAGCTCCGAACTTGTACCTGCAAGGTAAAAGGACAGTTACTGCGCATCGTGAAGCAGGCAACAAGCGCTTACTTACGTGCTTCCAGGCGCTTCTATTTCTCACACGGGTTCCAACCTCAACTCACTTCAGCCCGCCATCCGCCATCGACATTTAAAGACATTTGAAATACCAGAACTTACCGTTCGTGCAGTAAACGACGGACAGCAGTCCTCTGAGGTCAAGAGGTCTGCACCCTTACCCAGTGAAGAAACTGGTTACGGCACCCTGCCCCGAGGCAGATGGAGAGCTCAGCGTTCACTTACCTAAGGTGAGAGCATTAACCTTGGGGTTCTACAGGAGAAGAGAAGGGAAGAAGAGAGGGACACCCAATAACCCCAGTTCATTAATGCCATATTTTCTATCTGCAGACATCTTACTCTTCGAGTCAGGCATACAGTGCACAGAGGTCCAGCCCAAAGAGCCCACCGTGTGTTACACATCGTCTTTGAAGATACGGTATTCACCCAGTCAAGACCGGCGCCTCTGCGGGAATCAGGTGAGCGTTACAGAATGCAAAGCCTACCGCAAAACTCCCGCCCAGGTGCTATGGAAACCTCGGATACCGACCAGCTAGCCCAGTTACTTGGGGAACTAAGAGCAGAAGTGCATGCAGCCCGCCAGGAAACAAATGCTCTAAGAAGGGAACTGATTATTTCCAAGGAGCGAACAGACGATCTCGCTAGACAATTGCTACAGTCACAAGCCGGACAGACCCCGTTACCCGCATCAGGGGCAAATCTTCCTTCAACATCCTCTATGAATCCAGTGCAGATCAACCTACCTGGGAATGTACCTCTGGCTCCGCCCGAACGATTTTCCGGTGACCCAAAGAGGTTTGCCGTATTTATCAATCAGTGCCGGTTGCATTTCTTATGCCGGCCAGCAGCCTTTCCAACTGATCAAGCTAAAGTAGCTTTCGTGCTTTCGTACCTTAGTGGCAATGCGGCAGACTGGTCGATCCCTCTAGTTAATCAAAATGATCCGGTTCTCCATGATTTTCAAGCTTTTCAGCTCAGTATGGAAAAACTGTTCGCAAGACATTCACAGGGGCAGGCCTTGGACAATGAGCTTCTTTCTTTGCGACAGGGTAATCAAGACCTTTTGGCTTATATTGCGTCTTTCAACAGACTGATAGTGGAAACTCAATGGCCTGAGGACAAAAGGATTACGCTGTTTTATAGAGGTCTACGTGGAGAGCTCAAAGATGTGTTAGCCCAAGTAGTGAATTTCCCGCAAGACTGTTCGGACTACATAGATTTAGTCGTTCAAATAGATCACAGACTGCAGAACAGGAAGGCCGATCGTTCCAAGTTTGATGCTCGAGTATTTTCCAAACCACCAACTCCTTCCAAAGGAATAGACTCCGGGGAACCCATGCAAATAGGGGGCCTGAAAGGACCACTAACACAAAAGGAGCGGGAAAGGAGAAAACAGCTGCAATTATGCCTCTATTGCGGAAACTCAGGGCACTTTCTTCGAGACTGTCCGGTGAAACCCGCCAAGAAGGCAGTAGGAGCTGCAGTTACCAAGGTCACAAACTCTGAGCAGGGAAACGACCTTGCCCGACAAGAATAGAGGTCCTCTTGCCGAGCGTTAAAACCAGTTCCGTGACCTCGCATTTCGTGATACCTATGGTCCTCATTAGCCCTGATCATCCGGATCGATTACATGCGATTGAAGCTTACGTCGACAGTGGTGCCATCGGCAATTATGTGGATCAGGAAATGGTTTTGAGGATGAATCTAACTCTTTGTCCCAAGGCTGTAAAGGACGTCATTACTACGGTGGATGGTACGGAGATAGCCTCCGGACCAGTAACGCATACCACTCAAGAAGTGACGCTAGTAAGTCAAGATGGACACCATGAGAAGATCGTTTTCGATGTGATCAAGGCCCCTCAGTTCCAGATTATTCTATGAATACCTTGGTTAGAGAAACACAATCCTCAGATCGATTGGCGGGCAAGAACGGTTCAGTTTCCAGAATGTGTTTCTACTTGTCACCCTCCACCTGGTGTTGCACTGGCAGCAATTTCTTCGGAGACTCCCCAGTTACCTCCCGAATACCTAGAATTCCAAGATGTTTTCCGGAAGGATCAGGCTAACTCTCTACCTCCTCATAGGTCTTATGACTGCCAGATAGACCTGATACCTGGATCTACTCCTCCTTGTAGTAGAATTTATGCCCTCACCGAGCCTGAGAACCTTCACCTCCGACAATACCTGGATCAATACCTAGCGAATGGGTTTATTCGTCCATCCAAGTCCCCTGCTTCTTCAGCTTTGTTCTTCGTTCCAAAAAAAGAAGGGGACCTTAGAACTTGTATAGATTATCGCGCCCTGAACCAGATCACCGTTAAGAATAGATATCCATTACCTTTGATCCCTGAACTCCTGGACCAAGTCAGAAAAGCATGCATATATACAAAGCTGGATCTTAGAGGAGCCTACCACTTGGTACGAGTAAAAGAGGGCGATGAATGGAAGACGGCCTTCCACACCAAGTATGGGCTATTTGAATATCAGGATATGACCTTCGGACTTTGCAATGCCCCGGCCGCCTTTCAATATTTTATGAACGATGTCCTCAGAGAGCTCATAGATGTGTGTGTTGTTGTTTACATTGACGACATCCTCGTTTATTCTTCATCGGAATCTGAACATCGGAAACATGTGAAAATGGTCCTCGAGAGATTGCGCCAACACAAACTTTTCGCTAAGTTGGAAAAATGTGTTTTCAACGTGACTGAAGTTGAATTCTTGGGATTCATATTAACACCTAGCGGAGTGCGTATGGATTCAAAGAAGGTCGATGCAATTCTCAAATGGCCATCACCATCCTCCGTAAAAGGTGTTCAAAGCATGTTAGGCTTCGCTAACTTTTACCGCAGATTTATCCCCGAATTCTCTCGAATAGTCCAACCCATCACTGCCTTGTTAAAGAAAAACAAACGTTTTGAATGGTCTACCGAAGCGGAACAAGCTTTCCAGGATTTGAAGACTAAATTTATCTCTCCACCAATTTTAAAACATCCTCGCCCAGAACTCCCCTACATCGTTGAAACTGATGCTTCGAGCCTTGCCATGGGGGCAGTTCTATCACAAAAGGACCCAGTAACCAATCAGTTGCATCCCGTGGCATTTTGGTCCCGCAAATTCTCGCCTCCTGAAATCAATTACACTATTACTGATAAGGAACTTTTGGCTATCAAGTCTGCCTTTAAGGCTTGGCGGCATTATCTTCTGGGGGCCCGACACACCGTTACTGTGATTACAGATCACCGAAACCTGCAATATTTGAAAACCGCAAAAGCCCAATCCTCTAGACAACTCCGTTGGACACTATTCTTTGCCAAGTTTGACTTCATAATTACCTATCGACCTGGTACAAAAAATGATAAAGCTGATGCTCTTTCTCGGATGGGAGTGGAAGAACACTTGACCAACCCTAAACCTATACCTATCATTCCCGAACAAAGAATTCTGGGTGTAATCGCCACACAATCCATAGAGGAAGTTAAGGATAAAGCCAGACAACTTGTAACTCCAGCAGACATACAGAATTGGCATCTGCAGGGAAAGGACTTTGCAGTGAAGGACAACTTATTGTATTTCCAAGAACGATTATACCTGCCTAGCACAGATTTACAAAAAAAGGTAATCTCTTGTCATCACGATTCTTTAATGGAAGGACATCCCGGTATGGCCAAAACTTCAGAAAAGATCAAGCGCTACTTCTGGTGGCCGTCTTGGAAAAAAGATATCAGAGACTTTATAATGACTTGTGGAGTATGCGCCCAAAACAAGAGTCAAAAGGAAAAACCAGCCGGCCTCTTACGCCCTCTTAACATCCCACCTCGCCCTTGGCATACGCTTTCTATGGACTTCATCACCGATCTACCTCCATGCTCCGGATACAATACGATCTTAGTAGTCGTGGACTTATTCTCCAAGATGGCGCATTTCATTCCACTCAAAGGCTTGCCAACAGCAACAACTCTGGCCCGAGAATTTCTCGAAAACATCGTCCAACTGCACAGTTTTCCTTCAGTTCTAATTTCGGATCGAGGAAGTCAATTTATTTCTCATTTTTGGAGAAGTTGCTGTCGGTCAGCTCAAATTGATGTGAGACTTTCGACCAGTCACCACCCTCAAACCGACGGTCAAACCGAGAGGACCAATCAAACTCTGGAACAGTATTTACGCTGCATGCTGCAACAAACTGAAAAAACTTGGAAAGATATCCTTTGGATAGCCAAATATGCCTACAATAACTCTGTCCACTCGGGAACTGGGAAGACCCCGTTTCTTCTTTTATATGGCAATCACCCTCGAACCTCGGAGTTGGATCCACTCCAAGATCTTGGAACACCGGCAGTAGACCACCTGCATTCAACAATCACCCAAGCCTGTAGGGAAGCCGTTTCTCACCTTCAAAGGGCCAAGGAACAATACAAGAAAGGAGCAGATCAACATCGGAAGGAAGCCCCCCAATACCAAGTAGGAGATCAAGTCTGGTTATCCACCAAATATCTACCTCTAAAAGGACCATGCACATTCAACCCAAGATACCTTGGTCCCTATTCCATCACTACCATAGTAAACCCAGTAGCGGTCAAGTTGGACTTGCCCCCTCACATGAAGATACATCCGGTCTTCCACGTCTCTCTATTGAAACCCGCGCAACCTCAAACCCGACTAACTAAATCTCCAAAACCTATCCTAGTCGATGGAGAACTCGAGTTTGAAGTTAGAAGCATCCTGGACTCCAAGATCTCCAAATCTAAACTATTTTACCTAATTGACTGGAAAGGTTACGGACCCCAAGAAAGATCCTGGGAACCTGCAGAATATGTCCACGCTCCTCGTCTAATCAAAAAATTTCATTGAACATTTCCTGACAAACCCAAACCCCCGGAGAAGCCCGGTTTGGGAGGGGCCTTGAGGGGGGGTACTGTCATGATCTCTGCTTCCAAAAGGTCAGGACTTACCCAACTCCCTTGGAAGCAGAACCATAACCCAGGTTCCGAGCGCCAACCAGTCCCAATTGGGACCTTTTGGACCCTGTCCTGGCGCCGGTGACGCCAGGCTCATAAATGTGCCCAGTCCCAGCGCTGGAAGCGCCGGGCTCATAATGCTTGGGTGGACTTACCTGCGGCAGACCATGCTGCTTACTTACCTGCCAGTTGAGCCTCTGATCCTCTTCTGTTTGGGACTACTTTTCCTGTTGGGTGGGGCAGGAGCCACTCCCTAGGTTCAGAACACTGGAACTCTTCTGGAAAGCAGGAACTCTTTTCTTTCCTAGGCGTGGCTGTGGAAGAAGACACCTAAGCACTACAGGAGGCTATTTAAACCACACCCGATGGATGAATCTTGCTTTGCGTTATTCTGCATCCTCTGCAGCAGAACGCTCATCGTGTCTTCTACATCTGATCCTGGGCCTAAAGGAAAAGGCTTACCATCCTGAATCCAGTCTTCAGCAACACCTATAAAGACAAGAAAGAACAGGTTAGCACTACGGTCTTCACTGACAGCGCATCTCTTACCTGGTCCATCGGCTGTCACCAACGCCTCGCGTTGCCTTCCGGCATCTAAAAGACAAAGGCTTACCTACTCTTCGCATGCTCCAGAGGTCTTCGCACTGCATTCCGGCATCTGAAAGATAAAAGCTTACCAACGCTTCGCACGCTCCGGAGGCCTTCGGCGCTGCATCCCGCATCTGAAAGAATAAAGAAGGTGCGTTTAAAGACATTGGATAACTTTAATACTCACGTGCCATTACTCCTTCCCACGCCGAAATCCAGTGGGTATTCCGGCACCTTCAGCAGCTCCGAACTTGTACCTGCAAGGTAAAAGGACAGTTAGTGCGCATCGTGAAGCAGGCAACAAGCGCTTACTTACGTGCTTCCAGGCGCTTCTATTTCTCACACGGGTTCCAACCTCAACTCACTTCAGCCCGCCATCCGCCATCGCCGGAACCCTGCAAAACAAGAGACATCATTACAAAAGACATTTAAAGACATTTGAAATACCAGAACTTACCGTTCGTGCAGTAAACGACGGACAGCAGTCCTCTGAGGTCAAGAGGTCTGCACCCTTACCCAGTGAAGAAACTGGTTACGGCACCCTGCCCCGAGGCAGATGGAGAGCTCAGCGTTCACTTACCTAAGGTGAGAGCATTAATCTTGGGGTTCTACAGGAGAAGAGAAGGGAAGAAGAGAGGGACACCCAATAACCCCAGTTCATTAATCCCATATTTTCTATCTGCAGACATCTTACTCTTCGAGTCAGGCATACAGTGCACAGAGGTCCAGCCCAAAGAGCCCACCGTGTATTACACATCGTCTTTGAAGATACGGTATTCACCCAGTCAAGACCGGCGCCTCTGCGGGAATCAGGTGAGAGTTACACACGGTGGGAGGGGTCGATCCATTCGGCTTCTGTGGTTCGGGAGAGGGGATTGAAATCCTCCTCCCTTAAATTCAGTTGTGACAGAATCAACAGCCCCCGATTTCGGGATTACTGAACCACCCAGGCCAAATGGATAACCCTCCCTCGTTAGCGGAAGTGCTAAAGGCACTTCAGGAGATTCAGGTGAATTGATACATGTCAGAGAGGAATCTAGTACTCTGAAGTATCAAGTACAAGGATTGGTAGCACAAGGGACTCCTTTGGAGGAAGCAGGGTCTTCTACCAGTAGAGCAGGAACAAGAACGCCCACTGTGGTGGTTCAAGCTCCCAGTAGTGTACCATTAGCTGCACCTGAAAGATTTTCTGGGGATCCCAAAAAATACATGACGTTCTTGACCCAGTGTAGGTTACATTTCCTGTGTAAACCATCGCCCTTTGAGACTATTCAAGCAAGAACTGCCTTTGTGATTTCATATTTAACAGGAGATGCGGCCGCTTGGGCAATGCCATTGGTACAGAAAGATGATCCATTATTGTATAATTGGGATAATTTTCTGGCAGAATTTGGTCGATTATTTGACCGAAGGGAAGTGTCATTGGCACAAGACAAGGAGTTATTGGCACTAAAACAGGGTACCACGGATTTGGTTTCTTATGTGACACACTTCAATAGACTGGTAATTGAAACAGATTGGCCAGAAAATAAACAGACAGTTTTATTCTATCAGGGATTGAAAGAAGAATTAAAAGACGCTATGGCACAGGTGGAGCCTCAGCCCAACACATGTACAGCTATGATTGATTTGGCATTAAGGTTGGACCATAGGATGAATGAACGAAAAGGAGATAGGAAAAAACCAGAGGTGGTACCTTTTGTACGATTGGATAGAGGAAGGGTGAACAGAAACGGTGAAGGGGAACCTATGCAGGTTGGAGGGGTGAGGGGACCTTTGTCGGCTATAGAAAAGGAGCAGAGGAAGGTTAATAATTTGTGTTTGTACTGTGGTCAACCTGGACATTATATTCGTACTTGTCCAAATACTCCCAAGAAGATAGGTGGTGGAGATAAGAGCAAAAGCGAGTCGGGAAAAGGATTGGGCCGGCCTTAGGGGGAACACAGGTGTCAGGCTCAGTGGTTGAAAAGTTCCCCACTTGGGTAGCAAATACTTCACGAAAAGGTAATTCTCATTTGTATATCTTGGTAACTTTATTTTTTGCTTGTACAAAACAGATGGTGTCAGCCATGATAGATTCAGGGGCAACTGGAAACTTTATTGACATTGATTTGGCTAAAAGACTGGGGTTACCATTGCGAGAAAAGACTCAGGTGGAAGGGGTGCAGTCGGTGGATGGGTCGCCTTTAATTTCAGGACCCATTTGTCAGCAAACTCAACCCATAGAAATGAGGTGTCAGTCTGGACATGTGGAGGACATTGTACTGGATCTAATTGCAGCTCCCCAATTTGGTCTTATTTTAGGAATTCCTTGGTTGACTCAGCATAATCCAAGAATTGATTGGGTAGCTAGAGAGATTTTTTTTGAGAATCCAGAATGCATTGGTCACATTGAGGAGGAGGTGAGCCCTGCATTGTTTTTGGCAGATCAGCCACGGGCAGTGCAAGTGGTGGGGGCTGTGGGGTTACAGGTTCCGGCTCAATATCAAGAGTTTGCAAATGTGTTTGACAAAGGAGGAGCGGAACAATTGCCTCCCCATAGACCATATGACTGTGTTATAGAGTTAGAACCCGGTGCTAAACTGCCATGTAGCAGAATCTATGCATTAACAGAAACCGAAAACCAACATCTGAGAGAGTATTTGGATTATATGTTAACCCTTTAAGTGCCATGGGTATTTCTCCCCAGTGCCAGAGCCTTTTTTGGTGATTTTGGTATGTGGCCATTCAATGGCTTGTAACTTTTTTGTTACATGAGATATCTCGGCCAAATTTGGCTCCTTTTTTTCCCACATGTAGGCGGTCGTAACGCCACCCAGGAATCCCAGGTTGCTGTAGGGGGGGGAGAAAATAAGGGAAAAGTGCGAAAGTTTTGGGTTTTTTCAAAAAATGCCAATAAAATGATGTACAAAGAAGCCTGTGGTTTTTTCCTTGTAAGAGCTAGAAACAAATGGTTTGCTGTGCTGAGTTCCCCAATGTGTTGGCTTTCAGGAACAGGTTGAGTGGAAATGGAAAAAAATTATTTTGATGGGGTTATGAACCGTTTTGTGAGAGGTAGGCGATTTTTGCCAATTGGACATGCATGGACGGAATGGAAGAAAAGGGCAGGAAAGCCAAATTGGAGGACAGAAAGGCATATATTTCTGAAAAGTAGACAAAATTCCAAGTTTAGGAAGGGGTGATTTGTATAGGTCAGGCAACAACTAGGTAGGGGAAACTGCCATCGAATGGGGGAAAAGCGGGAAAATGACTGAAAAAAAGGTATGTGTTGGACATGGTTGGCTTGGTACGGCAATGGCTTCTATGAATTCTGAGAAAAGCAATGCTCCACTACATTCCCCCGACTCTTGCAGTTAGGAGAGCATACCATTTTTGTAGTGTTTGTACAAAACAAGCAATACCACAAGCCAAACACTGAGCCATGGTACACAGGAGTTTTACGCTCACGGCGTGACCAGACGCACTTAGCATGTGTAAATTGGGAAAACCAATGTGGTGAGGAACGGCAGCCATACATTTTTTGAAAGAGCACAGGCAGACCTTTTCAAGGGTAGGTGACTTGTGCAGGTTACAAAAGTGTATGGTGGCTAAAGCAGCGACTAAATGTAGGTCACATTTGGGAAAAGAAAGGGTTGTGAGACAAAGGGCTCCAGCAAATGGGTCAAAACGTTATGAAAACCACACAAACACAACACATGGCCTACCGTCCCGCGTTCCCACAGGTGTCCCGATGGGTGCACCTACCTGGCCGCCAAGGGGAAAGCCTAAAACACAAGTAACCCCAAGTCTGTTTTCACACCGGAAATGTCACACTCTCACATCATACAGATATGGGCCTCGGGTGTCCAAGCCACCAAGGAAAACAGGGAACCCCATGCATTTTCGAAAAGAGGACACCCGTGGGAATCCGCAGAGGTGTGATTTGCGCCCATCGCCCCAGATTTTTTTACCCAGACAGCCCTGCAAAGTCGGAAATGTGGGGAAAAAAACGTTTTTTCCGCACATTTCACTCGCGGCACCCATCGAAACACGCCCCCCACAACACATGGCCTACCGTCCTGCGTTCCCACAGGTGTCCCAATGAAAACAGTACCCCACATGTGTGGGTGCACCTACCTGGCCGCCAAGGGGAAAGACTAAAACACAAGTAACCCCAAGTCTGTTTTCACACCGGAAATGTCACACTCTCACATCATACAGATATGGGCCTCGGGTGTCCAAGCCACCGAGGAAAACAGGGAACCCCATGCATTTTCGAAAAGAGGACACCCGTGGGAATCCGCAGAGGTGTGATTTGCACCCATCGCCCCAGATTTTTTTACCCAGACAGCCCTGCAAATTCGGAAATGTGTGGAAAAAAACGCTTTTTCCGCATATTTCGCTCGCCGCACCCATCGAAACACGCCCCCCACAACACATGGCCTACCGTCCCGCGTTCCCACATGTGTCCCGATGAAAACGGTACCTCACATGTGTGGGTGCACCTACCTGGCCGCCAAGGGGAAAGCCTAAAACACAAGTAACCCCAAGTCTGTTGTCAGAGGGAAATCTCAGACATTCTGCCGACCGGCGCAACTTACAGATATGGGCCTCGGGTGTCCAAGCCACCGAGGAAAACAGGGAACCCCATGCATTTTCGAAAAGAGGACACCCGTGGGAATCCGCAGAGGTGTGATTTGCGCCCATCGCCCCTGATTTTTTTACCCAGACAGCCCTGCAAAGTCGGAAATGTGGGGAAAAAAATGCTTTTTCCGCACATTTCGCTCGCCGCACCCACCGAAACACGCCCCCCACAACACATGGCCTACCGTCCCATGTTTCCACAGGTGTCCCGATGAAAACGGTACCTCACATGTGTGGGTGCACCTACCTGGCCGCCAAGGGGAAAGCCTAAAACACAAGTAACCCCAAGTCTGTTTTCACACCGGAAATGTCACACTCTCACATCATACAGATATGGGCCTCGGGTGTCCAAGCCACCGAGGAAAACAGGGAACCCCATGCATTTTCGAAAAGAGGACACCCGTGGGAATCCGCAGAGGTGTGATTTGCGCCCATCGCCCCAGATTTTTTTACCCAGACAGCCCTGCAAAGTCGGAAATGTGGGGGAAAAAACGCCTTTTCCGCACATTTCGCTCGCCACACCCATCGAAACACGCCCCCCACAACACATGGCCTACTGTCCCGCGTTCCCACAGGTGTCCCGATGAAAACGGTACCTCACATGTGTGGGTGCACCTACCTGGCCGCCAAGGGGAAAGCCTAAAACACAAGTAACCCCAAGTCTGTTGTCAGAGGGAAATCTCAGACATTCTGCCGACCGGCGCAACTTACAGATATGGGCCTCGGGTGTCCAAGCCACCGAGGAAAACAGGGAACCCCATGCATTTTCGAAAAGAGGACACCCGTGGGAATCCGCAGAGGTGTGATTTGCACCCATCGCCCCAGATTTTTTTACCCAGACAGCCCTGCAAAGTCGGAAATGTGGGGAAAAAAACGCTTTTTCCGCACATTTCGCTCGCCGCACCCATCGAAACACGCCCCCCAAAACACATGGCCTACTGTCCCGCGTTCCCACAGGTGTCCCGATGAAAACGGTACCTCACATATGTGGGTGCACCTACCTGGCCGCCAAGGGGAAAGCCTAAAACACAAGTAACCCCAAGTCTGTTGTCAGAGGGAAATCTCAGACATTCTGCCGACCGGCGCAACTTACAGATATGGGCCTCGGGTGTCCAAGCCACCGAGGAAAACAGGGAACCCCATGCATTTTCGAAAAGAGGACACCCGTGGGAATCCGCAGAGGTGTGATTTGCGCCCATCGCCCCAGATTTTTTTACCCAGACAGCCCTGCAAAGTCGGAAATGTGGGGAAAAAAACGCTTTTTCCGCACATTTCGCTCGCCGCACCCATCGAAACACGCCCCCCACAACACATGGCCTACCGTCCCGCGTTCCCACAGGTGTCCCGATGAAAACGGTACCCCACATGTGTGGGTGCACCTACCTGGCCGCCAAGGGGAAAGCCTAAAACACAAGTAACCCCAAGTCTGTTGGCAGAGGGAAATCTCAGACATTCTGCCGAGCGGCGCAACTTACAGATATGGGCCTCGGGTGTCCAAGCCACCGAGGAAAACAGGGAACCCCATGCATTTTCGAAAAGAGGACACCCGTGGGAATCCGCAGAGGTGTGATTTGCACCCATCGCCCCAGATTTTTTTACCCAGACAGCCCTGCAAATTCGGAAATGTGTGGAAAAAAACGCTTTTTCCGCATATTTCGCTCGCCGCACCCATCGAAACACGCCCCCCACAACACATGGCCTACCGTCCCGCGTTCCCACATGTGTCCCGATGAAAACGGTACCTCACATGTGTGGGTGCACCTACCTGGCCGCCAAGGGGAAAGCCTAAAACACAAGTAACCCCAAGTCTGTTGTCAGAGGGAAATCTCAGACATTCTGCCGACCGGCGCAACTTACAGATATGGGCCTCGGGTGTCCAAGCCACCGAGGAAAACAGGGAACCCCATGCATTTTCGAAAAGAGGACACCCGTGGGAATCCGCAGAGGTGTGATTTGCGCCCATCGCCCCTGATTTTTTTACCCAGACAGCCCTGCAAAGTCGGAAATGTGGGGAAAAAAATGCTTTTTCCGCACATTTCGCTCGCCGCACCCACCGAAACACGCCCCCCACAACACATGGCCTACCGTCCCACGTTTCCACAGGTGTCCCGATGAAAACGGTACCTCACATGTGTGGGTGCACCTACCTGGCCGCCAAGGGGAAAGCCTAAAACACAAGTAACCCCAAGTCTGTTTTCACACCGGAAATGTCACACTCTCACATCATACAGATATGGGCCTCGGGTGTCCAAGCCACCGAGGAAAACAGGGAACCCCATGCATTTTCGAAAAGAGGACACCCGTGGGAATCCGCAGAGGTGTGATTTGCGCCCATCGCCCCAGATTTTTTTACCCAGACAGCCCTGCAAAGTCGGAAATGTGGGGGAAAAAACGCCTTTTCCGCACATTTCGCTCGCCACACCCATCGAAACACGCCCCCCACAACACATGGCCTACTGTCCCGCGTTCCCACAGGTGTCCCGATGAAAACGGTACCTCACATGTGTGGGTGCACCTACCTGGCCGCCAAGGGGAAAGCCTAAAACACAAGTAACCCCAAGTCTGTTGTCAGAGGGAAATCTCAGACATTCTGCCGACCGGCGCAACTTACAGATATGGGCCTCGGGTGTCCAAGCCACCGAGGAAAACAGGGAACCCCATGCATTTTCGAAAAGAGGACACCCGTGGGAATCCGCAGAGGTGTGATTTGCACCCATCGCCCCAGATTTTTTTACCCAGACAGCCCTGCAAAGTCGGAAATGTGGGGAAAAAAACGCTTTTTCCGCACATTTCGCTCGCCGCACCCATCGAAACACGCCCCCCAAAACACATGGCCTACTGTCCCGCGTTCCCACAGGTGTCCCGATGAAAACGGTACCTCACATATGTGGGTGCACCTACCTGGCCGCCAAGGGGAAAGCCTAAAACACAAGTAACCCCAAGTCTGTTGTCAGAGGGAAATCTCAGACATTCTGCCGACCGGCGCAACTTACAGATATGGGCCTCGGGTGTCCAAGCCACCGAGGAAAACAGGGAACCCCATGCATTTTCGAAAAGAGGACACCCGTGGGAATCCGCAGAGGTGTGATTTGCGCCCATCGCCCCAGATTTTTTTACCCAGACAGCCCTGCAAAGTCGGAAATGTGGGGAAAAAAACGCTTTTTCCGCACATTTCGCTCGCCGCACCCATCGAAACACGCCCCCCACAACACATGGCCTACCGTCCCGCGTTCCCACAGGTGTCCCGATGAAAACGGTACCCCACATGTGTGGGTGCACCTACCTGGCCGCCAAGGGGAAAGCCTAAAACACAAGTAACCCCAAGTCTGTTGGCAGAGGGAAATCTCAGACATTCTGCCGAGCGGCGCAACTTACAGATATGGGCCTCGGGTGTCCAAGCCACCCAGGAAAACAGGGAACCCCATGCATTTTCGAAAAGAGGACACCCGTGGGAATCCGCAGAGGTGTGATTTGCGCCCATCGCCCCAGATTTTTTTACCCAGACAGCCCTGCAAAGTCGGAAATGTGGCGAAAAAAAACACTTTTTCCGCACATTTCGCTCACCGCACCCATCGAAACACGCCCCCCACAACACATGGCCTACCGTCCCGCGTTCCCACAGGTGTCCCGATGAAAACGGTACCTCACATGTGTGGGTGCAACTACCTGGCCGCCAAGGGGAAAGCCTAAAACACAAGTAACCCCAAGTCTGTTGTCAGAGGGAAATCTCAGACATTCTGCCGACCGGCGCAACTTACAGATATGGGCCTCGGGTGTCCAAGCCATCGAGGAAAACAGGGAACCCCATGCATTTTCGAAAAGAGGACACCCGTGGGAATCCGCAGAGGTGTGATTTGCGCCCATCGCCCCAGATTTTTTTACCCAGACAGCCCTGCAAAGTCGGAAATGTGGGAAAAAAACGCTTTTTCCGCACATTTCGCTCGCCGCACCCATCGAAACACGCCCCCCACAACACATGGCCTACCGTCCCGCGTTCCCACAGGTGTCCCGATGAAAACGGTACCCCACATGTGTGGGTGCACCTACCTGGCCGCCAAGGGGAAAGCCTAAAACACAAGTAACCCCAAGTCTGTTTTCACACCGGAAATGTCACACTCTCACATCATACAGATATGGGCCTCGGGTGTCCAAGCCACCGAGGAAAACAGGGAACCCCATGCATTTTCGAAAAGAGGACACCCGTGGGAATCCG
This sequence comes from Ambystoma mexicanum, assembly GCF_040938575.1. NCBI lineage: Eukaryota > Metazoa > Chordata > Amphibia > Caudata > Ambystomatidae > Ambystoma > Ambystoma mexicanum. The sequence goes on from NC_090933.1 coordinate 1,387,407,846, forward strand.
CAGAGGTGTGATTTGCACCCATCGCCCCAGATTTTTTTACCCAGACAGCCCTGCAAAGTCGGAAATGTGGGGAAAAAAACGCTTTTTCCGCACATTTCGCTCGCCGCACCCATCGAAACACGCCCCCCAAAACACATGGCCTACTGTCCCGCATTCCCACAGGTGTCCCGATGAAAACGGTACCTCACATGTGTGGGTGCACCTACCTGGCCGCCAAGGGGAAAGCCTAAAACACAAGTAACCCCAAGTCTGTTGTCAGAGGGAAATCTCAGACATTCTGCCGACCGGCGCAACTTACAGATATGGGCCTCGGGTGTCCAAGCCACCGAGGAAAACAGGGAACCCCATGCATTTTCGAAAAGAGGACACCCGTGGGAATCCGCAGAGGTGTGATTTGCGCCCATCGCCCCAGATTTTTTTACCCAGACAGCCCTGCAAAGTCGGAAATGTGGGGAAAAAAACACTTTTTCCGCACATTTCGCTCGCCGCACCCATCGAAACACGCCCCCCACAACACATGGCCTACCGTCCCGCGTTCCCACAGGTGTCCCGATGAAAACGGTACCCCACATGTGTGGGTGCACCTACCTGGCCGCCAAGGGGAAAGCCTAAAACACAAGTAACCCCAAGTCTGTTTTCACACCGGAAATGTCACACTCTCACGTCATACAGATATGGGCCTCGGGTGTCCAAGCCACCAAGGAAAACAGGGAACCCCATGCATTTTCGAAAAGAGGACAACAGTGGGAATCCGCAGAGTTGTGATTTGCACCCATCGCCCCAGATTTTTTTACCCAGACAGCCCTGCAAAGTCGGAAATGTGGGGAAAAAAACACCTTTTCCGCACATTTCGCTCGCCACACCCATCGAAACACGCCCCCCACAACACATGGCCTACCGTCCCGCGTTCCCACAGGTGTCCCGATGAAAACGGTACCTCACATGTGTGGGTGCACCTACCTGGCCGCCAAGGGGAAAGCCTAAAACACAAGTAACCCCAAGTCTGTTGTCAGAGGGAAATCTCAGACATTCTGCCGACCGGCGCAACTTACAGATATGGGCCTCGGGTGTCCAAGCCACCGAGGAAAACAGGGAACCCCATGCATTTTCGAAAAGAGGACACCCGTGGGAATCCGCAGAGGTGTGATTTGCACCCATCGCCCCAGATTTTTTTACCCAGACAGCCCTGCAAAGTCGGAAATGTGGGGAAAAAAACGCTTTTTCCGCACATTTCGCTCGCCGCACCCATCGAAACACGCCCCCCAAAACACATGGCCTACTGTCCCGCGTTCCCACAGGTGTCCCGATGAAAATGGTACCTCACATGTGTGGGTGCACCTACCTGGCCGCCAAGGGGAAAGCCTAAAACACAAGTAACCCCAAGTCTGTTGTCAGAGGGAAATCTCAGACATTCTGCCGACCGGCGCAACTTACAGATATGGGCCTCGGGTGTCCAAGCCACCGAGGAAAACAGGGAACCCCATGCATTTTCGAAAAGAGGACACCCGTGGGAATCCGCAGAGGTGTGATTTGCACCCATCGCCCCAGATTTTTTTACCCAGACAGCCCTGCAAAGTCGGAAATGTGGGGAAAAAAACGCTTTTTCCGCACATTTCGCTCGCCGCACCCATCGAAACACGCCCCCCACAACACATGGCCTACCGTCCCGCGTTCCCACAGGTGTCCCGATGAAAACGGTACCCCACATGTGTGGGTGCACCTACCTGGCCGCCAAGGGGAAAGCCTAAAACACAAGTAACCCCAAGTCTGTTTTCACACCGGAAATGTCACACTCTCACATCATACAGATATGGGCCTCGGGTGTCCAAGCCACCGAGGAAAACAGGGAACCCCATGCATTTTCGAAAAGAGGACACCCGTGGGAATCCGCAGAGGTGTGATTTGCACCCATCGCCCCAGATTTTTTTACCCAGACAGCCCTGCAAAGTCAGAAATGTGGGGAAAAAAACGCCTTTTCCGCACATTTCGCTCGCCACACCCATCGAAACACGCCCCCCACAACACATGGCCTACCGTCCCGCGTTCCCACAGGTGTCCCGATGAAAACGGTACCTCACATGTGTGGGTGCACCTACCTGGCCGCCAAGGGGAAAGCCTAAAACACAAGTAACCCCAAGTCTGTTGTCAGAGGGAAATCTCAGACATTCTGCCGACCGGCGCAACTTACAGATATGGGCCTCGGGTGTCCAAGCCACCAAGGAAAACAGGGAACCCCATGCATTTTCGAAAAGAGGACACCCGTGGGAATCCGCAGAGGTGTGATTTGCACCCATCGCCCCAGATTTTTTTACCCAGACAGCCCTGCAAAGTCGGAAATGTGGGGAAAAAAACGCTTTTTCCGCACATTTCGCTCGCCGCACCCATCGAAACACGCCCCCCAAAACACATGGCCTACTGTCCCGCGTTCCCACAGGTGTCCCGATGAAAACGGGACCTCACATGTGTGGGTGCACCTACCTGGCCGCCAAGGGGAAAGCCTAAAACACAAGTAACCCCAAGTCTGTTGTCAGAGGGAAATCTCAGACATTCTGCCGACCGGCGCAACTTACAGATATGGGCCTCGGGTGTCCAAGCCACCGAGGAAAACAGGGAACCCCATGCATTTTCGAAAAGAGGACACCCGTGGGAATCCGCAGAGGTGTGATTTGCGCCCATCGCCCCAGATTTTTTTACCCAGACAGCCCTGCAAAGTCGGAAATGTGGGGAAAAAAACGCTTTTTCCGCACATTTCGCTCGCCGCACCCATCGAAACACGCCCCCCACAACACATGGCCTACCGTCCCGCGTTCCCACAGGTGTCCCGATGAAAACGGTACCCCACATGTGTGGGTGCACCTACCTGGCCGCCAAGGGGAAAGCCTAAAACACAAGTAACCCCAAGTCTGTTTTCACACCGGAAATGTCACACTCTCACATCATACAGATATGGGCCTCGGGTGTCCAAGCCACCGAGGAAAACAGGGAACCCCATGCATTTTCGAAAAGAGGACACCCGTGGGAATCCGCAGAGGTGTGATTTGCACCCATCGCCCCAGATTTTTTTACCCAGACAGCCCTGCAAAGTCGGAAATGTGGGGAAAAAAACGCTTTTTCCGCACATTTCGCTCGCCGCACCCATCGAAACACGCCCCCCAAAACACATGGCCTACCGTCCCGCGTTCCCACAGGTGTCCCGATGAAAACGGTACCTCACATGTGTGGGTGCACCTACCTGGCCGCCAAGGGGAAAGCCTAAAACACAAGTAACCCCAAGTCTGTTGGCAGAGGGAAATCTCAGACATTCTGCCGAGCGGCGCAACTTACAGATATGGGCCTCGGGTGTCCAAGCCACCGAGGAAAACAGGGAACCCCATGCATTTTCGAAAAGAGGACACCCGTGGGAATCCGCAGAGGTGTGAATTGCGCCCATCGCCCCAGATTTTTTTACCCAGACAGCCCTGCAAAGTTGGAAATGTGGCGAAAAAAAACGCTTTTTCCGCACATTTCGCTCGCCGCACCCATCGAAACACGCCCCCCACAACACATGGCCTACCGTCCCGCGTTCCCACAGGTGTCCCGATGAAAACGGTACCTCACATGTGTGGGTGCAACTACCTGGCCGCCAAGGGGAAAGCCTAAAACACAAGTAACCCCAAGTCTGTTGTCAGAGGGAAATCTCAGACATTCTGCCGACTGGCGCAACTTACAGATATGGGCCTCGGGTGTCCAAGCCATCGAGGAAAACAGGGAACCCCATGCATTTTCGAAAAGAGGACACCCGTGGGAATCCGCAGAGGTGTGATTTGCGCCCATCGCCCCAGATTTTTTTACCCAGACAGCCCTGCAAAGTCGGAAATGTGGGGAAAAAAACGCTTTTTCCGCACATTTCGCTCGCCGCACCCATCGAAACACGCCCCCCACAACACATGGCCTACCGTCCCGCGTTCCCACAGGTGTCCCGATGAAAACGGTACCCCACATGTGTGGGTGCACCTACCTGGCCGCCAAGGGGAAAGCCTAAAACACAAGTAACCCCAAGTCTGTTTTCACACCGGAAATGTCACACTCTCACATCATACAGATATGGGCCTCGGGTGTCCAAGCCACCGAGGAAAACAGGGAACCCCATGCATTTTCGAAAAGAGGACACCCGTGGGAATCCGCAGAGGTGTGATTTGCACCCATCGCCCCAGATTTTTCTACCCAGACAGCCCTGCAAAGTCGGAAATGTGGGGAAAAAAACGCTTTTTCTGCACATTTCGCTCGCCGCACCCATCGAAACACGCCCCCACAACACATGGCCTACCGTCCCGCGTTCCCACAGGTGTCCCGATGAAAACGGTACCCCACATGTGTGGGTGCACCTACCTGGCCGCCAAGGGGAAAGCCTAAAACACAAGTAACCCCAAGTCTGTTTTCACACCGGAAATGTCACACTCTCACATCATACAGATATGGGCCTCGGGTGTCCAAGCCACCAAGGAAAACAGGGAACCCCATGCATTTTCGAAAAGAGGACACCAGTGGGAATCCGCAGAGTTGTGATTTGCACCCATCGCCCCAGATTTTTTTACCCAGACAGCCCTGCAAAGTCGGAAATGTGGGGAAAAAAATGCCTTTTCCGCACATTTCGCTCGCCACACCCATCGAAACACGCCCCCCACAACACATGGCCTACCGTCCCGCGTTCCCACAGGTGTCCCGATGAAAACGGTACCTCACATGTGTGGGTGCACCTACCTGGCCGCCAAGGGGAAAGCCTAAAACACAAGTAACCCCAAGTCTGTTGTCAGAGGGAAATCTCAGACATTCTGCCGACCGGCGCAACTTACAGATATGGGCCTCGGGTGTCCAAGCCACCGAGGAAAACAGGGAACCCCATGCATTTTCGAAAAGAGGACACCCGTGGGAATCCGCAGAGGTGTGATTTGCGCCCATCGCCCCAGATTTTTTTACCCAGACAGCCCTGCAAAGTCGGAAATGTGGGGAAAAAAACGCTTTTTCCGCACATTTCGCTCGCCGCACCCATCGAAACACGCCCCCCACAACACATGGCCTACCGTCCCGCGTTCCCACAGGTGTCCCGATGAAAACGGTACCCCACATGTGTGGGTGCACCTACCTGGCCGCCAAGGGGAAAGCCTAAAACACAAGTAACCCCAAGTCTGTTTTCACACCGGAAATGTCACACTCTCACATCATACAGATATGGGCCTCGGGTGTCCAAGCCACCGAGGAAAACAGGGAACCCCATGCATTTTCGAAAAGAGGACACCCGTGGGAATCCGCAGAGGTGTGATTTGCACCCATCGCCCCAGATTTTTTTACCCAGACAGCCCTGCAAAGTCGGAAATGTGGGGAAAAAAACGCTTTTTCCGCACATTTTGCTCGCCGCACCCATCGAAACACGCCCCCCAAAACACATGGCCTACCGTCCCGCGTTCCCACAGGTGTCCCGATGAAAACGGTACCTCACATGTGTGGGTGCACCTACCTGGCCGCCAAGGGGAAAGCCTAAAACACAAGTAACCCCAAGTCTGTTGGCAGAGGGAAATCTCAGACATTCTGCCGAGCGGCGCAACTTACAGATATGGGCCTCGGGTCTCCAAGCCACCGAGGAAAACAGGGAACCCCATGCATTTTCGAAAAGAGGACACCCGTGGGAATCCGCAGAGGTGTGATTTGGGCCCATCGCCCCAGATTTTTTTACCCAGACAGCCCTGCAAAGTCGGAAATGTGGCGAAAAAAAACGCTTTTTCCGCACATTTCGCTCGCCGCACCCATCGAAACACGCCCCCCACAACACATGGCCTACCGTCCCGCGTTCCCACAGGTGTCCCGATGAAAACGGTACCTCACATGTGTGGGTGCACCTACCTGGCCGCCAAGGGGAAAGCCTAAAACACAAGTAACCCCAAGTCTGTTGTCAGAGGGAAATCTCAGACATTCTGCCGACCGGCGCAACTTACAGATATGGGCCTCGGGTTTCCAAGCCACCGAGGAAAACAGGGAACCCCATGCATTTTCGAAAAGAGGACACCCGTGGGAATCCGCAGAGGTGTGATTTGCACCCATCGCCCCAGATTTTTTTACCCAGACAGCCCTGCAAAGTCGGAAATGTGGGGAAAAAAACGCTTTTTCCGCACATTTCGCTCGCCGCACCCATCGAAACACGCCCCCCACAACACATGGCCTACCGTCCCGCGTTCCCACAGGTGTCCCGATGAAAACGGTACCTCACATGTGTGGGTGCACCTACCTGGCCGCCAAGGGGAAAGCCTAAAACACAAGTAACCCCAAGTCTGTTGTCAGAGGGAAATCTCAGACATTCTGCCGACCGGCGCAACTTACAGATATGGGCCTCGGGTGTCCAAGCCACCAAGGAAAACAGGGAACCCCATGCATTTTCGAAAAGAGGACACCCGTGGGAATCCGCAGAGGTGTGATTTGCGCCCATCGCCCCAGAATTTTTTACCCAGACAGCCCTGCAAAGTCGGAAATGTGGGGAAAAAAACGCTTTTTCCGCACATTTCGCTCGCCGCACCCATCGAAACACGCCCCCCACAACACATGGCCTACCGTCCCGCGTTCCCACAGGTGTCCCGATGAAAACGGTACCCCACATGTGTGGGTGAACCTACCTGGCCGCCAAGGGGAAAGCCTAAAACACAAGTAACCCCAAGTCTGTTTTCACACCGGAAATGTCACACTCTCACATCATACAGATATGGGCCTCGGGTGTCCAAGCCACCGAGGAAAACAGGGAACCCCATGCATTTTCGAAAAGAGGACACCCGTGGGAATCCGCAGAGGTGTGATTTGCACCCATCGCCCCAGATTTTTTTACCCAGACAGCCCTGCAAAGTCGGAAATGTGGGGAAAAAAACGCTTTTTCCGCACATTTCGCTCGCCGCACCCATCGAAACACGCCCCCCAAAACACATGGCCTACCGTCCCGCGTTCCCACAGGTGTCCCGATGAAAACGGTACCTCACATGTGTGGGTGCACCTACCTGGCCGCCAAGGGGAAAGCCTAAAACACAAGTAACCCCAAGTCTGTTGGCAGAGGGAAATCTAAGACATTCTGCCGAGCGGCGCAACTTACAGATATGGGCCTCGGGTGTCCAAGCCACCGAGGAAAACAGGGAACCCCATGCATTTTCGAAAAGAGGACACCCGTGGGAATCCGCAGAGGTGTGAATTGCGCCCATCGCCCCAGATTTTTTTACCCAGACAGCCCTGCAAAGTTGGAAATGTGGCGAAAAAAAACGCTTTTTCCGCACATTTCGCTCGCCGCACCCATCGAAACACGCCCCCCACAACACATGGCCTACCGTCCCGCGTTCCCACAGGTGTCCCGATGAAAACGGTACCTCACATGTGTGGGTGCAACTACCTGGCCGCCAAGGGGAAAGCCTAAAACACAAGTAACCCCAAGTCTGTTGTCAGAGGGAAATCTCAGACATTCTGCCGACTGGCGCAACTTACAGATATGGGCCTCGGGTGTCCAAGCCATCGAGGAAAACAGGGAACCCCATGCATTTTTGAAAAGAGGACACCCGTGGGAATCCGCAGAGGTGTGATTTGCGCCCATCGCCCCAGATTTTTTTACCCAGACAGCCCTGCAAAGTCGGAAATGTGGGGAAAAAAACGCTTTTTCCGCACATTTCGCTCGCCGCACCCATCGAAACACGCCCCCCACAACACATGGCCTACCGTCCCGCGTTCCCACAGGTGTCCCGATGAAAACGGTACCCCACATGTGTGGGTGCACCTACCTGGCCGCCAAGGGGAAAGCCTAAAACACAAGTAACCCCAAGTCTGTTTTCACACCGGAAATGTCACACTCTCACATCATACAGATATGGGCCTCGGGTGTCCAAGCCACCGAGGAAAACAGGGAACCCCATGCATTTTCGAAAAGAGGACACCCGTGGGAATCCGCAGAGGTGTGATTTGCACCCATCGCCCCAGATTTTTTTACCCAGACAGCCCTGCAAAGTCGGAAATGTGGGGAAAAAAACGCTTTTTCTGCACATTTCGCTCGCCGCACCCATCGAAACACGCCCCCACAACACATGGCCTACCGTCCCGCGTTCCCACAGGTGTCCCGATGAAAACGGTACCCCACATGTGTGGGTGCACCTACCTGGCCGCCAAGGGGAAAGCCTAAAACACAAGTAACCCCAAGTCTGTTTTCACACCGGAAATGTCACACTCTCACATCATACAGATATGGGCCTCGGGTGTCCAAGCCACCAAGGAAAACAGGGAACCCCATGCATTTTCGAAAAGAGGACACCAGTGGGAATCCGCAGAGTTGTGATTTGCACCCATCGCCCCAGATTTTTTTACCCAGACAGCCCTGCAAAGTCGGAAATGTGGGGAAAAAAATGCCTTTTCCGCACATTTCGCTCGCCACACCCATCGAAACACGCCCCCCACAACACATGGCCTACCGTCCCGCGTTCCCACAGGTGTCCCGATGAAAACGGTACCTCACATGTGTGGGTGCACCTACCTGGCCGCCAAGGGGAAAGCCTAAAACACAAGTAACCCCAAGTCTGTTGGCAGAGGGAAATCTCAGACATTCTGCCGAGCGGCGCAACTTACAGATATGGGCCTCGGGTGTCCAAGCCACCGAGGAAAACAGGGAACCCCATGCATTTTCCAAAAGAGGACACCCGTGGGAATCCGCAGAGGTGTGATTTGGGCCCATCGCCCCAGATTTTTTTACCCAGACAGCCCTGCAAAGTCGGAAATGTGGCGAAAAAAAACGCTTTTTCCGCACATTTCGCTCGCCGCACCCATCGAAACACGCCCCCCACAACACATGGCCTACCGTCCCGCGTTTCCACAGGTGTCCCGATGAAAACGGTACCTCACATGTGTGGGTGCAACTACCTGGCCGCCAAGGGGAAAGCCTAAAACACAAGTAACCCCAAGTCTGTTGTCAGAGGGAAATCTCAGACATTCTGCCGACTGGCGCAACTTACAGATATGGGCCTCGGGTGTCCAAGCCATCGAGGAAAACAGGGAACCCCATGCATTTTCGAAAAGAGGACACCCGTGGGAATCCGCAGAGGTGTGATTTGCGTCCATCGCCCCAGATTTTTTTACCCAGACAGCCCTGCAAAGTCGGAAATGTGGGGAAAAAAACGCTTTTTCCGTACATTTCGCTCGCCGCACCCATCGAAACACGCCCCCCACAACACATGGCCTACCGTCCTGCGTTCCCACAGGTGTCCCGATGAAAACGGTACCCCACATGTGTGGGTGCACCTACCTGGCCGCCAAGGGGAAAGCCTAAAACACAAGTAACCCCAAGTCTGTTTTCACACCGGAAATGTCACACTCTCACATCATACAGATATGGGCCTCGGGTGTCCAAGCCACCGAGGAAAACAGGGAACCCCATGCATTTTCGAAAAGAGGACACCCGTGGGAATCCGCAGAGGTGTGATTTGCACCCATCGCCCCAGATTTTTTTACCCAGACAGCCCTGCAAAGTCGGAAATGTGGGGAAAAAAACGCTTTTTCCGCACATTTCGCTCGCCGCACCCATTGAAACACACCCCCCACAACACATGGCCTACCGTCCCGCGTTCCCACAGGTGTCCCGATGAAAATGGTACCCCACATGTGTGGGTGCACCTACCTGGCCGCCAAGGGGAAAGCCTAAAACACAAGTAACCCCAAGTCTGTTTTCACACCGGAAATGTCACACTCTCACATCATACAGATATGGGCCTCGGGTGTCCAAGCCACCGAGGAAAACAGGGAACCCCATGCATTTTCGAAAAGAGGACACCCGTGGGAATCCGCAGAGGTGTGATTTGCACCCATCGCCCCAGATTTTTTTACCCAGACAGCCCTGCAAATTCGGAAATGTGTGGAAAAAACGCTTTTTCCGCACATTTCGCTCGCCGCACCCACCGAAACACGCCCCCCACAACACATGGCCTACCGTCCTGCGTTTCCACAGGTGTCCCGATGAAAACGGTACCTCACATGTGTGGGTGCACCTACCTGGCCACCAAGGGGAAAGCCTAAAACACAAGTAACCCCAAGTCTGTTTTCACACCGGAAATGTCACACTCTCACATCATACAGATATGGGCCTCGGGTGTCCAAGCCACCGAGGAAAACAGGGAACCCCATGCATTTTCGAAAAGAGGACACCCGTGGGAATCCGCAGAGGTGTGATTTGCGCCCATCGCCCCAGATTTTTTTACCCAGACAGCCCTGCAAAGTCGGAAATGTGGGGAAAAAAACGCTTTTTCCGCACATTTCGCTCGCCGCACCCATCGAAACACGCCCCCCACAACACATGGCCTACCGTCCCGCGTTCCCACAGGTGTCCCGATGAAAACGGTACCTCACATGTGTGGGTGCACCTACCTGGCCGCCAAGGGGAAAGCCTAAAACACAAGTAACCCCAAGTCTGTTGTCAGAGGGAAATCTCAGACATTCTGCCGACCGGCGCAACTTACAGATATGGGCCTCGGGTGTCCAAGCCACCGAGGAAAACAGGGAACCCCATGCATTTTCGAAAAGAAGACACCCGTGGGAATCCGCAGAGGTGTGATTTGCGCCCATCGCCCCAGATTTTTTTACCCAGACAGCCCTGCAAAGTTGGAAATGTGGGGAAAAAAATGCTTTTTCTGCACATTTCGCTCGCCGCACCCATCGAAACACGCCCCCCACAACACATGGCCTACCGTCACGTGTTCCCACAGGTGTCCCGATGAAAACGGTACCTCACATGTGTGGGTGCACCTACCTGGCCGCCAAGGGGAAAGCCTAAAACACAAGTAACCACAAGTCTGTTTTCACACCGGAAATGTCACACTCTCACATCATACAGATATGGGCCTCGGGTGTCCAAGCCACCAAGGAAAACAGGGAACCCCATGCATTTTCGAAAAGAGGACACCCGTGGGAATCCACAGAGGTGTGATTTGTGCCCATCGCCCCAGATTGTTTTACCCAGACAGCCCTGCAAAGTCGGAAATGTGGGAAAAAAACGTTTTTTCCGCACATTTCGCTCGCCGCACCCATCGAAACACGCCCCCCACAACACATGGTCTACTGTCCCGCGTTCCCACAGGTGTCCCGATAAAAACGGTACCCCACATGTGCGGGTGCAACTACCTGGCCGCCAAGGGGAAAGCCTAAAACACAAGTAACCCCAAGTCTGTTGTCAGAGGGAAATCTCAGACATTCTGCCGACCGGCACAACTTACAGATATGGGCCTCGGGTGTCCAAGCCACCAAGGAAAACAGGGAACCCCATGCATTTTCGAAAAGAGGACACCCGTGGGAATCCGCAGAGGTGTGATTTGCGCCCATCGCCCCAGATTTTTTTACCCAGACAGCCCTGCAAAGTCGGAAATGTGGGGAAAAAAACGCTTTTTCCGCACATTTCGCTCGCCGCACCCATCGAAACACGCCCCCCACAACACATGGCCTACCGTCCCGCGTTCCCACAGGTGTCCCGATGAAAACGGTACCTCACATGTGTGGGTGCACCTACCTGCCGCCAAGGGGAAAGCCTAAAACACAAGTAACCCCAAGTCTGTTTTCACACCGGAAATGTCACACTCTCACATCATACAGATATGGGCCTCGGGTGTCCAAGCCACCGAGGAAAACAGGGAACCCCATGCATTTTCGAAAAGAGGACACCCGTGGGAATCCGCAGAGGTGTGATTTGCACCCATCGCCCCAGATTTTTTTACCCAGACAGCCCTGCAAAGTCGGAAATGTGTGGAAAAAAACGCCTTTTCCGCACATTTCGCTCGCCACACCCATCGAAACACGCCCCCCACAACACATGGCCTACCGTCCCGCGTTCCCACAGGTGTCCCGATGAAAACGGTACCTCACATGTGTGGGTGCACCTACCTGGCCGCCAAGGGGAAAGCCTAAAACACAAGTAACCCCAAGTCTGTTGTCAGAGGGAAATCTCAGACATTCTGCCGACCGGCGCAACTTACAGATATGGGCCTCGGGTGTCCAAGCCACCGAGGAAAACAGGGAACCCCATGCATTTTCGAAAAGAGGACACCCGTGGGAATCCGCAGAGGTGTGATTTGCGCCCATCGCCCCTGATTTTTTTACCCAGACAGCCCTGCAAAGTCGGAAATGTGGGGAAAAAAACGCTTTTTCCGCACATTTCGCTCGCCGCACCCACCGAAACACGCCCCCCACAACACATGGCCTACCGTCCCGCGTTTCCACAGGTGTCCCGATGAAAATGGTACCTCACATGTGTGGGTGCACCTACCTGGCCGCCAAGGGGAAAGCCTAAAACACAAGTAACCTCAAGTCTGTTTTCACACCGGAAATGTCACACTCTCACATCATACAGATATGGGCCTCGGGTGTCCAAGCCACCGAGGAAAACAGGGAACCCCATGCATTTTCGAAAAGAGGACACCCGTGGGAATCCGCAGAGGTGTGATTTGCGCCCATCGCCCCAGATTTTTTTACCCAGACAGCCCTGCAAAGTCGGAAATGTGGGGAAAAAAACGCCTTTTCCGCACATTTCGCTCGCCACACCCATCGAAACACGCCCCCCAAAACACATGGCCTACTGTCCCGCGTTCCCACAGGTGTCCCGATGAAAACGGTACCTCACATGTGTGGGTGCACCTACCTGGCCGCCAAGGGGAAAGCCTAAAACACAAGTAACCCCAAGTCTGTTGTCAGAGGGAAATCTCAGACATTCTGCCGACCGGCGCAACTTACAGATATGGGCCTCGGGTGTCCAAGCCACCGAGGAAAACAGGGAACCCCATGCATTTTCGAAAAGAGGACACCCGTGGGAATCCGCAGAGGTGTGATTTGCGCCCATCGCCCCAGATTTTTTTACCCAGACAGCCCTGCAAAGTTGGAAATGTGGGGAAAAAAACGCTTTTTCTGCACATTTCGCTCGCCGCACCCATCGAAACACGCCCCCCACAACACATGGCCTACCGTCACGCGTTCCCACAGGTGTCCCGATGAAAACGGTACCTCACATGTGTGGGTGCACCTACCTGGCCGCCAAGGGGAAAGCCTAAAACACAAGTAACCACAAGTCTGTTTTCACACCGGAAATGTCACACTCTCACATCATACAGATATGGGCCTCGGGTGTCCAAGCCACCAAGGAAAACAGGGAACCCCATGCATTTTCGAAAAGAGGACACCCGTGGGAATCCACAGAGGTGTGATTTGTGCCCATCGCCCCAGATTGTTTTACCCAGACAGCCCTGCAAAGTCGGAAATGTGGGGAAAAAAACGTTTTTTCCGCACATTTCGCTCGCCGCACCCATCGAAACACGCCCCCCACAACACATGGTCTACTGTCCCACGTTCCCACAGGTGTCCCGATAAAAACGGTACCCCACATGTGTGGGTGCAACTACCTGGCCGCCAAGGGGAAAGCCTAAAACACAAGTAACCCCAAGTCTGTTGTCAGAGGGAAATCTCAGACATTCTGCCGACCGGCACAACTTACAGATATGGGCCTCGGGTGTCCAAGCCACCAAGGAAAACAGGGAACCCCATGCATTTTCGAAAAGAGGACACCCGTGGGAATCCGCAGAGGTGTGATTTGCGCCCATCGCCCCAGATTTTTTTACCCAGACAGCCCTGCAAAGTCGGAAATGTGGGGAAAAAAACGCTTTTTCCGCACATTTCGCTCGCCGCACCCATCGAAACACGCCCCCCACAACACATGGCCTATCGTCCCGCGTTCCCACAGGTGTCCCGATGAAAACGGTACCTCACATGTGTGGGTGCACCTACCTGGCCGCCAAGGGGAAAGCCTAAAACACAAGTAACCCCAAGTCTGTTTTCACACCGGAAATGTCAGACTCTCACATCATACAGATATGGGCCTCGGGTGTCCAAGCCACCGAGGAAAACAGGGAACCCCATGCATTTTCGAAAAGAGGACACCCGTGGGAATCCGCAGAGGTGTGATTTGCACCCATCGCCCCAGATTTTTTTACCCAGACAGCCCTGCAAAGTCGGAAATGTGGGGAAAAAAACGCCTTTTCCGCACATTTCACTCACCACACCCATCGAAACACGCCCCCCACAACACATGGCCTACCGTCCCGCGTTCCCACAGGTGTCCCGATGAAAACGGTACCTCACATGTGTGGGTGCACCTACCTGGCCGCCAAGGGGAAAGCCTAAAACACAAGTAACCCCAAGTCTGTTGTCAGAAGGAAATCTCAGACATTCTGCCGACCGGCGCAACTTACAGATATGGGCCTCGGGTGTCCAAGCCACCGAGGAAAACAGGGAACCCCATGCCTTTTCGAAAAGAGGACACCCGTGGGAATCCGCAGAGGTGTGATTTGCGCCCATCGCCCCTGATTTTTTTACCCAGACAGCCCTGCAAAGTCGGAAATGTGGGGAAAAAAACGCTTTTTCCGCACATTTCGCTCGCCGCACCCACCGAAACACGCCCCCCACAACACATGGCCTACCGTCCCGCGTTTCCACAGGTGTCCCGATGAAAACGGTACCTCACATGTGTGGGTGCACCTACCTGGCCGCCAAGGGGAAAGCCTAAAACACAAGTAACCCCAAGTCTGTTTTCACACCGGAAATGTCACACTCTCACATCATACAGATATGGGCCTCGGGTGTCCAAGCCACCGAGGAAAACAGGGAACCCCATGCATTTTCGAAAAGAGGACACCCGTGGGAATCCGCAGAGGTGTGATTTGCGCCCATCGCCCCAGATTTTTTTACCCAGACAGCCCTGCAAAGTCGGAAATGTGGGGAAAAAAACGCCTTTTCCGCACATTTCGCTCGCCACACCCATCGAAACACGCCCCCCACAACACATGGCCTACTGTCCCGCGTTCCCACAGGTGTCCCGATGAAAACGGTACCTCACATGTGTGGGTGCACCTACCTGGCCGCCAAGGGGAAAGCCTAAAACACAAGTAACCCCAAGTCTGTTGTCAGAGGGAAATCTCAGACATTTTGCCGACCGGCGCAACTTACAGATATGGGCCTCGGGTGTCCAAGCCACCGAGGAAAACAGGGAACCCCATGCATTTTCGAAAAGAGGACACCCGTGGGAATCCGCAGAGGTGTGATTTGCACCCATCGCCCCAGATTTTTTTACCCAGACAGCCCTGCAAAGTCGGAAATGTGGGGAAAAAAACGCTTTTTCCGCACATTTCGCTCGCCGCACCCATTGAAACACGCCCCCCAAAACACATGGCCTACTGTCCCGCGTTCCCACAGGTGTCCCGATGAAAACGGTACCTCACATATGTGGGTGCACCTACCTGGCCGCCAAGGGGAAAGCCTAAAACACAAGTAACCCCAAGTCTGTTGTAAGAGGGAAATCTCAGACATTCTGCCGACCGGCGCAACTTACAGATATGGGCCTCGGGTGTCCAAGCCACCGAGGAAAACAGGGAACCCCATGCATTTTCGAAAAGAGGACACCCGTGGGAATCCGCAGAGGTGTGATTTGCGCCCATCGCCCCAGATTTTTTTACCCAGACAGCCCTGCAAAGTCGGAAATGTGGGGAAAAAAACGCTTTTTCCGCACATTTCGCTCGTCGCACCCATCGAAACACGCCCCCCACAACACATGGCCTACCGTCCCGCGTTCCCACAGGTGTCCCGATGAAAACGGTACCCCACATGTGTGGGTGCACCTACCTGGCCGCCAAGGGGAAAGCCTAAAACACAAGTAACCCCAAGTCTGTTTTCACACCGGAAATGTCACACTCTCACATCATACAGATATGGGCCTCGGGTGTCCAAGCCACCGAGGAAAACAGGGAACCCCATGCATTTTCAAAAAGAGGACACCCGTGGGAATCCGCAGAGGTGTGATTTGCACCCATCGCCCCAGATTTTTTTACCCAGACAGCCCTGCAAAGTCGGAAATGTGGGGAAAAAAACGCTTTTTCCGCACATTTCGCTCGCCGCACCCATCGAAACACGCCCCCCAAAACACATGGCCTACCGTCCCGCGTTCCCACAGGTGTCCCGATGAAAACGGTACCTCACATGTGTGGGTGCACCTGCCTGGCCGCCAAGGGGAAAGCCTAAAACATAAGTAACCCCAAGTCTGTTGGCAGAGGGAAATCTCAGACATTCTGCCGAGCGGCGCAACTTACAGATATGGGCCTCGGGTGTCCAAGCCACCCAGGAAAACAGGGAACCCCATGCATTTTCGAAAAGAGGACACCCGTGGGAATCCGCAGAGGTGTGATTTGCGCCCATCGCCCCAGATTTTTTTACCCAGACAGCCCTGCAAAGTCGGAAATGTGGCGAAAAAAAACGCTTTTTCCGCACATTTCGCTCGCCGCACCCATCGAAACACGCCCCCCACAACACATGGCCTACCGTCCCGCGTTCCCACAGGTGTCCCGATGAAAACGGTACCTCACATGTGTGGGTGCAACTACCTGGCCGCCAAGGGGAAAGCCTAAAACACAAGTAACCCCAAGTCTGTTGTCAGAGGGAAATCTCAGACATTCTGCCGACCGGCGCAACTTACAGATATGGGCCTCGGGTGTCCAAGCCATCGAGGAAAACAGGGAACCCCATGCATTTTCAAAAAGAGGACACCCGTGGGAATCCGCAGAGGTGTGATTTGCGCCCATCGCCCCAGATTTTTTTACCCAGACAGCCCTGCAAAGTCGGAAATGTGGGGAAAAAAACGCTTTTTCCGCACATTTCGCTCGCCGCACCCATCGAAACACGCCCCCCACAACACATGGCCTACCGTCCCGCGTTCCCACAGGTGTCCCGATGAAAACGGTACCCCACATGTGTGGGTGCACCTACCTGGCCGCCAAGGGGAAAGCCTAAAACACAAGTAACCCCAAGTCTGTTTTCACACCGGAAATGTCACACTCTCACATCATACAGATATGGGCCTCTGGTGTCCAAGCCACCGAGGAAAACAGGGAACCCCATGCATTTTCGAAAAGAGGACACCCGTGGGAATCCACAGAGGTGTGATTTGCACCCATCGCCCCATATTTTTTTACCCAGACAGCCCTGCAAAGTCGGAAATGTGGGGAAAAAAACGTTTTTTCCGCACATTTCGCTCGCCGCACCCATCGAAACACGCCCCCCAAAACACATGGCCTACTGTCCCGCGTTCCCACAGGTGTCCCGATGAAAACGGTACCTCACATGTGTGGGTGCACCTACCTGGCCGCCAAGGGGAAAGCCTAAAACACAAGTAACCCCAAGTCTGTTGTCAGAGGGAAATCTCAGACATTCTGCCGACCGGCGCAACTTACAGATATGGGCCTCGGGTGTCCAAGCCACCGAGGAAAACAGGGAACCCCATGCATTTTCGAAAAGAGGACACCCGTGGGAATCCGCAGAGGTGTCATTTGCGCCCATCGCCCCAGATTTTTTTACCCAGACAGCCCTGCAAAGTCGGAAATGTGGGGAAAAAAACACTTTTTCCGCACATTTCGCTCGCCGCACCCATCGAAACACGCCCCCCACAACACATGGCCTACCGTCCCGCGTTCCCACAGGTGTCCCGATGAAAACGGTACCCCACATGTGTGGGTGCACCTACCTGGCCGCCAAGGGGAAAGCCTAAAACACAAGTAACCCCAAGTCTGTTTTCACACCGGAAATGTCACACTCTCACGTCATACAGATATGGGCCTCGGGTGTCCAATCCACCAAGGAAAACAGGGAACCCCATGCATTTTCGAAAAGAGGACAACAGTGGGAATCCGCAGAGTTGTGATTTGCACCCATCGCCCCAGATTTTTTTACCCAGACAGCCCTGCAAAGTCGGAAATGTGGGGAAAAAAATGCCTTTTCTGCACATTTCGCTCGCCACACCCATCGAAACACGCCCCCCACAACAGATGGCCTACCGTCCCGCGTTCCCACAGGTGTCCCGATGAAAACGGTACCTCACATGTGTGGGTGCACCTACCTGGCCGCCAAGGGGAAAGCCTAAAACACAAGTAACCCCAAGTCTGTTGTCAGAGGGAAATCTCAGACATTCTGCCGACCGGCGCAACTTACAGATATGGGCCTCGGGTGTCCAAGCCACCGAGGAAAACAGGGAACCCCATGCATTTTCGAAAAGAGGACACCCGTGGGAATCCGCAGAGGTGTGATTTGCACCCATCGCCCCAGATTTTTTTACCCAGACAGCCCTGCAAAGTCGGAAATGTGGGGAAAAAAACGCTTTTTCCGCACATTTCGCTCGCCGCACCCATCGAAACACGCCCCCCAAAACACATGGCCTACTGTCCCGCGTTCCCACAGGTGTCCCGATGAAAACTGTACCTCACATGTGTGGGTGCACCTACCTGGCCGCCAAGGGGAAAGCCTAAAACACAAGTAACCCCAAGTCTGTTGTCAGAGGGAAATCTCAGACATTCTGCCGACCGGCGCAACTTACAGATATGGGCCTCGGGTGTCCAAGCCACCGAGGAAAACAGGGAACCCCATGCATTTTCGAAAAGAGGACACCCGTGGGAATCCGCAGAGGTGTGATTTGCACCCATCGCCCCAGATTTTTTTACCCAGACAGCCCTGCAAAGTCGGAAATGTGGGGAAAAAAACGCTTTTTCCGCACATTTCGCTCGCCGCACCCATCGAAACACGCCCCCCACAACACATGGCCTACCGTCCCGCGTTCCCACAGGTGTCCCGATGAAAACGGTACCCCACATGTGTGGGTGCACCTACCTGGCCGCCAAGGGGAAAGCCTAAAACACAAGTAACCCCAAGTCTGTTTTCACACCGGAAATGTCACACTCTCACATCATACAGATATGGGCCTCGGGTGTCCAAGCCACCGAGGAAAACAGGGAACCCCATGCATTTTCGAAAAGAGGACACCCGTGGGAATCCGCAGAGGTGTGATTTGCACCCATCGCCCCAGATTTTTTTACCCAGACAGCCCTGCAAAGTCGGAAATGTGGGGAAAAAAACGCTTTTTCCGCACATTTCGCTCGCCGCACCCATCGAAACACGCCCCCCAAAACACATGGCCTACTGTCCCGCGTTCCCACAGGTGTCCCGATGAAAACGGTACCTCACATGTGTGGGTGCACCTACCTGGCCGCCAAGGGGAAAGCCTAAAACACAAGTAACCCCGAGTCTGTTTTCACACCGGAAATGTCACACTCTCACATCATACAGATATGGGCCTCGGGTGTCCAAGCCACCAAGGAAAACAGGGAACCCCATGCATTTTCCAAAAGAGGACACCAGTGGGAATCCGCAGAGTTGTGATTTGCACCCATCGCCCCAGATTTTTTTACCCAGACAGCCCTGCAAAGTCAGAAATGTGGGGAAAAAAACGCCTTTTCCGCACATTTCGCTCGCCACACCCATCGAAACACACCCCCCACAACACATGGCCTACCGTCCCGCATTCCCACAGGTGTCCCGATGAAAACGGTACCTCACATGTGTGGGTGCACCTACCTGGCCGCCAAGGGGAAAGCCTAAAACACAAGTAACCCCAAGTCTGTTGTCAGAGGGAAATCTCAGACATTCTGCCGACCGGCGCAACTTACAGATATGGGCCTCGGGTGTCCAAGCCACCAAGGAAAACAGGGAACCCCATGCATTTTCGAAAAGAGGACACCCGTGGGAATCCGCAGAGGTGTGATTTGCACCCATCGCCCCAGATTTTTTTACCCAGACAGCCCTGCAAAGTCGGAAATGTGGGGAAAAAAACGCTTTTTCCGCACATTTCGCTCGCCGCACCCATCGAAACACGCCCCCCAAAACACATGGCCTACTGTCCCGCGTTCCCACAGGTGTCCCGATGAAAACGGTACCTCACATGTGTGGGTGCACCTACCTGGCCGCCAAGGGGAAAGCCTAAAACACAAGTAACCCCAAGTCTGTTGTCAGAGGGAAATCTCAGACATTCTGCCGACCGGCGCAACTTACAGATATGGGCCTCGGGAGTCCAAGCCACCGAGGAAAACAGGGAACCCATGCATTTTCGAAAAGAGGACACCCGTGGGAATCCGCAGAGGTGTGATTAGCGCCCATCGCCCCAGATTTTTTTACCCAGACAGCCCTGCAAAGTCGGAAATGTGGGGAAAAAAACGCTTTTTCCGCACATTTCGCTCGCCGCACCCATCGAAACACGCCCCCCACAACACATGGCCTACCGTCCCGCGTTCCCACAGGTGTCCCGATGAAAATGGTACCCCACATGTGTGGGTGCACCTACCTGGCCGCCAAGGGGAAAGCCTAAAACACAAGTAACCCCAAGTCTGTTTTCACACAGGAAATGTCACACTCTCACATCATACAGATATGGGCCTCGGGTGTCCAAGCCACCGAGGAAAACAGGGAACCCCATGCATTTTCGAAAAGAGGACACCCGTGGGAATCCGCAGAGGTGTGATTTGCACCCATTGCCCCAGATTTTTTTACCCAGACAGCCCTGCAAAGTCGGAAATGTGGGGAAAAAAACGCTTTTTCCGCACATTTCGCTCGCCGCACCCATCGAAACACGCCCCCCAAAACACATGGCCTACTGTCCCGCGTTCCCACAGGTGTCCCGATGAAAACGGTACCTCACATGTGTGGGTGCACCTACCTGGCCGCCAAGGGGAAAGCCTAAAACACAAGTAACCCCAAGTTTGTTGTCAGAGGGAAATCTCAGACATTCTGCCGACCGGCGCAACTTACAGATATGGGCCTCGGGTGTCCAAGCCACCGAGGAAAACAGGGAACCCCATGCATTTTCGAAAAGAGGACACCCGTGGGAATCCGCAGAGGTGTGATTTGCGCCCATCGCCCCAGATTTTTTTACCCAGACAGCCCTGCAAAGTCGGAAATGTGGGGGAAAAAACGCTTTTTCCGCACATTTCGCTCGCCGCACCCATCGAAACACGCCCCCCACAACACATGGCCTACCGTCCCGCGTTCCCACAGGTGTCCCGATGAAAACGGTACCCCACATGTGTGGGTGCACCTACCTGGCCGCCAAGGGGAAAGCCTAAAACACAAGTAACCCCAAGTCTGTTTTCACACCGGAAATGTCACACTCTCACATCATACAGATATGGGCCTCGGGTGTCCAAGCCACCGAGGAAAACAGGGAACCCCATGCATTTTCGAAAAGAGGACACCCGTGGGAATCCGCAGAGGTGTGATTTGCACCCATCGCCCCAGATTTTTTTACCCAGACAGCCCTGCAAAGTCGGAAATGTGGGGAAAAAAAAGCTTTTTCCGCACATTTCGCTCGCCGCACCCATCGAAACACGCCCCCCAAAACACATGGCCTACCGTCCCGCGTTCCCACAGGTGTCCCGATGAAAACGGTACCTCACATGTGTGGGTGCACCTACCTGGCCGCCAAGGGGAAAGCCTAAAACACAAGTAACCCCAAGTCTGTTGGCAGAGGGAAATCTCAGACATTCTGCCGAGCGGCGCAACTTACAGATATGGGCCTCGGGTGTCCAAGCCACCGAGGAAAACAGGGAACCCCATGCATTTTCGAAAAGAGGACACCCGTGGGAATCCGCAGAGGTGTGATTTGCGCCCATCGCCCCAGATTTTTTTACCCAGACAGCCCTGCAAAGTCGGAAATGTGGCAAAAAAAAACGCTTTTTCCGCACATTTCGCTCGCCGCACCCATCGAAACACGCCCCCCACAACACATGGCCTACCGTCCCGCGTTCCCACAGGTGTCCCGATGAAAACGGTACCTCACATGTGTGGGTGCACCTACCTGGCAGCCAAGGGGAAAGCCTAAAACACAAGTAACCCCAAGTCTGTTGTCAGAGGGAAATCTCAGACATTCTGCCGACCGGCGCAACTTACAGATATGGGCCTCGGGTGTCCAAGACATCGAGGAAAACAGGGAACCCCATGCATTTTCGAAAAGAGGACACCCGTGGGAATCCGCAGAGGTGTGATTTGCGCCCATCGCCCCAGATTTTTTTACCCAGACAGCCCTGCAAAGTTGGAAATGTGGGGAAAAAAACGCTTTTTCTGCACATTTCGCTCGCCGCACCCATCGAAACACGCCCCCCACAACACATGGCCTACCGTCACGCGTTCCCACAGGTGTCCCGATGAAAACGGTACCTCACATGTGTGGGTGCACCTACCTGGCCGCCAAGGGGAAAGCCTAAAACACAAGTAACCACAAGTCTGTTTTCACACCGGAAATGTCACACTCTCACATCATACAGATATGGGCCTCGGGTGTCCAAGCCACCAAGGAAAACAGGGAACCCCATGCATTTTCGAAAAGAGGACACCCGTGGGAATCCACAGAGGTGTGATTTGTGCCCATCGCCCCAGATTGTTTTACCCAGACAGCCCTGCAAAGTCGGAAATGTGGGGAAAAAAACGCTTTTTCTGCACATTTCGCTCGCCGCACCCATCGAAACACGCCCCCCACAACACATGGCCTACCTTCACGCGTTCCCACAGGTGTCCCGATGAAAACGGTACCTCACATGTGTGGGTGCACCTACCTGGCCGCCAAGGGGAAAGCCTAAAACACAAGTAACCACAAGTCTGTTTTCACACCGGAAATGTCACACTCTCACATCATACAGATATGGGCCTCGGGTGTCCAAGCCACCAAGGAAAACAGGGAACCCCATGCATTTTCGAAAAGAGGACACCCGTGGGAATCCACAGAGGTGTGATTTGTGCCCATCGCCCCAGATTGTTTTACCCAGACAGCCCTGCAAAGTCGGAAATGTGGGGAAAAAAACGTTTTTTCCGCACATTTCGCTCGCCGCACCCATCGAAACACGCCCCCCACAACACATGGTCTACTGTCCCACGTTCCCACAGGTGTCCCGATAAAAACGGTACCCCACATGTGTGGGTGCAACTACCTGGCCGCCAAGGGGAAAGCCTAAAACACAAGTAACCCCAAGTCTGTTGTCAGAGGGAAATCTCAGACATTCTGCCGACCGGCACAACTTACAGATATGGGCCTCGGGTGTCCAAGCCACCAAGGAAAACAGGTAACCCCATGCATTTTCGAAAAGAGGACACCCGTGGGAATCCGCAGAGGTGTGATTTGCGCCCATCGCCCCAGATTTTTTTACCCAGACAGCCCTGCAAAGTCGGAAATGTGGGGAAAAAAACGCTTTTTCCGCACATTTCGCTCGCCGCACCCATCGAAACACGCCCCCCACAACACATGGCCTACCGTCCCGCGTTCCCACAGGTGTCCCGATGAAAACGGTACCTCACATGTGTGGGTGCACCTACCTGGCCGCCAAGGGGAAAGCCTAAAACACAAGTAACCCCAAGTCTGTTTTCACACCGGAAATGTCAGACTCTCACATCATACAGATATGGGCCTCGGGTGTCCAAGCCACCGAGGAAAACAGGGAACCCCATGCATTTTCGAAAAGAGGACACCCGTGGGAATCCGCAGAGGTGTGATTTGCACCCATCGCCCCAGATTTTTTTACCCAGACAGCCCTGCAAAGTCGGAAATGTGGGGAAAAAAACGCCTTTTCCGCACATTTCGCTCGCCACACCCATCGAAACACGCCCCCCACAACACATGGCCTACCGTCCCGCGTTCCCACAGGTGTCCCGATGAAAACGGTACCTCACATGTGTGGGTGCACCTACCTGGCCGCCAAGGGGAAAGCCTAAAACACAAGTAACCGCAAGTCTGTTGTCAGAAGGAAATCTCAGACATTCTGCCGACCGGCGCAACTTACAGATATGGGCCTCGGGTGTCCAAGCCACCGAGGAAAACAGGGAACCCCATGCCTTTTCGAAAAGAGGACACCCGTGGGAATCCGCAGAGGTGTGATTTGCGCCCATCGCCCCTGATTTTTTTACCCAGACAGCCCTGCAAAGTCGGAAATGTGGGGAAAAAAACGCTTTTTCCGCACATTTCGCTCGCCGCACCCACCGAAACACGCCCCCCACAACACATGGCCTACCGTCCCGCGTTTCCACAGGTGTCCCGATGAAAACGGTACCTCACATGTGTGGGTGCACCTACCTGGCCGCCAAGGGGAAAGCCTAAAACACAAGTAACCCCAAGTCTGTTTTCACACCGGAAATGTCACACTCTCACATCATACAGATATGGGCCTCGGGTGTCCAAGCCACCGAGGAAAACAGGGAACCCCATGCATTTTCGAAAAGAGGACACCCGTGGGAATCCGCAGAGGTGTGATTTGCGCCCATCGCCCCAGATTTTTTTACCCAG
Organism: Ambystoma mexicanum; assembly: GCF_040938575.1. Classification (NCBI taxonomy): domain Eukaryota; kingdom Metazoa; phylum Chordata; class Amphibia; order Caudata; family Ambystomatidae; genus Ambystoma; species Ambystoma mexicanum. Next base: position 1,387,432,048 of record NC_090933.1, read on the forward strand.
ACAGCCCTGCAAAGTCGGAAATGTGGGGAAAAAAACGCCTTTTCCGCACATTTCGCTCGCCACACCCATCGAAACACGCCCCCCACAACACATGGCCTACTGTCCCGCGTTCCCACAGGTGTCCCGATGAAAACGGTACCTCACATGTGTGGGTGCACCTACCTGGCCGCCAAGGGGAAAGCCTAAAACACAAGTAACCCCAAGTCTGTTGTCAGAGGGAAATCTCAGACATTCTGCCGACCGGCGCAACTTACAGATATGGGCCTCGGGTGTCCAAGCCACCGAGGAAAACAGGGAACCCCATGCATTTTCGAAAAGAGGACACCCGTGGGAATCCGCAGAGGTGTGATTTGCACCCATCGCCCCAGATTTTTTTACCCAGACAGCCCTGCAAAGTCAGAAATGTGGGGAAAAAAACGCTTTTTCCGCACATTTCGCTCGCCGCACCCATTGAAACACGCCCCCCAAAACACATGGCCTACTGTCCCGCGTTCCCACAGGTGTCCCGATGAAAACGGTACCTCACATATGTGGGTGCACCTACCTGACCGCCAAGGGGAAAGCCTAAAACACAAGTAACCCCAAGTCTGTTGTAAGAGGGAAATCTCAGACATTCTGCCGACCGGCGCAACTTACAGATATGGGCCTCGGGTGTCCAAGCCACCGAGGAAAACGGGGAACCCCATGCATTTTCGAAAAGAGGACACCCGTGGGAATCCGCAGAGGTGTGATTTGCGCCCATCGCCCCAGATTTTTTTACCCAGACAGCCCTGCAAAGTCGGAAATGTGGGGAAAAAAACGCTTTTTCCGCACATTTCGCTCGTCGCTAACATCGAAACACGCCCCCCACAACACATGGCCTACCGTCCCGCGTTCCCACAGGTGTCCCGATGAAAACGGTACCCCACATGTGTGGGTGCACCTACCTGGCCGCCAAGGGGAAAGCCTAAAACACAAGTAACCCCAAGTCTGTTTTCACACCGGAAATGTCACACTCTCACATCATACAGATATGGGCCTCGGGTGTCCAAGCCACCGAGGAAAACAGGGAACCCCATGCATTTTCAAAAAGAGGACACCCGTGGGAATCCGCAGAGGTGTGATTTGCACCCATCGCCCCAGATTTTTTTACCCAGACAGCCCTGCAAAGTCGGAAATGTGGGGAAAAAAACGGTTTTTCCGCACATTTCGCTCGCCGCACCCATCGAAACACGCCCCCCAAAACACATGGCCTACCGTCCCGCGTTCCCACAGGTGTCCCGATGAAAACGGTACCTCACATGTGTGGGTGCACCTGCCTGGCCGCCAAGGGGAAAGCCTAAAACACAAGTAACCCCAAGTCTGTTGGCAGAGGGAAATCTCAGACATTCTGCCGAGCGGCGCAACTTACAGATATGGGCCTCGGGTGTCCAAGCCACCCAGGAAAACAGGGAACCCCATGCATTTTCGAAAAGAGGACACCCGTGGGAATCCGCAGAGGTGTGATTTGCGCCCATCGCCCCAGATTTTTTTACCCAGACAGCCCTGCAAAGTCGGAAATGTGGCGAAAAAAAACGCTTTTTCCGCACATTTCGCTCGCCGCACCCATCGAAACACGCCCCCCACAACACATGGCCTACCGTCCCGCGTTCCCACAGGTGTCCCGATGAAAATGGTACCTCACATGTGTGGGTGCAACTACCTGGCCGCCAAGGGGAAAGCCTAAGACACAAGTAACCCCAAGTCTGTTGTCAGAGGGAAATCTCAGACATTCTGCCGACCGGCGCAACTTACAGATATGGGCCTCGGGTGTCCAAGCCATCGAGGAAAACAGGGAACCCCATGCATTTTCAAAAAGAGGACACCCGTGGGAATCCGCAGAGGTGTGATTTGCGCCCATCGCCCCAGATTTTTTTACCCAGACAGCCCTGCAAAGTCGGAAATGTGGGGAAAAAAACGCTTTTTCCGCACATTTCGCTCGCCGCACCCATCGAAACACGCCCCCCACAACACATGGCCTACCGTCCCGCGTTCCCACAGGTGTCCCGATGAAAACGGTACCCCACATGTGTGGGTGCACCTACCTGGCCGCCAAGGGGAAAGCCTAAAACACAAGTAACCCCAAGTCTGTTTTCACACCGGAAATGTCACACTCTCACATCATACAGATATGGGCCTCGGGTGTCCAAGCCACCGAGGAAAACAGGGAACCCCATGCATTTTCGAAAAGAGGACACCCGTGGGAATCCGCAGAGGTGTGATTTGCACCCATCGCCCCAGATTTTTTTACCCAGACAGCCCTGCAAAGTCGGAAATGTGGGGAAAAAAACGCTTTTTCCGCACATTTCGCTCGCCGCACCCATCGAAACACGCCCCCCAAAACACATGGCCTACTGTCCCGCGTTCCCACAGGTGTCCCGATGAAAACGGTACCTCACATGTGTGGGTGCACCTACCTGGCCGCCAAGGGGAAAGCCTAAAACACAAGTAACCCCAAGTCTGTTGTCAGAGGGAAATCTCAGACATTCTGCCGACCGGCGCAACTTACAGATATGGGCCTCGGGTGTCCAAGCCACCGAGGAAAACAGGGAACCCCATGCATTTTCGAAAAGAGGACACCCGTGGGAATCCGCAGAGGTGTCATTTGCGCCCATCGCCCCAGATTTTTTTACCCAGACAGCCCTGCAAAGTCGGAAATGTGGGGAAAAAAACACTTTTTCCGCACATTTCGCTCGCCGCACCCATCGAAACACGCCCCCCACAACACATGGCCTACCGTCCCGCGTTCCCACAGGTGTCCCGATGAAAACGGTACCCCACATGTGTGGGTGCACCTACCTGGCCGCCAAGGGGAAAGCCTAAAACACAAGTAACCCCAAGTCTGTTTTCACACCGGAAATGTCACACTCTCACGTCATACAGATATGGGCCTCGGGTGTCCAATCCACCAAGGAAAACAGGGAACCCCATGCATTTTCGAAAAGAGGACAACAGTGGGAATCCGCAGAGTTGTGATTTGCACCCATCGCCCCAGATTTTTTTACCCAGACAGCCCTGCAAAGTCGGAAATGTGGGGAAAAAAACGCCTTTTCCGCACATTTCGCTCGCCACACCCATCGAAACACGCCCCCCACAACACATGGCCTACCGTCCCGCGTTCCCACAGGTGTCCCGATGAAAACGGTACCTCACATGTGTGGGTGCACCTACCTGGCCGCCAAGGGGAAAGCCTAAAACACAAGTAACCCCAAGTCTGTTGTCAGAGGGAAATCTCAGACATTCTGCCGACCGGCGCAACTTACAGATATGGGCCTCGGGTGTCCAAGCCACCGAGGAAAACAGGGAACCCCATGCATTTTCGAAAAGAGGACACCCGTGGGAATCCGCAGAGGTGTGATTTGCACCCATCGCCCCAGATTTTTTTACCCAGACAGCCCTGCAAAGTCGGAAATGTGGGGAAAAAAACGCTTTTTCCGCACATTTCGCTCGCCGCACCCATCGAAACAAGCCCCCCAAAACACATGGCCTACTGTCCCGCGTTCCCACAGGTGTCCCGATGAAAACGGTACCTCACATGTGTGGGTGCACCTACCTGGCCGCCAAGGGGAAAGCCTAAAACACAAGTAACCCCAAGTCTGTTGTCAGAGGGAAATCTCAGACATTCTGCCGACCGGCGCAACTTACAGATATGGGCCTCGGGTGTCCAAGCCACCGAGGAAAACAGGGAACCCCATGCATTTTCGAAAAGAGGACACCCGTGGGAATCCGCAGAGGTGTGATTTGCACCCATCGCCCCAGATTTTTTTACCCAGACAGCCCTGCAAAGTCGGAAATGTGGGGAAAAAAACGCTTTTTCCGCACATTTCGCTCGCCGCACCCATCGAAACACGCCCCCCACAACACATGGCCTACCGTCCCGCGTTCCCACAGGTGTCCCGATGAAAACGGTACCCCACATGTGTGGGTGCACCTACCTGGCCGCCAAGGGGAAAGCCTAAAACACAAGTAACCCCAATTCTGTTTTCACACCGGAAATGTCACACTCTCACATCATACAGATATGGGCCTCGGGTGTCCAAGCCACCGAGGAAAACAGGGAACCCCATGCATTTTCGAAAAGAGGACACCCGTGGGAATCCGCAGAGGTGTGATTTGCACCCATCGCCCCAGATTTTTTTACCCAGACAGCCCTGCAAAGTCGGAAATGTGGGGAAAAAAACGCTTTTTCCGCACATTTCGCTCGCCGCACCCATCGAAACACGCCCCCCAAAACACATGGCCTACTGTCCCGCGTTCCCACAGGTGTCCCGATGAAAACGGTACCTCACATGTGTGGGTGCACCTACCTGGCCGCCAAGGGGAAAGCCTAAAACACAAGTAACCCCGAGTCTGTTTTCACACCGGAAATGTCACACTCTCACATCATACAGATATGGGCCTCGGGTGTCCAAGCCACCAAGGAAAACAGGGAACCCCATGCATTTTCCAAAAGAGGACACCAGTGGGAATCCGCAGAGTTGTGATTTGCACCCATCGCCCCAGATTTTTTTACCCAGACAGCCCTGCAAAGTCAGAAATGTGGGGAAAAAAACGCCTTTTCCGCACATTTCGCTCGCCACACCCATCGAAACACGCCCCCCACAACACATGGCCTACCGTCCCGCGTTCCCACAGGTGTCCCGATGAAAACGGTACCTCACATGTGTGGGTGCACCTACCTGGCCGCCAAGGGGAAAGCCTAAAACACAAGTAACCCCAAGTCTGTTGTCAGAGGGAAATCTCAGACATTCTGCCGACCGGCGCAACTTACAGATATGGGCCTCGGGTGTCCAAGCCACCAAGGAAAACAGGGAACCCCATGCATTTTCGAAAAGAGGACACCCGTGGGAATCCGCAGAGGTGTGATTTGCACCCATCGCCCCAGATTTTTTTACCCAGACAGCCCTGCAAAGTCGGAAATGTGGGGAAAAAAACGCTTTTTCCGCACATTTCGCTCGCCGCACCCATCGAAACACGCCCCCCACAACACATGGCCTACCGTCCCGCGTTCCCACAGGTGTCCCGATGAAAATGGTACCCCACATGTGTGGGTGCACCTACCTGGCCGCCAAGGGGAAAGCCTAAAACACAAGTAACCCCAAGTCTGTTTTCACACCGGAAATGTCACACTCTCACATCATACAGATATGGGCCTCGGGTGTCCAAGCCACCGAGGAAAACAGGGAACCCCATGCATTTTCGAAAAGAGGACACCCGTGGGAATCCGCAGAGGTGTGATTTGCACCCATTGCCCCAGATTTTTTTACCCAGACAGCCCTGCAAAGTCGGAAATGTGGGGAAAAAAACGCTTTTTCCGCACATTTCGCTCGCCGCACCCATCGAAACACGCCCCCCAAAACACATGGCCTACTGTCCCGCGTTCCCACAGGTGTCCCGATGAAAACGGTACCTCACATGTGTGGGTGCACCTACCTGGCCGCCAAGGGGAAAGCCTAAAACACAAGTAACCCCAAGTCTGTTTTCACACCGGAAATGTCACACTCTCACATCATACAGATATGGGCCTCGGGTGTCCAAGCCACCAAGGAAAACAGGGAACCCCATGCATTTTCGAAAAGAGGACACCAGTGGGAATCCGCAGAGTTGTGATTTGCACCCATCGCCCCAGATTTTTTTACCCAGACAGCCCTGCAAAGTCGGAAATGTGGGGAAAAAAATGCCTTTTCCGCACATTTCGCTCGCCACACCCATCGAAACACGCCCCCCACAACACATGGCCTACCGTCCCGCGTTCCCACAGGTGTCCCGATGAAAACGGTACCTCACATGTGTGGGTGCACCTACCTGGCCGCCAAGGGGAAAGCCTAAAACACAAGTAACCCCAAGTCTGTTGTCAGAGGGAAATCTCAGACATTCTGCCGACCGGCGCAACTTACAGATATGGGCCTCGGGTGTCCAAGCCACCGAGGAAAACAGGGAACCCCATGCATTTTCGAAAAGAGGACACCCGTGGGAATCCGCAGAGGTGTGATTTGCGCCCATCGCCCCAGATTTTTTTACCCAGACAGCCCTGCAAAGTCGGAAATGTGGGGAAAAAAACGCTTTTTCCGCACATTTCGCTCGCCGCACCCATCGAAACACGCCCCCCACAACACATGGCCTACCGTCCCGCGTTCCCACAGGTGTCCCGATGAAAACGGTACCCCACATGTGTGGGTGCACCTACCTGGCCGCCAAGGGGAAAGCCTAAAACACAAGTAACCCCAAGTCTGTTTTCACACCGGAAATGTCACACTCTCACATCATACAGATATGGGCCTCGGGTGTCCAAGCCACCGAGGAAAACAGGGAACCCTATGCATTTTCGAAAAGAGGACACCCGTGGGAATCCGCAGAGGTGTGATTTGCACCCATCGCCCCAGATTTTTTTACCCAGACAGCCCTGCAAAGTCGGAAATGTGGGGAAAAAAACGCTTTTTCCGCACATTTCGCTCTCCGCACCCATCGAAACACGCCCCCCAAAACACATGGCCTACCGTCCCGCGTTCCCACAGGTGTCCCGATGAAAACGGTACCTCACATGTGTGGGTGCACCTACCTGGCCGCCAAGGGGAAAGCCTAAAACACAAGTAACCCCAAGTCTGTTGGCAGAGGGAAATCTCAGACATTCTGCCGAGCGGCGCAACTTACAGATATGGGCCTCGGGTGTCCAAGCCACCGAGGAAAACAGGGAACCCCATGCATTTTCGAAAAGAGGACACCCGTGGGAATCCGCAGAGGTGTGATTTGCGCCCATCGCCCCAGATTTTTTTACCCAGACAGCCCTGCAAAGTCGGAAATGTGGCAAAAAAAAACGCTTTTTCCGCACATTTCGCTCGCCGCACCCATCGAAACACGCCCCCCACAACACATGGCCTACCGTCCCGCGTTCCCACAGGTGTCCCGATGAAAACGGTACCTCACATGTGTGGGTGTACCTACCTGGCAGCCAAGGGGAAAGCCTAAAACACAAGTAACCCCAAGTCTGTTGTCAGAGGGAAATCTCAGACATTCTGCCGACCGGCGCAACTTACAGATATGGGCCTCGGGTGTCCAAGACATCGAGGAAAACAGGGAACCCCATGCATTTTCGAAAAGAGGACACCCGTGGGAATCCGCAGAGGTGTGATTTGCGCCCATCGCCCCAGATTTTTTTACCCAGACAGCCCTGCAAAGTCGGAAATGTGGGGAAAAAAACGCTTTTTCCGCACATTTCGCTCGCCGCACCCATCGAAACACGCCCCCCACAACACATGGCCTACCGTCCCGCGTTCCCACAGGTGTCCCGATGAAAACGGTACCCCACATGTGTGGGTGCACCTACCTGGCTGCCAAGGGAAAAGCCTAAAACACAAGTAACCCCAAGTCTGTTTTCACACCGGAAATGTCACACTCTCACATCATACAGATATGGGCCTCGGGTGTCCAAGCCACCGAGGAAAACAGGGAACCCCATGCATTTTCGAAAAGAGGACACCCGTGGGAATCCGCAGAGGTGTGATTTGCACCCATCGCCCCAGATTTTTTTACCCAGACAGCCCTGCAAAGTCGGAAATGTGGGGAAAAAAACGCTTTTTCCGCACATTTTGCTCGCCGCACCCATTGAAACACACCCCCCACAACACATGGCCTACCGTCCCGCGTTCCCACAGGTGTCCCGATGAAAATGGTACCCCACATGTGTGGGTGCACCTACCTGGCCGCCAAGGGGAAAGCCTAAAACACAAGTAACCCCAAGTCTGTTTTCACACCGGAAATGTCACACTCTCACATCATACAGATATGGGCCTCGGGTGTCCAAGGCACCGAGGAAAACAGGGAACCCCATGCATTTTCGAAAAGAGGACACCCGTGGGAATCCGCAGAGGTGTGATTTGCACCCATCGCCCCAGATTTTTTTACCCAGACAGCCCTGCAAATTCGGAAATGTGTAGAAAAAAACGCTTTTTCCGCACATTTCGCACGCCGCACCCATCGAAACACGCCCCCCACAACACATGGCCTACCGTCCCACGTTCCCACAGGTGTCCCGATGAAAACGGTACCTCACATGTGTGGGTGCACCTACCTGGCCGCCAAGGGGAAAGCCTAAAACACAAGTAACCCCAAGTCTGTTTTCACACCGGAAATGTCACACTCTCACATCATACAGATATGGGCCTCGGGTGTCCAAGCCACCGAGGAAAACAGGGAACCCCATGCATTTTCGAAAAGAGGACACCCGTGGGAATCCGCAGAGGTGTGATTTGCACCCATCGCCCCAGATTTTTTTACCCAGACAGCCCTGCAAAGTCGGAAATGTGGGGAAAAAAACGCTTTTTCCGCACATTTCGCTCGCCGCACCCATCGAAACACGCCCCCCAAAACACATGGCCTACCGTCCCGCGTTCCCACAGGTGTCCCGATGAAAACGGTACCTCACATGTGTGGGTGCACCTACCTGGCCGCCAAGGGGAAAGCCTAAAACACAAGTAACCCCAAGTCTGTTGGCAGAGGGAAATCTCAGACATTCTGCCGAGCGGCGCAACTTACAGATATGGGCCTCGGGTGTCCAAGCCACCGAGGAAAACAGGGAACCCCATGCATTTTCGAAAAGAGGACACCCATGGGAATCCGCAGAGGTGTGATTTGCGCCCATCGCCCCAGATTTTTTTACCCAGACAGCCCTGCAAAGTCGGAAATGTGGCAAAAAAAAACGCTTTTTCCGCACATTTCGCTCGCCGCACCCATCGAAACACGCCCCCCACAACACATGGCCTACCGTCCCGCGTTCCCACAGGTGTCCCGATGAAAACGGTACCTCACATGTGTGGGTGTACCTACCTGGCAGCCAAGGGGAAAGCCTAAAACACAAGTAACCCCAAGTCTGTTGTCAGAGGGAAATCTCAGACATTCTGCCGACCGGCGCAACTTACAGATATGGGCCTCGGGTGTCCAAGACATCGAGGAAAACAGGGAACCCCATGCATTTTCGAAAAGAGGACACCCGTGGGAATCCGCAGAGGTGTGATTTGCGCCCATCGCCCCAGATTTTTTTACCCAGACAGCCCTGCAAAGTCGGAAATGTGGGGAAAAAAACGCTTTTTCCGCACATTTCGCTCGCCGCACCCATCGAAACACGCCCCCCACAACACATGGCCTACCGTCCCGCGTTCCCACAGGTGTCCCGATGAAAACGGTACCCCACATGTGTGGGTGCACCTACCTGGCTGCCAAGGGAAAAGCCTAAAACACAAGTAACCCCAAGTCTGTTTTCACACCGGAAATGTCACACTCTCACATCATACAGATATGGGCCTCGGGTGTCCAAGCCACCGAGGAAAACAGGGAACCCCATGCATTTTCGAAAAGAGGACACCCGTGGGAATCCGCAGAGGTGTGATTTGCACCCATCGCCCCAGATTTTTTTACCCAGACAGCCCTGCAAAGTCGGAAATGTGGGGAAAAAAACGCTTTTTCCGCACATTTTGCTCGCCGCACCCATTGAAACACACCCCCCACAACACATGGCCTACCGTCCCGCGTTCCCACAGGTGTCCCGATGAAAATGGTACCCCACATGTGTGGGTGCACCTACCTGGCCGCCAAGGGGAAAGCCTAAAACACAAGTAACCCCAAGTCTGTTTTCACACCGGAAATGTCACACTCTCACATCATACAGATATGGGCCTCGGGTGTCCAAGGCACCGAGGAAAACAGGGAACCCCATGCATTTTCGAAAAGAGGACACCCGTGGGAATCCGCAGAGGTGTGATTTGCACCCATCGCCCCAGATTTTTTTACCCAGACAGCCCTGCAAATTCGGAAATGTGTAGAAAAAAACGCTTTTTCCGCACATTTCGCACGCCGCACCCATCGAAACACGCCCCCCACAACACATGGCCTACCGTCCCACGTTCCCACAGGTGTCCCGATGAAAACGGTACCTCACATGTGTGGGTGCACCTACCTGGCCGCCAAGGGGAAAGCCTAAAACACAAGTAACCCCAAGTCTGTTTTCACACCGGAAATGTCACACTCTCACATCATACAGATATGGGCCTCGGGTGTCCAAGCCACCGAGGAAAACAGGGAACCCCATGCATTTTCGAAAAGAGGACACCCGTGGGAATCCGCAGAGGTGTGATTTGCGCCCATCGCCCCAGATTTTTTTACCCAGACAGCCCTGCAAAGTCGGAAATGTGGGGAAAAAAACGCCTTTTCCGCACATTTCGCTCGCCACACCCATCGAAACACGCCCCCCACAACACATGGCCTACTGTCCCGCGTTCCCACAGGTGTCCCGATGAAAACGGTACCTCACATGTGTGGGTGCACCTACCTGGCCGCCAAGGGGAAAGCCTAAAACACAAGTAACCCCAAGTCTGTTTTCACACCGGAAATGTCACACTCTCACATCATACAGATATGGGCCTCGGGTGTCCAAGACATCGAGGAAAACAGGGAACCCCATGCATTTTCGAAAAGAGGACACCTGTGGGAATCCGCAGAGGTGTGATTTGCGCCCATCGCCCCAGATTTTTTTACCCAGACAGCCCTGCAAAGTCGGAAATGTGGGGAAAAAAACGCTTTTTCCGCACATTTCGCTCGCCGCACCCATCGAAACACGCCCCCCACAACACATGGCCTACCGTCCCGCGTTCCCACAGGTGTCCCGATGAAAACGGTACCCCACATGTGTGGGTGCACCTACCTGGCTGCCAAGGGAAAAGCCTAAAACACAAGTAACCCCAAGTCTGTTTTCACACCGGAAATGTCACACTCTCACATCATACAGATATGGGCCTCGGGTGTCCAAGCCACCGAGGAAAACAGGGAACCCCATGCATTTTCGAAAAGAGGACACCCGTGGGAATCCGCAGAGGTGTGATTTGCACCCATCGCCCCAGATTTTTTTACCCAGACAGCCCTGCAAAGTCGGAAATGTGGGGAAAAAAACGCTTTTTCCGCACATTTTGCTCGCCGCACCCATTGAAACACACCCCCCACAACACATGGCCTACCGTCCCGCGTTCCCACAGGTGTCCCGATGAAAATGGTACCCCACATGTGTGGGTGCACCTACCTGGCCGCCAAGGGGAAAGCCTAAAACACAAGTAACCCCAAGTCTGTTTTCACACCGGAAATGTCACACTCTCACATCATACAGATATGGGCCTCGGGTGTCCAAGGCACCGAGGAAAACAGGGAACCCCATGCATTTTCGAAAAGAGGACACCCGTGGGAATCCGCAGAGGTGTGATTTGCACCCATCGCCCCAGATTTTTTTACCCAGACAGCCCTGCAAATTCGGAAATGTGTAGAAAAAAACGCTTTTTCCGCACATTTCGCACGCCGCACCCATCGAAACACGCCCCCCACAACACATGGCCTACCGTCCCGCGTTCCCACAGGTGTCCCGATGAAAACGGTACCTCACATGTGTGGGTGCACCTACCTGACCGCCAAGGGGAAAGCCTAAAACACAAGTAACCCCAAGTCTGTTGTCAGAGGGAAATCTCAGACATTCTGCCGACCGGCGCAACTTACAGATATGGGCCTCGGGTGTCCAAGCCACCGAGGAAAACAGGGAACCCCATGCATTTTCGAAAAGAGGACACCCGTGGGAATCCACAGAGGTGTGATTTGCGCCCATCGCCCCTGATTTTTTTACCCAGACAGCCCTGCAAAGTCGGAAATGTGGGGAAAAAAACGCTTTTTCCGCACATTTCGCTCGCCGCACCCACCGAAACACGCCCCCCACAACACATGGCCTACCGTCCCGCGTTTCCACAGGTGTCCCGATGAAAACGGTACCTCACATGTGTGGGTGCACCTACCTGGCCGCCAAGGGGAAAGCCTAAAACACAAGTAACCCCAAGTCTGTTTTCACACCGGAAATGTCACACTCTCACATCATACAGATATGGGCCTCGGGTGTCCAAGCCACCGAGGAAAACAGGGAACCCCATGCATTTTCGAAAAGAGGACACCCGTGGGAATCCGCAGAGGTGTGATTTGCGCCCATCGCCCCAGATTTTTTTACCCAGACAGCCCTGCAAAGTCGTAAATGTGGGGAAAAAAACGCTTTTTCCGCACATTTCGCTCGCCGCACCCATCGAAACACGCCCCCCACAACACATGGCCTACCGTCCCGCGTTCCCACAGGTGTCCCGATGAAAACGGTACCTCACATGTGTGGGTGCACCTACCTGGCCGCCAAGGGGAAAGCCTAAAACACAAGTAACCCCAAGTCTGTTGTCAGAGGGAAATCTCAGACATTCTGCCGACCGGCGCAACTTACAGATATGGGCCTCGGGTGTCCAAGCCACCGAGGAAAACAGGGAACCCCATGCATTTTCGAAAAGAGGACACCCGTGGGAATCCGCAGAGGTGTGATTTGCGCCCATCGCCCCAGATTTTTTTACCCAGACAGCCCTGCAAAGTTGGAAATGTGGGGAAAAAAACGCTTTTTCTGCACATTTCGCTCGCCGCACCCATCGAAACACGCCCCCCACAACACATGGCCTACCGTCACGCGTTCCCACAGGTGTCCCGATGAAAACGGTACCTCACATGTGTGGGTGCACCTACCTGGCCGCCAAGGGGAAAGCCTAAAACACAAGTAACCACAAGTCTGTTTTCACACCGGAAATGTCACACTCTCACATCATACAGATATGGGCCTCGGGTGTCCAAGCCACCAAGGAAAACAGGGAACCCCATGCATTTTCGAAAAGAGGACACCCGTGGGAATCCACAGAGGTGTGATTTGTGCCCATCGCCCCAGATTGTTTTACCCAGACAGCCCTGCAAAGTCGGAAATGTGGGGAAAAAAACGTTTTTTCCGCACATTTCGCTCGCCGCACCCATCGAAACACGCCCCCCACAACACATGGTCTACTGTCCCGCGTTCCCACAGGTGTCCCGATAAAAACGGTATCCCACATGTGTGGGTGCAACTACCTGGCCGCCAAGGGGAAAGCCTAAAACACAAGTAACCCCAAGTCTGTTGTCAGAGGGAAATCTCAGACATTCTGCCGACCGGCACAACTTACAGATATGGGCCTCGGGTGTCCAAGCCACCCAGGAAAACAGGGAACCCCATGCATTTTCGAAAAGAGGACACCCGTGGGAATCCGCAGAGGTGTGATTTGCGCCCATCGCCCCAGATTTTTTTACCCAGACAGCCCTGCAAAGTCGGAAATGTGGCGAAAAAAAACACTTTTTCCGCACATTTCGCTCGCCGCACCCATCGAAACACGCCCCCCACAACACATGGCCTACCGTCCCGCGTTCCCACAGGTGTCCCGATGAAAACGGTACCTCACATGTGTGGGTGCAACTACCTGGCCGCCAAGGGGAAAGCCTAAGACACAAGTAACCCCAAGTCTGTTGTCAGAGGGAAATCTCAGACATTCTGCCGACCGGCGCAACTTACAGATATGGGCCTCGGGTGTCCAAGCCATCGAGGAAAACAGGGAACCCCATGCATTTTCGAAAAGAGGACACCCGTGGGAATCCGCAGAGGTGTGATTTGCGCCCATCGCCCCAGATTTTTTTACCCAGACAGCCCTGCAAAGTCGGAAATGTGGGGAAAAAAACGCTTTTTCCGCACATTTCGCTCGCCGCACCCATCGAAACACGCCCCCCACAACACATGGCCTACCGTCCCGCGTTCCCACAGGTGTCCCGATGAAAACGGTACCCCACATGTGTGGGTGCACCTACCTGGCCGCCAAGGGGAAAGCCTAAAACACAAGTAACCCCAAGTCTGTTTTCACACCGGAAATGTCACACTCTCACATCATACAGATATGGGCCTCGGGTGTCCAAGCCACCGAGGAAAACAGGGAACCCCATGCATTTTCGAAAAGAGGACACCCGTGGGAATCCGCAGAGGTGTGATTTGCACCCATCGCCCCAGATTTTTTTACCCAGACAGCCCTGCAAAGTCGGAAATGTGGGGAAAAAAACGCTTTTTCCGCACATTTCGCTCGCCGCACCCATCGAAACACGCCCCCCAAAACACATGGCCTACTGTCCCGCATTCCCACAGGTGTCCCGATGAAAACGGTAACTCACATGTGTGGGTGCACCTACCTGGCCGCCAAGGGGAAAGCCTAAAACACAAGTAACCCCAAGTCTGTTGTCAGAGGGAAATCTCAGACATTCTGCCGACCGGCGCAACTTACAGATATGGGCCTCGGGTGTCCAAGCCACCGAGGAAAACAGGGAACCCCATGCATTTTCGAAAAGAGGACACCCGTGGGAATCCGCAGAGGTGTGATTTGCGCCCATCGCCCCAGATTTTTTTACCCAGACAGCCCTGCAAAGTCGGAAATGTGGGGAAAAAAACGCTTTTTCCGCACATTTCGCTCGCCGCACCCATCGAAACACGCCCCCCACAACACATGGCCTACCGTCCCGCGTTCCCACAGGTGTCCCGATGAAAACGGTACCCCACATGTGTGGGTGCACCTACCTGGCCGCCAAGGGGAAAGCCTAAAACACAAGTAACCCCAAGTCTGTTTTCACACCGGAAATGTCACACTCTCACGTCATACAGATATGGGCCTCGGGTGTCCAAGCCACCAAGGAAAACAGGGAACCCCATGCATTTTCGAAAAGAGGACAACAGTGGGAATCCGCAGAGTTGTGATTTGCACCCATCGCCCCAGATTTTTTTACCCAGACAGCCCTGCAAAGTCGGAAATGTGGGGAAAAAAACGCCTTTTCCGCACATTTCGCTCGCCACACCCATCGAAACACGCCCCCCACAACACATGGCCTACCGTCCCGCGTTCCCACAGGTGTCCCGATGAAAACGGTACCTCACATGTGTGGGTGCACCTACCTGGCCGCCAAGGGGAAAGCCTAAAACACAAGTAACCCCAAGTCTGTTGTCAGAGGGAAATCTCAGACATTCTGCCGACCGGCACAACTTACAGATATGGGCCTCGGGTGTCCAAGCCACCCAGGAAAACAGGGAACCCCATGCATTTTCGAAAAGAGGACACCCGTGGGAATCCGCAGAGGTGTGATTTGCGCCCATCGCCCCAGATTTTTTTACCCAGACAGCCCTGCAAAGTCGGAAATGTGGCGAAAAAAAACACTTTTTCCGCACATTTCGCTCGCCGCACCCATCGAAACACGCCCCCCACAACACATGGCCTACCGTCCCGCGTTCCCACAGGTGTCCCGATGAAAACGGTACCCCACATGTGTGGGTGCACCTACCTGGCTGCCAAGGGAAAAGCCTAAAACACAAGTAACCCCAAGTCTGTTTTCACACCGGAAATGTCACACTCTCACATCATACAGATATGGGCCTCGGGTGTCCAAGCCACCGAGGAAAACAGGGAACCCCATGCATTTTCGAAAAGAGGACACCCGTGGGAATCCGCAGAGGTGTGATTTGCACCCATCGCCCCAGATTTTTTTACCCAGACAGCCCTGCAAAGTCGGAAATGTGGGGAAAAAAACGCTTTTTCCGCACATTTCGCTCGCCGCACCCATCGAAACACGCCCCCCACAACACATGGCCTACCGTCCCGCGTTCCCACAGGTGTCCCGATGAAAACGGTACCTCACATGTGTGGGTGCACCTACCTGGCCGCCAAGGGGAAAGCCTAAAACACAAGTAACCCCAAGTCTGTTGGCAGAGGGAAATCTCAGACATTCTGCCGAGCGGCGCAACTTACAGATATGGGCCTCGGGTGTCCAAGCCACCGAGGAAAACAGGGAACCCCATGCATTTTCGAAAAGAGGACACCCGTGGGAATCCGCAGAGGTGTGATTTGCGCCCATCGCCCCAGATTTTTTTACCCAGACAGCCCTGCAAAGTCGGAAATGTGGCAAAAAAAAACGCTTTTTCCGCACATTTCGCTCGCCGCACCCATCGAAACACGCCCCCCACAACACATGGCCTACCGTCCCGCGTTCCCACAGGTGTCCCGATGAAAACGGTACCTCACATGTGTGGGTGCACCTACCTGGCAGCCAAGGGGAAAGCCTAAAACACAAGTAACCCCAAGTCTGTTGTCAGAGGGAAATCTCAGACATTCTGCCGACCGGCGCAACTTACAGATATGGGCCTCGGGTGTCCAAGACATCGAGGAAAACAGGGAACCCCATGCATTTTCGAAAAGAGGACACCCGTGGGAATCCGCAGAGGTGTGATTTGCGCCCATCGCCCCAGATTTTTTTACCCAGACAGCCCTGCAAAGTCGGAAATGTGGGGAAAAAAACGCTTTTTCCGCACATTTCGCTCGCCGCACCCATCGAAACACGCCCCCCACAACACATGGCCTACCGTCCCGCGTTCCCACAGGTGTCCCGATGAAAACGGTACCTCACATGTGTGGGTGCACCTACCTGGCCGCCAAGGGGAAAGCCTAAAACACAAGTAACCCCAAGTCTGTTGTCAGAGGGAAATCTCAGACATTCTGCCGACCGGCGCAACTTACAGATATGGGCCTCGGGTGTCCAAGCCACCGAGGAAAACAGGGAACCCCATGCATTTTCGAAAAGAGGACACCCGTGGGAATCCGCAGAGGTGTGATTTGCGCCCATCGCCCCAGATTTTTTTACCCAGACAGCCCTGCAAAGTTGGAAATGTGGGGAAAAAAACGCTTTTTCTGCACATTTCGCTCGCCGCACCCATCGAAACACGCCCCCCACAACACATGGCCTACCGTCACGCGTTCCCACAGGTGTCCCGATGAAAACGGTACCTCACATGTGTGGGTGCACCTACCTGGCCGCCAAGGGGAAAGCCTAAAACACAAGTAACCACAAGTCTGTTTTCACACCGGAAATGTCACACTCTCACATCATACAGATATGGGCCTCGGGTGTCCAAGCCACCAAGGAAAACGGGGAACCCCATGCATTTTCGAAAAGAGGACACCCGTGGGAATCCACAGAGGTGTGATTTGTGCCCATCGCCCCAGATTGTTTTACCCAGACAGCCCTGCAAAGTCGGAAATGTGGGGAAAAAAACGCTTTTTCTGCACATTTCGCTCGCCGCACCCATCGAAACACGCCCCCCACAACACATGGCCTACCGTCACGCGTTCCCACAGGTGTCCCGATGAAAACGGTACCTCACATGTGTGGGTGCACCTACCTGGCCGCCAAGGGGAAAGCCTAAAACACAAGTAACCACAAGTCTGTTTTCACACCGGAAATGTCACACTCTCACATCATACAGATATGGGCCTCGGGTGTCCAAGCCACCAAGGAAAACAGGGAACCCCATGCATTTTCGAAAAGAGGACACCCGTGGGAATCCACAGAGGTGTGATTTGTGCCCATCGCCCCAGATTGTTTTACCCAGACAGCCCTGCAAAGTCGGAAATGTGGGGAAAAAAACGTTTTTTCCGCACATTTCGCTCGCCGCACCCATCGAAACACGCCCCCCACAACACATGGTCTACTGTCCCACGTTCCCACAGGTGTCCCGATAAAAACGGTACCCCACATGTGTGGGTGCAACTACCTGGCCGCCAAGGGGAAAGCCTAAAACACAAGTAACCCCAAGTCTGTTGTCAGAGGGAAATCTCAGACATTCTGCCGACCGGCACAACTTACAGATATGGGCCTCGGGTGTCCAAGCCACCAAGGAAAACAGGGAACCCCATGCATTTTCGAAAAGAGGACACCCGTGGGAATCCGCAGAGGTGTGATTTGCGCCCATCGCCCCAGATTTTTTTACCCAGACAGCCCTGCAAAGTCGGAAATGTGGGGAAAAAAACGCTTTTTCCGCACATTTCGCTCGCCGCACCCATCGAAACACGCCCCCCACAACACATGGCCTACCGTCCCGCGTTCCCACAGGTGTCCCGATGAAAACGGTACCTCACATGTGTGGGTGCACCTACCTGGCCGCCAAGGGGAAAGCCTAAAACACAAGTAACCCCAAGTCTGTTTTCACACCGGAAATGTCAGACTCTCACATCATACAGATATGGGCCTCGGGTGTCCAAGCCACCGAGGAAAACAGGGAACCCCATGCATTTTCGAAAAGAGGACACCCGTGGGAATCCGCAGAGGTGTGATTTGCACCCATCGCCCCAGATTTTTTTACCCAGACAGCCCTGCAAAGTCGGAAATGTGGGGAAAAAAACGCCTTTTCCGCACATTTCGCTCGCCACACCCATCGAAACACGCCCCCCACAACACATGGCCTACCGTCCCGCGTTCCCACAGGTGTCCCGATGAAAACGGTACCTCACATGTGTGGGTGCACCTACCTGGCCGCCAAGGGGAAAGCCTAAAACACAAGTAACCCCAAGTCTGTTGTCAGAAGGAAATCTCAGACATTCTGCCGACCGGCGCAACTTACAGATATGGGCCTCGGGTGTCCAAGCCACCGAGGAAAACAGGGAACCCCATGCCTTTTCGAAAAGAGGACACCCGTGGGAATCCGCAGAGGTGTGATTTGCGCCCATCGCCCCTGATTTTTTTACCCAGACAGCCCTGCAAAGTCGGAAATGTGGGGAAAAAAACGCTTTTTCCGCACATTTCGCTCGCCGCACCCACCGAAACACGCCCCCCACAACACATGGCCTACCGTCCCGCGTTTCCACAGGTGTCCCGATGAAAACGGTACCTCACATGTGTGGGTGCACCTACCTGGCCGCCAAGGGGAAAGCCTAAAACACAAGTAACCCCAAGTCTGTTTTCACACCGGAAATGTCACACTCTCACATCATACAGATATGGGCCTCGGGTGTCCAAGCCACCGAGGAAAACAGGGAACCCCATGCATTTTCGAAAAGAGGACACCCGTGGGAATCCGCAGAGGTGTGATTTGCGCCCATCGCCCCAGATTTTTTTACCCAGACAGCCCTGCAAAGTCGGAAATGTGGGGAAAAAAACGCCTTTTCCGCACATTTCGCTCGCCACACCCATCGAAACACGCCCCCCACAACACATGGCCTACTGTCCCGCGTTCCCACAGGTGTCCCGATGAAAACGGTACCTCACATGTGTGGGTGCACCTACCTGGCCGCCAAGGGGAAAGCCTAAAACACAAGTAACCCCAAGTCTGTTGTCAGAGGGAAATCTCAGACATTCTGCCGACCGGCGCAACTTACAGATATGGGCCTCGGGTGTCCAAGCCACCGAGGAAAACAGGGAACCCCATGCATTTTCGAAAAGAGGACACCCGTGGGAATCCGCAGAGGTGTGATTTGCACCCATCGCCCCAGATTTTTTTACCCAGACAGCCCTGCAAAGTCGGAAATGTGGGGAAAAAAACGCTTTTTCCGCACATTTCGCTCGCCGCACCCATTGAAACACGCCCCCCAAAACACATGGCCTACTGTCCCGCGTTCCCACAGGTGTCCCGATGAAAACGGTACCTCACATATGTGGGTGCACCTACCTGACCGCCAAGGGGAAAGCCTAAAACACAAGTAACCCCAAGTCTGTTGTAAGAGGGAAATCTCAGACATTCTGCCGACCGGCGCAACTTACAGATATGGGCCTCGGGTGTCCAAGCCACCGAGGAAAACAGGGAACCCCATGCATTTTCGAAAAGAGGACACCCGTGGGAATCCGCAGAGGTGTGATTTGCGCCCATCGCCCCAGATTTTTTTACCCAGACAGCCCTGCAAAGTCGGAAATGTGGGGAAAAAAACGCTTTTTCCGCACATTTCGCTCGCCGCACCCATTGAAACACGCCCCCCAAAACACATGGCCTACTGTCCCGCGTTCCCACAGGTGTCCCGATGAAAACGGTACCTCACATATGTGGGTGCACCTACCTGACCGCCAAGGGGAAAGTCTAAAACACAAGTAACCCCAAGTCTGTTTTCACACCGGAAATGTCACACTCTCACATCATACAGATATGGGCCTCGGGTGTCCAAGCCACCGAGGAAAACAGGGAACCCCATGCATTTTCAAAAAGAGGACACCCGTGGGAATCCGCAGAGGTGTGATTTGCACCCATCGCCCCAGATTTTTTTACCCAGACAGCCCTGCAAAGTCGGAAATGTGGGGAAAAAAACGCTTTTTCCGCACATTTCGCTCGCCGCACCCATCGAAACACGCCCCCCAAAACACATGGCCTACCGTCCCGCGTTCCCACAGGTGTCCCGATGAAAACGGTACCTCACATGTGTGGGTGCACCTGCCTGGCCGCCAAGGGGAAAGCCTAAAACACAAGTAACCCCAAGTCTGTTGGCAGAGGGAAATCTCAGACATTCTGCCGAGCGGCGCAACTTACAGATATGGGCCTCGGGTGTCCAAGCCACCCAGGAAAACAGGGAACCCCATGCATTTTCGAAAAGAGGACACCCGTGGGAATCCGCTGAGGTGTGATTTGCGCCCATCGCCCCAGATTTTTTTACCCAGACAGCCCTGCAAAGTCGGAAATGTGGCGAAAAAAAACGCTTTTTCCGCACATTTCGCTCGCCGCACCCATCGAAACACGCCCCCCACAACACATGGCCTACCGTCCCGCGTTCCCACAGGTGTCCCGATGAAAATGGTACCTCACATGTGTGGGTGCAACTACCTGGCCGCCAAGGGGAAAGCCTAAGACACAAGTAACCCCAAGTCTGTTGTCAGAGGGAAATCTCAGACATTCTGCCGACCGGCGCAACTTACAGATATGGGCCTCGGGTGTCCAAGCCATCGAGGAAAACAGGGAACCCCATGCATTTTCAAAAAGAGGACACCCGTGGGAATCCGCAGAGGTGTGATTTGCGCCCATCGCCCCAGATTTTTTTACCCAGACAGCCCTGCAAAGTCGGAAATGTGGGGAAAAAAACGCTTTTTCCGCACATTTCGCTCGCCGCACCCATCGAAACACGCCCCCCACAACACATGGCCTACCGTCCCGCGTTCCCACAGGTGTCCCGATGAAAACGGTACCCCACATGTGTGGGTGCACCTACCTGGCCGCCAAGGGGAAAGCCTAAAACACAAGTAACCCCAAGTCTGTTTTCACACCGGAAATGTCACACTCTCACATCATACAGATATGGGCCTCGGGTGTCCAAGCCACCGAGGAAAACAGGGAACCCCATGCATTTTCGAAAAGAGGACACCCGTGGGAATCCGCAGAGGTGTGATTTGCACCCATCGCCCCAGATTTTTTTACCCAGACAGCCCTGCAAAGTCGGAAATGTGGGGAAAAAAACGCTTTTTCCGCACATTTCGCTCGCCGCACCCATCGAAACACGCCCCCCAAAACACATGGCCTACTGTCCCGCGTTCCCACAGGTGTCCCGATGAAAACGGTACCTCACATGTGTGGGTGCACCTACCTGGCCGCCAAGGGGAAAGCCTAAAACACAAGTAACCCCAAGTCTGTTGTCAGAGGGAAATCTCAGACATTCTGCCGACCGGCGCAACTTACAGATATGGGCCTCGGGTGTCCAAGCCACCGAGGAAAACAGGGAACCCCATGCATTTTCGAAAAGAGGACACCCGTGGGAATCCGCAGAGGTGTCATTTGCGCCCATCGCCCCAGATTTTTTTACCCAGACAGCCCTGCAAAGTCGGAAATGTGGGGAAAAAAACACTTTTTCCGCACATTTCGCTCGCCGCACCCATCGAAACACGCCCCCCACAACACATGGCCTACCGTCCCGCGTTCCCACAGGTGTCCCGATGAAAACGGTACCCCACATGTGTGGGTGCACCTACCTGGCCGCCAAGGGGAAAGCCTAAAACACAAGTAACCCCAAGTCTGTTTTCACACCGGAAATGTCACACTCTCACGTCATACAGATATGGGCCTCGGGTGTCCAATCCACCAAGGAAAACAGGGAACCCCATGCATTTTCGAAAAGAGGACAACAGTGGGAATCCGCAGAGTTGTGATTTGCACCCATCGCCCCAGATTTTTTTACCCAGACAGCCCTGCAAAGTCGGAAATGTGGGGAAAAAAACGCCTTTTCCGCACATTTCGCTCGCCACACCCATCGAAACACGCCCCCCACAACACATGGCCTACCGTCCCGCGTTCCCACAGGTGTCCCGATGAAAACGGTACCTCACATGTGTGGGTGCACCTACCTGGCCGCCAAGGGGAAAGCCTAAAACACAAGTAACCCCAAGTCTGTTGTCAGAGGGAAATCTCAGACATTCTGCCGACCGGCGCAACTTACAGATATGGGCCTCGGGTGTCCAAGCCACCGAGGAAAACAGGGAACCCCATGCATTTTCGAAAAGAGGACACCCGTGGGAATCCGCAGAGGTGTGATTTGCACCCATCGCCCCAGATTTTTTTACCCAGACAGCCCTGCAAAGTCGGAAATGTGGGGAAAAAAACGTTTTTTCCGCACATTTCGCTCGCCGCACCCATCGAAACACGCCCCCCACAACACATGGTCTACTGTCCCACGTTCCCACAGGTGTCCCGATAAAAACGGTACCCCACATGTGTGGGTGCAACTACCTGGCCGCCAAGGGGAAAGCCTAAAACACAAGTAACCCCAAGTCTGTTGTCAGAGGGAAATCTCAGACATTCTGCCGACCGGCACAACTTACAGATATGGGCCTCGGGTGTCCAAGCCACCAAGGAAAACAGGGAACCCCATGCATTTTCGAAAAGAGGACACCCGTGGGAATCCGCAGAGGTGTGATTTGCGCCCATCGCCCCAGATTTTTTTACCCAGACAGCCCTGCAAAGTCGGAAATGTGGGGAAAAAAACGCTTTTTCCGCACATTTCGCTCGCCGCACCCATCGAAACACGCCCCCCACAACACATGGCCTACCGTCCCGCGTTCCCACAGGTGTCCCGATGAAAACGGTACCTCACATGTGTGGGTGCACCTACCTGGCCGCCAAGGGGAAAGCCTAAAACACAAGTAACCCCAAGTCTGTTTTCACACCGGAAATGTCAGACTCTCACATCATACAGATATGGGCCTCGGGTGTCCAAGCCACCGAGGAAAACAGGGAACCCCATGCATTTTCGAAAAGAGGACACCCGTGGGAATCCGCAGAGGTGTGATTTGCACCCATCGCCCCAGATTTTTTTACCCAGACAGCCCTGCAAAGTCGGAAATGTGGGGAAAAAAACGCCTTTTCCGCACATTTCGCTCGCCACACCCATCGAAACACGCCCCCCACAACACATGGCCTACCGTCCCGCGTTCCCACAGGTGTCCCGATGAAAACGGTACCTCACATGTGTGGGTGCACCTACCTGGCCGCCAAGGGGAAAGCCTAAAACACAAGTAACCCCAAGTCTGTTGTCAGAAGGAAATCTCAGACATTCTGCCGACCGGCGCAACTTACAGATATGGGCCTCGGGTGTCCAAGCCACCGAGGAAAACAGGGAACCCCATGCCTTTTCGAAAAGAGGACACCCGTGGGAATCCGCAGAGGTGTGATTTGCGCCCATCGCCCCTGATTTTTTTACCCAGACAGCCCTGCAAAGTCGGAAATGTGGGGAAAAAAACGCTTTTTCCGCACATTTCGCTCGCCGCACCCACCGAAACACGCCCCCCACAACACATGGCCTACCGTCCCGCGTTTCCACAGGTGTCCCGATGAAAACGGTACCTCACATGTGTGGGTGCACCTACCTGGCCGCCAAGGGGAAAGCCTAAAACACAAGTAACCCCAAGTCTGTTTTCACACCGGAAATGTCACACTCTCACATCATACAGATATGGGCCTCGGGTGTCCAAGCCACCGAGGAAAACAGGGAACCCCATGCATTTTCGAAAAGAGGACACCCGTGGGAATCCGCAGAGGTGTGATTTGCGCCCATCGCCCCAGATTTTTTTACCCAGACAGCCCTGCAAAGTCGGAAATGTGGGGAAAAAAACGCCTTTTCCGCACATTTCGCTCGCCACACCCATCGAAACACGCCCCCCACAACACATGGCCTACTGTCCCGCGTTCCCACAGGTGTCCCGATGAAAACGGTACCTCACATGTGTGGGTGCACCTACCTGGCCGCCAAGGGGAAAGCCTAAAACACAAGTAACCCCAAGTCTGTTGTCAGAGGGAAATCTCAGACATTCTGCCGACCGGCGCAACTTACAGATATGGGCCTCGGGTGTCCAAGCCACCGAGGAAAACAGGGAACCCCATGCATTTTCGAAAAGAGGACACCCGTGGGAATCCGCAGAGGTGTGATTTGCACCCATCGCCCCAGATTTTTTTACCCAGACAGCCCTGCAAAGTCGGAAATGTGGGGAAAAAAACGCTTTTTCCGCACATTTCGCTCGCCGCACCCATTGAAACACGCCCCCCAAAACACATGGCCTACTGTCCCGCGTTCCCACAGGTGTCCCGATGAAAACGGTACCTCACATATGTGGGTGCACCTACCTGACCGCCAAGGGGAAAGCCTAAAACACAAGTAACCCCAAGTCTGTTGTAAGAGGGAAATCTCAGACATTCTGCCGACCGGCGCAACTTACAGATATGGGCCTCGGGTGTCCAAGCCACCGAGGAAAACAGGGAACCCCATGCATTTTCGAAAAGAGGACACCCGTGGGAATCCGCAGAGGTGTGATTTGCGCCCATCGCCCCAGATTTTTTTACCCAGACAGCCCTGCAAAGTCGGAAATGTGGGGAAAAAAACGCTTTTTCCGCACATTTCGCTCGCCGCACCCATTGAAACACGCCCCCCAAAACACATGGCCTACTGTCCCGCGTTCCCACAGGTGTCCCGATGAAAACGGTACCTCACATATGTGGGTGCACCTACCTGACCGCCAAGGGGAAAGCCTAAAACACAAGTAACCCCAAGTCTGTTTTCACACCGGAAATGTCACACTCTCACATCATACAGATATGGGCCTCGGGTGTCCAAGCCACCGAGGAAAACAGGGAACCCCATGCATTTTCAAAAAGAGGACACCCGTGGGAATCCGCAGAGGTGTGATTTGCACCCATCGCCCCAGATTTTTTTACCCAGACAGCCCTGCAAAGTCGGAAATGTGGGGAAAAAAACGCTTTTTCCGCACATTTCGCTCGCCGCACCCATCGAAACACGCCCCCCAAAACACATGGCCTACCGTCCCGCGTTCCCACAGGTGTCCCGATGAAAACGGTACCTCACATGTGTGGGTGCACCTGCCTGGCCGCCAAGGGGAAAGCCTAAAACACAAGTAACCCCAAGTCTGTTGGCAGAGGGAAATCTCAGACATTCTGCCGAGCGGCGCAACTTACAGATATGGGCCTCGGGTGTCCAAGCCACCCAGGAAAACAGGGAACCCCATGCATTTTCGAAAAGAGGACACCCGTGGGAATCCGCTGAAGTGTGATTTGCGCCCATCGCCCCAGATTTTTTTACCCAGACAGCCCTGCAAAGTCGGAAATGTGGCGAAAAAAAACGCTTTTTCCGCACATTTCGCTCGCCGCACCCATCGAAACACGACCCCCACAACACATGGCCTACCGTCCCGCGTTCCCACAGGTGTCCCGATGAAAATGGTACCTCACATGTGTGGGTGCAACTACCTGGCCGCCAAGGGGAAAGCCTAAGACACAAGTAACCCCAAGTCTGTTGTCAGAGGGAAATCTCAGACATTCTGCCGACCGGCGCAACTTACAGATATGGGCCTCGGGTGTCCAAGCCATCGAGGAAAACAGGGAACCCCATGCATTTTCAAAAAGAGGACACCCGTGGGAATCCGCAGAGGTGTGATTTGCGCCCATCGCCCCA
Source organism: Ambystoma mexicanum (assembly GCF_040938575.1). Taxonomy (NCBI): domain Eukaryota; kingdom Metazoa; phylum Chordata; class Amphibia; order Caudata; family Ambystomatidae; genus Ambystoma; species Ambystoma mexicanum. Next base: position 1,387,457,697 of record NC_090933.1, read on the forward strand.
GATTTTTTTACCCAGACAGCCCTGCAAAGTCGGAAATGTGGGGAAAAAAACGCTTTTTCCGCACATTTCGCTCGCCGCACCCATCGAAACACGCCCCCCACAACACATGGCCTACCGTCCCGCGTTCCCACAGGTGTCCCGATGAAAACGGTACCCCACATGTGTGGGTGCACCTACCTGGCCGCCAAGGGGAAAGCCTAAAACACAAGTAACCCCAAGTCTGTTTTCACACCGGAAATGTCACACTCTCACATCATACAGATATGGGCCTCGGGTGTCCAAGCCACCGAGGAAAACAGGGAACCCCATGCATTTTCGAAAAGAGGACACCCGTGGGAATCCGCAGAGGTGTGATTTGCACCCATCGCCCCAGATTTTTTTACCCAGACAGCCCTGCAAAGTCGGAAATGTGGGGAAAAAAACGCTTTTTCCGCACATTTCGCTCGCCGCACCCATCGAAACACGCCCCCCAAAACACATGGCCTACTGTCCCGCGTTCCCACAGGTGTCCCGATGAAAACGGTACCTCACATGTGTGGGTGCACCTACCTGGCCGCCAAGGGGAAAGCCTAAAACACAAGTAACCCCAAGTCTGTTGTCAGAGGGAAATCTCAGACATTCTGCCGACCGGCGCAACTTACAGATATGGGCCTCGGGTGTCCAAGCCACCGAGGAAAACAGGGAACCCCATGCATTTTCGAAAAGAGGACACCCGTGGGAATCCGCAGAGGTGTCATTTGCGCCCATCGCCCCAGATTTTTTTACCCAGACAGCCCTGCAAAGTCGGAAATGTGGGGAAAAAAACACTTTTTCCGCACATTTCGCTCGCCGCACCCATCGAAACACGCCCCCCACAACACATGGCCTACCGTCCCGCGTTCCCACAGGTGTCCCGATGAAAACGGTACCCCACATGTGTGGGTGCACCTACCTGGCCGCCAAGGGGAAAGCCTAAAACACAAGTAACCCCAAGTCTGTTTTCACACCGGAAATGTCACACTCTCACGTCATACAGATATGGGCCTCGGGTGTCCAATCCACCAAGGAAAACAGGGAACCCCATGCATTTTCGAAAAGAGGACAACAGTGGGAATCCGCAGAGTTGTGATTTGCACCCATCGCCCCAGATTTTTTTACCCAGACAGCCCTGCAAAGTCGGAAATGTGGGGAAAAAAACGCCTTTTCCGCACATTTCGCTCGCCACACCCATCGAAACACGCCCCCCACAACACATGGCCTACCGTCCCGCGTTCCCACAGGTGTCCCGATGAAAACGGTACCTCACATGTGTGGGTGCACCTACCTGGCCGCCAAGGGGAAAGCCTAAAACACAAGTAACCCCAAGTCTGTTGTCAGAGGGAAATCTCAGACATTCTGCCGACCGGCGCAACTTACAGATATGGGCCTCGGGTGTCCAAGCCACCGAGGAAAACAGGGAACCCCATGCATTTTCGAAAAGAGGACACCCGTGGGAATCCGCAGAGGTGTGATTTGCACCCATCGCCCCAGATTTTTTTACCCAGACAGCCCTGCAAAGTCGGAAATGTGGGGAAAAAAACGCTTTTTCCGCACATTTCGCTCGCCGCACCCATCGAAACAAGCCCCCCAAAACACATGGCCTACTGTCCCGCGTTCCCACAGGTGTCCCGATGAAAACGGTACCTCACATGTGTGGGTGCACCTACCTGGCCGCCAAGGGGAAAGCCTAAAACACAAGTAACCCCAAGTCTGTTGTCAGAGGGAAATCTCAGACATTCTGCCGACCGGCGCAACTTACAGATATGGGCCTCGGGTGTCCAAGCCACCGAGGAAAACAGGGAACCCCATGCATTTTCGAAAAGAGGACACCCGTGGGAATCCGCAGAGGTGTGATTTGCACCCATCGCCCCAGATTTTTTTACCCAGACAGCCCTGCAAAGTCGGAAATGTGGGGAAAAAAACGCTTTTTCCGCACATTTCGCTCGCCGCACCCATCGAAACACGCCCCCCACAACACATGGCCTACCGTCCCGCGTTCCCACAGGTGTCCCGATGAAAACGGTACCCCACATGTGTGGGTGCACCTACCTGGCCGCCAAGGGGAAAGCCTAAAACACAAGTAACCCCAATTCTGTTTTCACACCGGAAATGTCACACTCTCACATCATACAGATATGGGCCTCGGGTGTCCAAGCCACCGAGGAAAACAGGGAACCCCATGCATTTTCGAAAAGAGGACACCCGTGGGAATCCGCAGAGGTGTGATTTGCACCCATCGCCCCAGATTTTTTTACCCAGACAGCCCTGCAAAGTCGGAAATGTGGGGAAAAAAACGCTTTTTCCGCACATTTCGCTCGCCGCACCCATCGAAACACGCCCCCCAAAACACATGGCCTACTGTCCCGCGTTCCCACAGGTGTCCCGATGAAAACGGTACCTCACATGTGTGGGTGCACCTACCTGGCCGCCAAGGGGAAAGCCTAAAACACAAGTAACCCCGAGTCTGTTTTCACACCGGAAATGTCACACTCTCACATCATACAGATATGGGCCTCGGGTGTCCAAGCCACCAAGGAAAACAGGGAACCCCATGCATTTTCCAAAAGAGGACACCAGTGGGAATCGGCAGAGTTGTGATTTGCACCCATCGCCCCAGATTTTTTTACCCAGACAGCCCTGCAAAGTCAGAAATGTGGGGAAAAAAACGCCTTTTCCGCACATTTCGCTCGCCACACCCATCGAAACACGCCCCCCACAACACATGGCCTACCGTCCCGCGTTCCCACAGGTGTCCCGATGAAAACGGTACCTCACATGTGTGGGTGCACCTACCTGGCCGCCAAGGGGAAAGCCTAAAACACAAGTAACCCCAAGTCTGTTGTCAGAGGGAAATCTCAGACATTCTGCCGACCGGCGCAACTTACAGATATGGGCCTCGGGTGTCCAAGCCACCAAGGAAAACAGGGAACCCCATGCATTTTCGAAAAGAGGACACCCGTGGGAATCCGCAGAGGTGTGATTTGCACCCATCGCCCCAGATTTTTTTACCCAGACAGCCCTGCAAAGTCGGAAATGTGGGGAAAAAAACGCTTTTTCTGCACATTTCGCTCGCCGCACCCATCGAAACACGCCCCCCACAACACATGGCCTACCGTCCCGCGTTCCCACAGGTGTCCCGATGAAAATGGTACCCCACATGTGTGGGTGCACCTACCTGGCCGCCAAGGGGAAAGCCTAAAACACAAGTAACCCCAAGTCTGTTTTCACACCGGAAATGTCACACTCTCACATCATACAGATATGGGCCTCGGGTGTCCAAGCCACCGAGGAAAACAGGGAACCCCATGCATTTTCGAAAAGAGGACACCCGTGGGAATCCGCAGAGGTGTGATTTGCACCCATTGCCCCAGATTTTTTTACCCAGACAGCCCTGCAAAGTCGGAAATGTGGGGAAAAAAACGCTTTTTCCGCACATTTCGCTCGCCGCACCCATCGAAACACGCCCCCCAAAACACATGGCCTACTGTCCCGCGTTCCCACAGGTGTCCCGATGAAAACGGTACCTCACATGTGTGGGTGCACCTACCTGGCCGCCAAGGGGAAAGCCTAAAACACAAGTAACCCCAAGTCTGTTTTCACACCGGAAATGTCACACTCTCACATCATACAGATATGGGCCTCGGGTGTCCAAGCCACCAAGGAAAACAGGGAACCCCATGCATTTTCGAAAAGAGGACACCAGTGGGAATCCGCAGAGTTGTGATTTGCACCCATCGCCCCAGATTTTTTTACCCAGACAGCCCTGCAAAGTCGGAAATGTGGGGAAAAAAACGCCTTTTCCGCACATTTCGCTCGCCACACCCATCGAAACACGCCCCCCACAACACATGGCCTACCGTCCCGCGTTCCCACAGGTGTCCCGATGAAAACGGTACCTCACATGTGTGGGTGCACCTACCTGGCCGCCAAGGGGAAAGCCTAAAACACAAGTAACCCCAAGTCTGTTGTCAGAGGGAAATCTCAGACATTCTGCCGACCGGCGCAACTTACAGATATGGGCCTCGGGTGTCCAAGCCACCGAGGAAAACAGGGAACCCCATGCATTTTCGAAAAGAGGACACCCGTGGGAATCCGCAGAGGTGTGATTTGCGCCCATCGCCCCAGATTTTTTTACCCAGACAGCCCTGCAAAGTCGGAAATGTGGGGAAAAAAACGCTTTTTCCGCACATTTCGCTCGCCGCACCCATCGAAACACGCCCCCCACAACACATGGCCTACCGTCCCGCGTTCCCACAGGTGTCCCGATGAAAACGGTACCCCACATGTGTGGGTGCACCTACCTGGCCGCCAAGGGGAAAGCCTAAAACACAAGTAACCCCAAGTCTGTTTTCACACCGGAAATGTCACACTCTCACATCATACAGATATGGGCCTCGGGTGTCCAAGCCACCGAGGAAAACAGGGAACCCCATGCATTTTCGAAAAGAGGACACCCGTGGGAATCCGCAGAGGTGTGATTTGCACCCATCGCCCCAGATTTTTTTACCCAGACAGCCCTGCAAAGTCGGAAATGTGGGGAAAAAAACGCTTTTTCCGCACATTTCGCTCTCCGCACCCATCGAAACACGCCCCCCAAAACACATGGCCTACCGTCCCGCGTTCCCACAGGTGTCCCGATGAAAACGGTACCTCACATGTGTGGGTGCACCTACCTGGCCGCCAAGGGGAAAGCCTAAAACACAAGTAACCCCAAGTCTGTTGGCAGAGGGAAATCTCAGACATTCTGCCGAGCGGCGCAACTTACAGATATGGGCCTCGGGTGTCCAAGCCACCGAGGAAAACAGGAAACCCCATGCATTTTCGAAAAGAGGACACCCGTGGGAATCCGCAGAGGTGTGATTTGCGCCCATCGCCCCAGATTTTTTTACCCAGACAGCCCTGCAAAGTCGGAAATGTGGCAAAAAAAAACGCTTTTTCCGCACATTTCGCTCGCCGCACCCATCGAAACACGCCCCCCACAACACATGGCCTACCGTCCCGCGTTCCCACAGGTGTCCCGATGAAAACGGTACCTCACATGTGTGGGTGTACCTACCTGGCAGCCAAGGGGAAAGCCTAAAACACAAGTAACCCCAAGTCTGTTGTCAGAGGGAAATCTCAGACATTCTGCCGACCGGCGCAACTTACAGATATGGGCCTCGGGTGTCCAAGACATCGAGGAAAACAGGGAACCCCATGCATTTTCGAAAAGAGGACACCCGTGGGAATCCGCAGAGGTGTGATTTGCGCCCATCGCCCCAGATTTTTTTACCCAGACAGCCCTGCAAAGTCGGAAATGTGGGGAAAAAAACGCTTTTTCCGCACATTTCGCTCGCCGCACCCATCGAAACACGCCCCCCACAACACATGGCCTACCGTCCCGCGTTCCCACAGGTGTCCCGATGAAAACGGTACCCCACATGTGTGGGTGCACCTACCTGGCTGCCAAGGGAAAAGCCTAAAACACAAGTAACCCCAAGTCTGTTTTCACACCGGAAATGTCACACTCTCACATCATACAGATATGGGCCTCGGGTGTCCAAGCCACCGAGGAAAACAGGGAACCCCATGCATTTTCGAAAAGAGGACACCCGTGGGAATCCGCAGAGGTGTGATTTGCACCCATCGCCCCAGATTTTTTTACCCAGACAGCCCTGCAAAGTCGGAAATGTGGGGAAAAAAACGCTTTTTCCGCACATTTTGCTCGCCGCACCCATTGAAACACACCCCCCACAACACATGGCCTACCGTCCCGCGTTCCCACAGGTGTCCCGATGAAAATGGTACCCCACATGTGTGGGTGCACCTACCTGGCCGCCAAGGGGAAAGCCTAAAACACAAGTAACCCCAAGTCTGTTTTCACACCGGAAATGTCACACTCTCACATCATACAGATATGGGCCTCGGGTGTCCAAGGCACCGAGGAAAACAGGGAACCCCATGCATTTTCGAAAAGAGGACACCCGTGGGAATCCGCAGAGGTGTGATTTGCACCCATCGCCCCAGATTTTTTTACCCAGACAGCCCTGCAAATTCGGAAATGTGTAGAAAAAAACGCTTTTTCCGCACATTTCGCACGCCGCACCCATCGAAACACGCCCCCCACAACACATGGCCTACCGTCCCACGTTCCCACAGGTGTCCCGATGAAAACGGTACCTCACATGTGTGGGTGCACCTACCTGGCCGCCAAGGGGAAAGCCTAAAACACAAGTAACCCCAAGTCTGTTTTCACACCGGAAATGTCACACTCTCACATCATACAGATATGGGCCTCGGGTGTCCAAGCCACCGAGGAAAACAGGGAACCCCATGCATTTTCGAAAAGAGGACACCCGTGGGAATCCGCAGAGGTGTGATTTGCACCCATCGCCCCAGATTTTTTTACCCAGACAGCCCTGCAAAGTCGGAAATGTGGGGAAAAAAACGCTTTTTCCGCACATTTCGCTCGCCGCACCCATCGAAACACGCCCCCCAAAACACATGGCCTACCGTCCCGCGTTCCCACAGGTGTCCCGATGAAAACCTTACCTCACATGTGTGGGTGCACCTACCTGGCCGCCAAGGGGAAAGCCTAAAACACAAGTAACCCCAAGTCTGTTGGCAGAGGGAAATCTCAGACATTCTGCCGAGCGGCGCAACTTACAGATATGGGCCTCGGGTGTCCAAGCCACCGAGGAAAACAGGGAACCCCATGCATTTTCGAAAAGAGGACACCCGTGGGAATCCGCAGAGGTGTGATTTGCGCCCATCGCCCCAGATTTTTTTACCCAGACAGCCCTGCAAAGTCGGAAATGTGGGGAAAAAAACGCTTTTTCCGCACATTTCGCTCGCCGCACCCATCGAAACACGCCCCCCACAACACATGGCCTACCGTCCCGCGTTCCCACAGGTGTCCCGATGAAAACGGTACCCCACATGTGTGGGTGCACCTACCTGGCTGCCAAGGGAAAAGCCTAAAACACAAGTAACCCCAAGTCTGTTTTCACACCGGAAATGTCACACTCTCACATCATACAGATATGGGCCTCGGGTGTCCAAGCCACCGAGGAAAACAGGGAACCCCATGCATTTTCGAAAAGAGGACACCCGTGGGAATCCGCAGAGGTGTGATTTGCACCCATCGCCCCAGATTTTTTTACCCAGACAGCCCTGCAAAGTCGGAAATGTGGGGAAAAAAACGCTTTTTCCGCACATTTTGCTCGCCGCACCCATTGAAACACACCCCCCATGTTAGGGAGAATTCTCTGGTTAGGCTGAATTTCCCTACCTAGTGAGTCCCCCAGCAGCTTTGCTGGATTTCTGGGGTTTAATTTTTTTCTCCTGCCAAGAGTGAGACTCTTTTACCCTCACTCTTGGACATGTTGAAGTGTGTTTTCTTGGTTAAACCTTGTGTTGAATGGGCTATGGGGTCTTTTACTCCATAGGGCCTCATGTATTTTTGTGATGTGGGTCACACAGCACCCTCTGTGCCGTGACCCAGGGGTGTCCTAGGGACTCCCCAACATAGACTCCATACCCTGGGACTGACTACTGTCTCCCAGGGCATGTAAAGTCACCAAAGACTTTGCTAGTCTTGAATCCTGAACAGAACCAGTACAAACCATCATATTGTGGACGTACTGGCTGGGGCAATTCGATTGCCCCAGGGTCTGTTAGTCGAGGGGGCACGTCTCCGTCCCCCCTGATCGAGTTTTGGCTGGTGGCAGTGGAAACTACTTTTTATATTCGACCGCGAATATTTCCCTATGGGATTTCCCATTGTTTTAGGCTAACACATTTAATTATTTATTTACGGTAGCCTTAAACATACCGCCGGTTTATATATTTATTTTTATAACTCCGGTTGGGACTTTTTGCCAAAACTTGATTCTAAAATGGCGTTGGTGTTCGCCTCTGTAACTCTGACCCAAAGTGGAGCCCTTTGTTCCACTTTTGGCGGGCTTCTCCACAGAAGCCCTCCAAAGTGGTGCCACTCTGTCTGGGGTACTTAGGAGGGGTGGAGGGGGATTTAGGCACCCTGGACTGAGTTACCTTGGTAACTCAAGTCGCACTCCGTCCTGATTGGCCCAAGTGGTGAGCCGCCCGGCTCACCACTTAGCATGTTTGAGTGACAGCTAGGCTGGGTGAATGGGGGTTTGCTGCATAAAAGCAGGGCTTTGGGGACTGGGACTTCAGAAGTCGCCACAGGACCAAGAATCCGACGAGGGAAGAGCTGAGCCGACCTGCTTCGACGACACCACCCGGTGGAGCCCTGCTGAACCGTCTCACCACTTTTTCCCGACGACCGAGGAGAACTCTTAACGGAGTGGCTCCTTCCCTTGACTGGTGGGGACAACCAGTTTTCGCCTTCTTTCCGTTCTTTGAGGTATCTCGTGGCCGCCTTGCCTGTGCCAAGCACCCCGGCAACCGGAATACCACACTTTACCCCCATACCGCGAAAGTCGGCACCAACCCTTTAACCGGAGGACTCCGCGGCTGGTTTCTTCCCGGGCAGTGCAACGACCCTCTTCTTCTGCTCTTCAGCGAGAACTTCTTCTCCCCTGACCGACGTCGAGCCCTGCTGCCACTGCCTGGAACAACTGCCACCGCTGGAGGATCCTTTCCGCTTAAGGTACCGTGTTCTGCCTGGCTTCCCTTGCTACCGACTGTACGGGGTAGATTTAGTCCCCGGCTTTCGAACCTGGGAGTGCCTGGGACACTTTGGCTAAACTTTCTGAGCCACTCTAACCTCTTTTTGACTCTTTGCAAGACTTTGAATCTCTAACTAACAGTGTGATCTTGGGCACATTTTCGCTCCGGCTACTCTAAGAGTGGGCCCTGCCTAGTGACTTTTGCTCACCTGTGACTTTATTCTTCGTTAAGCCTATTGCAAGTGTTCTGGACCTTAGAGTGGTGTGTCTAACCTATTTCTGCTTTTTCTCTCCCTTTCTTGGAAACTACTAGAGTGTCATCTAACGTTAAGCACTCACCTCTGTTTTAATTAAGTGGTGTTAACCTAGAGTTGTCTAGATAGGAGAAAGGATTGAATTTACTTTCAGTATAACTGTGTTGAAGTGCTTTTACTATATTTTTGCTAGAGTGTTTTTAACTTATGTGTATTTTAAATAAATAACTATATACTTTTGAAACCAAGCTCTGGTCAGTGTTTGCTTGTGCTATTGTGTTTTGGTACATATTGTGTATACTTTACATACTGCCTAACTCTTCTTGAGAGAAGTCTGACTGCTCAGCCACAGCTACCAGGTAAATCTGGGTGGTACAGACTGCTACCAAAGGGGTTTACTGCTCTACCTGTAGTCTTAAATCTTTTGCAGTGTTCCCCAAGGGAACTGCACGGGTTTCTGCCTAACACTGGTGTACAGCGGTGGGATTTGTATTGAGTATACATTTTATTGTGCTTTAGATACCTTAGTGCAACTAACCACAAAGCTTAGCACTGAAAAAGTAAAACCTCTAACATGTCAGTTATAGAAAGCTATAGTCAAGAGTCCCTTGCAGCCAAAACTGCTGATTGTTTAAGAATGCTCTGTAAACATAAGGATCTCCTGACTAAGGGCAAGAAAATGGAGCTGATTGAAAGATTGTTAGCTAACCAAAGTCTGGGTGATGGTTCAGAGGAGCCTACCACTCCAGCAACTGTAGATGACAGTATTGAAGTTAACATGGAGCAAAATGTTGATGTTTCTGAGGAAGAGTCAGAAGAGGAGGGTGAGGCTGTTGTAACTGTCCCCCCTAGGCCTCTACCTGCTCTACCTGCTGTGCCTACTGGACCTTTACCAGGTCCCACATTTAGTCCTCAGTACTTTGAACTGGAGAAAATGAAGCTAGAATTGGAGTATAAGAAACTTAATGCTCAAACTGACAAAGAACTAAGGCTAAGGGAAATGGAGCTCAAGTATGACTTAGAAATGAAGAAATTATCTGTTGAGAATGTTTCTCTCTCTGGCTCCTCTAGAAGTTCCAGTCCTAAAAGACCCCGGATGCCTAAAGAATTGGTTGGTATGTATGAGCCTAAGTTGGATGTGTTGGATTGGTTGTCTCTGTTTGAATATAATCATGGGCTCCAGAACATCACAGGAAATGACTTACTCACCTGGTTGTTCTCTAGGCTTCCCCCTGTTGCAACTGATGTGGTAATGGAGATGGGGGAGGAGGATAGGAAGGACTATGAATGTGTGAAACTAGCTTTGATAGCTAGGTTTGGGAAGACCCCTTCCCAGTATCTTAAGAGGTTTAGGAGCCTCAAAAAGCATGATGGTACCCCTTGGGCTACCTGGGTGAGTGAATGTTTGAAAAACTTAGAGGGATGGATTAAGGGTTACAAGGTGAACACTTATGAGGGGATGAGAAATCTCTTTATGTTGGAGTCAATTTATGATGCCTGCTCTCCTGAGCTCAGACAGCACTTGGCTGATTCACAGGAATTGGATCCTAGGAAGCTAGCTAAGGCTGCTGACTTGTGGGTTGCCAACAGGGCCACTCACAAGGATTCTGGGGTAACTCAGAAGAAGGATGGGGAGAAACAGCCAAAAAAGGACTCCAAAGAGAATTCTAATAATTCCTATCCCAAAGAGGGCCCCAAACCACAAAATAACCAGGGTAAGCCACATGGGAAACCGAGTCAGACTACTGTACCTTCTGGCCACAAGCCAGAAGGAGGTCAGAACAAGCCACCCTTCCAGAGAGCATTTGGACAATGCTATGTCTGTCAGGGTACTGACCATATCAAAGGAGATCCCAAGTGCAAGGGTAAACCTGCAGGGATCAGCACAGTCTCCTTAGCCTTCACTCCTGAGGATGAAGTACAGATGGCTAGTGCCCACTTTGAACTCTTTGCTGAAGAACCCTTGGGTCTTCAAGCAACTGTAAACTTAGAGCCTATGGGTCTGGTTAGTCCCCAGAATAGGGTTGTGTATAACTCCCTACCTGTTAACTCTAAGGTGTATTATGTGGACAGTGTTCTTGTCAATGGCCAGGATACTCCTGCCAGGAGAGACACTGGGGCCAGCAGAACAGTAGTGGATGAAAGCTTCTTTCAACCTGAGGATGTGGCCAAAGCACCCAAAGGTCCCACTAAAATGTCTGGAGGCCCTGTCCAAATGGTTCCTATTCTACCAGCCCTCATTCAGTGTAACAACATGACAGTGAGGATCCCTGTCAGTGTTCAGACTGAGGTACCTGGGAAGGTCCTGTTGGGGAATGACCTAAGAACTCTAGGAGTAGTGTCACATACCCCCAGGCCTCCCAGTATGGAGAAGCAGAACTTAACCAAATTGGCTAGACAGGCTACCTTGAAGGACCCTTCTAAGCCTGTGGGACCCTCTACTGAGAACCCCACTACAAGCCCTGGTGTTAGTAAGTTGACCTCTAATCCAGGCACATTTCAGGATAGTATGCTAGGAACATGGGAGCCCCAACCAAGCTCCACCCTTGTTCCCCTAGTTTCCGAGTCTCTGACCCCCCCTGCTTCTGAGGAAGAGGTGGATAGACCAACTAGGCCCCTATCTGGACCTGAGAGAACTGGTAATTCTCAGTGCTGGTGGAAAACCAGAAAAGAAAAGTCTAAGGCCAAAAACCTTCGGACTGTTGGACCTTCTACTGAAGACCCCAACTCAAATCCTAATATTAGGGGGGAAACTCCTAAAATAGGTAAGGGTAGATCTAAGAGGAAGGGGAAGCAGGTACATTGCCTAACCCCAACCCCTCCAACCAAGAGGCCTAAGACCCCACCTGCTCCCACAAGAGAGGTGGTGAGGAACCTTGGAGGCCCCTCTAGATCTAAGGGAATCCTTTATAAGGACCCCTTCAAAAAGCCTAACATAGGTTCAGAAGTTGTACCAACTTCTGAGGGACTGGTCAACCAGATCCCCTATAACAAAAAGACTGATGTTCCTCAAAGGGTCTGTAGGTCCGTTAGCTTGCAAAAGAAAACCTTTGAGTTCTCCATTAAACATAGGTCAAGGTGTCACCATCAAAATGCTGATGGACTCTCTAGGATGTATATCATCGACTAGAGGTATGAGGTTCATCCAGGAGTGGATTAAATCCTCCTGTCCCTTAGTCTGGGGGGGGCGAGTGTTAGGGAGAATTCTCTGGTTAGGCTGAATTTCCCTACCTAGTGAGTCCCCCAGCAGCTTTGCTGGATTTCTGGGGTTTAATTTTTTTCTCCTGCCAAGAGTGAGACTCTTTTACCCTCACTCTTGGACATGTTGAAGTGTGTTTTCTTGGTTAAACCTTGTGTTGAATGGGCTATGGGGTCTTTTACTCCATAGGGCCTCATGTATTTTTGTGATGTGGGTCACACAGCACCCTCTGTGCCGTGACCCAGGGGTGTCCTAGGGACTCCCCAACATAGACTCCATACCCTGGGACTGACTACTGTCTCCCAGGGCATGTAAAGTCACCAAAGACTTTGCTAGTCTTGAATCCTGAACAGAACCAGTACAAACCATCATATTGTGGACGTACTGGCTGGGGCAATTCGATTGCCCCAGGGTCTGTTAGTCGAGGGGGCACGTCTCCGTCCCCCCTGATCGAGTTTTGGCTGGTGGCAGTGGAAACTACTTTTTATATTCGACCGCGAATATTTCCCTATGGGATTTCCCATTGTTTTAGGCTAACACATTTAATTATTTATTTACGGTAGCCTTAAACATACCGCCGGTTTATATATTTATTTTTATAACTCCGGTTGGGACTTTTTGCCAAAACTTGATTCTAAAATGGCGTTGGTGTTCGCCTCTGTAACTCTGACCCAAAGTGGAGCCCTTTGTTCCACTTTTGGCGGGCTTCTCCACAGAAGCCCTCCAAAGTGGTGCCACTCTGTCTGGGGTACTTAGGAGGGGTGGAGGGGGATTTAGGCACCCTGGACTGAGTTACCTTGGTAACTCAAGTCGCACTCCGTCCTGATTGGCCCAAGTGGTGAGCCGCCCGGCTCACCACTTAGCATGTTTGAGTGACAGCTAGGCTGGGTGAATGGGGGTTTGCTGCATAAAAGCAGGGCTTTGGGGACTGGGACTTCAGAAGTCGCCACAGGACCAAGAATCCGACGAGGGAAGAGCTGAGCCGACCTGCTTCGACGACACCACCCGGTGGAGCCCTGCTGAACCGTCTCACCACTTTTTCCCGACGACCGAGGAGAACTCTTAACGGAGTGGCTCCTTCCCTTGACTGGTGGGGACAACCAGTTTTCGCCTTCTTTCCGTTCTTTGAGGTATCTCGTGGCCGCCTTGCCTGTGCCAAGCACCCCGGCAACCGGAATACCACACTTTACCCCCATACCGCGAAAGTCGGCACCAACCCTTTAACCGGAGGACTCCGCGGCTGGTTTCTTCCCGGGCAGTGCAACGACCCTCTTCTTCTGCTCTTCAGCGAGAACTTCTTCTCCCCTGACCGACGTCGAGCCCTGCTGCCACTGCCTGGAACAACTGCCACCGCTGGAGGATCCTTTCCGCTTAAGGTACCGTGTTCTGCCTGGCTTCCCTTGCTACCGACTGTACGGGGTAGATTTAGTCCCCGGCTTTCGAACCTGGGAGTGCCTGGGACACTTTGGCTAAACTTTCTGAGCCACTCTAACCTCTTTTTGACTCTTTGCAAGACTTTGAATCTCTAACTAACAGTGTGATCTTGGGCACATTTTCGCTCCGGCTACTCTAAGAGTGGGCCCTGCCTAGTGACTTTTGCTCACCTGTGACTTTATTCTTCGTTAAGCCTATTGCAAGTGTTCTGGACCTTAGAGTGGTGTGTCTAACCTATTTCTGCTTTTTCTCTCCCTTTCTTGGAAACTACTAGAGTGTCATCTAACGTTAAGCACTCACCTCTGTTTTAATTAAGTGGTGTTAACCTAGAGTTGTCTAGATAGGAGAAAGGATTGAATTTACTTTCAGTATAACTGTGTTGAAGTGCTTTTACTATATTTTTGCTAGAGTGTTTTTAACTTATGTGTATTTTAAATAAATAACTATATACTTTTGAAACCAAGCTCTGGTCAGTGTTTGCTTGTGCTATTGTGTTTTGGTACATATTGTGTATACTTTACATACTGCCTAACTCTTCTTGAGAGAAGTCTGACTGCTCAGCCACAGCTACCAGGTAAATCTGGGTGGTACAGACTGCTACCAAAGGGGTTTACTGCTCTACCTGTAGTCTTAAATCTTTTGCAGTGTTCCCCAAGGGAACTGCACGGGTTTCTGCCTAACACCCCACAACACATGGCCTACCGTCCCGCGTTCCCACAGGTGTCCCGATGAAAATGGTACCCCACATGTGTGGGTGCACCTACCTGGCCGCCAAGGGGAAAGCCTAAAACACAAGTAACCCCAAGTCTGTTTTCACACCGGAAATGTCACACTCTCACATCATACAGATATGGGCCTCGGGTGTCCAAGGCACCGAGGAAAACAGGGAACCCCATGCATTTTCGAAAAGAGGACACCCGTGGGAATCCGCAGAGGTGTGATTTGCACCCATCGCCCCAGATTTTTTTACCCAGACAGCCCTGCAAATTCGGAAATGTGTAGAAAAAAACGCTTTTTCCGCACATTTCGCACGCCGCACCCATCGAAACACGCCCCCCACAACACATGGCCTACCGTCCCACGTTCCCACAGGTGTCCCGATGAAAACGGTACCTCACATGTGTGGGTGCACCTACCTGGCCGCCAAGGGGAAAGCCTAAAACACAAGTAACCCCAAGTCTGTTTTCACACCGGAAATGTCACACTCTCACATCATACAGATATGGGCCTCGGGTGTCCAAGCCACCGAGGAAAACAGGGAACCCCATGCATTTTCGAAAAGAGGACACCCGTGGGAATCCGCAGAGGTGTGATTTGCGCCCATCGCCCCAGATTTTTTTACCCAGACAGCCCTGCAAAGTCGGAAATGTGGGGAAAAAAACGCCTTTTCCGCACATTTCGCTCGCCACACCCATCGAAACACGCCCCCCACAACACATGGCCTACTGTCCCGCGTTCCCACAGGTGTCCCGATGAAAACGGTACCTCACATGTGTGGGTGCACCTACCTGGCCGCCAAGGGGAAAGCCTAAAACACAAGTAACCCCAAGTCTGTTTTCACACCGGAAATGTCACACTCTCACATCATACAGATATGGGCCTCGGGTGTCCAAGACATCGAGGAAAACAGGGAACCCCATGCATTTTCGAAAAGAGGACACCTGTGGGAATCCGCAGAGGTGTGATTTGCGCCCATCGCCCCAGATTTTTTTACCCAGACAGCCCTGCAAAGTCGGAAATGTGGGGAAAAAAACGCTTTTTCCGCACATTTCGCTCGCCGCACCCATCGAAACACGCCCCCCACAACACATGGCCTACCGTCCCGCGTTCCCACAGGTGTCCCGATGAAAACGGTACCCCACATGTGTGGGTGCACCTACCTGGCTGCCAAGGGAAAAGCCTAAAACACAAGTAACCCCAAGTCTGTTTTCACACCGGAAATGTCACACTCTCACATCATACAGATATGGGCCTCGGGTGTCCAAGCCACCGAGGAAAACAGGGAACCCCATGCATTTTCGAAAAGAGGACACCCGTGGGAATCCGCAGAGGTGTGATTTGCACCCATCGCCCCAGATTTTTTTACCCAGACAGCCCTGCAAAGTCGGAAATGTGGGGAAAAAAACGCTTTTTCCGCACATTTTGCTCGCCGCACCCATTGAAACACACCCCCCACAACACATGGCCTACCGTCCCGCGTTCCCACAGGTGTCCCGATGAAAATGGTACCCCACATGTGTGGGTGCACCTACCTGGCCGCCAAGGGGAAAGCCTAAAACACAAGTAACCCCAAGTCTGTTTTCACACCGGAAATGTCACACTCTCACATCATACAGATATGGGCCTCGGGTGTCCAAGGCACCGAGGAAAACAGGGAACCCCATGCATTTTCGAAAAGAGGACACCCGTGGGAATCCGCAGAGGTGTGATTTGCACCCATCGCCCCAGATTTTTTTACCCAGACAGCCCTGCAAATTCGGAAATGTGTAGAAAAAAACGCTTTTTCCGCACATTTCGCACGCCGCACCCATCGAAACACGCCCCCCACAACACATGGCCTACCGTCCCGCGTTCCCACAGGTGTCCCGATGAAAACGGTACCTCACATGTGTGGGTGCACCTACCTGACCGCCAAGGGGAAAGCCTAAAACACAAGTAACCCCAAGTCTGTTGTCAGAGGGAAATCTCAGACATTCTGCCGACCGGCGCAACTTACAGATATGGGCCTCGGGTGTCCAAGCCACCGAGGAAAACAGGGAACCCCATGCATTTTCGAAAAGAGGACACCCGTGGGAATCCACAGAGGTGTGATTTGCGCCCATCGCCCCTGATTTTTTTACCCAGACAGCCCTGCAAAGTCGGAAATGTGGGGAAAAAAACGCTTTTTCCGCACATTTCGCTCGCCGCACCCACCGAAACACGCCCCCCACAACACATGGCCTACCGTCCCGCGTTTCCACAGGTGTCCCGATGAAAACGGTACCTCACATGTGTGGGTGCACCTACCTGGCCGCCAAGGGGAAAGCCTAAAACACAAGTAACCCCAAGTCTGTTTTCACACCGGAAATGTCACACTCTCACATCATACAGATATGGGCCTCGGGTGTCCAAGCCACCGAGGAAAACAGGGAACCCCATGCATTTTCGAAAAGAGGACACCCGTGGGAATCCGCAGAGGTGTGATTTGCGCCCATCGCCCCAGATTTTTTTACCCAGACAGCCCTGCAAAGTCGTAAATGTGGGGAAAAAAACGCTTTTTCCGCACATTTCGCTCGCCGCACCCATCGAAACACGCCCCCCACAACACATGGCCTACCGTCCCGCGTTCCCACAGGTGTCCCGATGAAAACGGTACCTCACATGTGTGGGTGCACCTACCTGGCCGCCAAGGGGAAAGCCTAAAACACAAGTAACCCCAAGTCTGTTGTCAGAGGGAAATCTCAGACATTCTGCCGACCGGCGCAACTTACAGATATGGGCCTCGGGTGTCCAAGCCACCGAGGAAAACAGGGAACCCCATGCATTTTCGAAAAGAGGACACCCGTGGGAATCCGCAGAGGTGTGATTTGCGCCCATCGCCCCAGATTTTTTTACCCAGACAGCCCTGCAAAGTTGGAAATGTGGGGAAAAAAACGCTTTTTCTGCACATTTCGCTCGCCGCACCCATCGAAACACGCCCCCCACAACACATGGCCTACCGTCACGCGTTCCCACAGGTGTCCCGATGAAAACGGTACCTCACATGTGTGGGTGCACCTACCTGGCCGCCAAGGGGAAAGCCTAAAACACAAGTAACCACAAGTCTGTTTTCACACCGGAAATGTCACACTCTCACATCATACAGATATGGGCCTCGGGTGTCCAAGCCACCAAGGAAAACAGGGAACCCCATGCATTTTCGAAAAGAGGACACCCGTGGGAATCCACAGAGGTGTGATTTGTGCCCATCGCCCCAGATTGTTTTACCCAGACAGCCCTGCAAAGTCGGAAATGTGGGGAAAAAAACGTTTTTTCCGCACATTTCGCTCGCCGCACCCATCGAAACACGCCCCCCACAACACATGGTCTACTGTCCCGCGTTCCCACAGGTGTCCCGATAAAAACGGTATCCCACATGTGTGGGTGCAACTACCTGGCCGCCAAGGGGAAAGCCTAAAACACAAGTAACCCCAAGTCTGTTGTCAGAGGGAAATCTCAGACATTCTGCCGACCGGCACAACTTACAGATATGGGCCTCGGGTGTCCAAGCCACCCAGGAAAACAGGGAACCCCATGCATTTTCGAAAAGAGGACACCCGTGGGAATCCGCAGAGGTGTGATTTGCGCCCATCGCCCCAGATTTTTTTACCCAGACAGCCCTGCAAAGTCGGAAATGTGGCGAAAAAAAACACTTTTTCCGCACATTTCGCTCGCCGCACCCATCGAAACACGCCCCCCACAACACATGGCCTACCGTCCCGCGTTCCCACAGGTGTCCCGATGAAAACGGTACCTCACATGTGTGGGTGCAACTACCTGGCCGCCAAGGGGAAAGCCTAAAACACAAGTAACCCCAAGTCTGTTGTCAGAGGGAAATCTCAGACATTCTGCCGACCGGCGCAACTTACAGATATGGGCCTCGGGTGTCCAAGCCATCGAGGAAAACAGGGAACCCCATGCATTTTCGAAAAGAGGACACCCGTGGGAATCCGCAGAGGTGTGATTTGCGCCCATCGCCCCAGATTTTTTTACCCAGACAGCCCTGCAAAGTCGGAAATGTGGGGAAAAAAACGCTTTTTCCGCACATTTCGCTCGCCGCACCCATCGAAACACGCCCCCCACAACACATGGCCTACCGTCCCGCGTTCCCACAGGTGTCCCGATGAAAACGGTACCCCACATGTGTGGGTGCACCTACCTGGCCGCCAAGGGGAAAGCCTAAAACACAAGTAACCCCAAGTCTGTTTTCACACCGGAAATGTCACACTCTCACATCATACAGATATGGGCCTCGGGTGTCCAAGCCACCGAGGAAAACAGGGAACCCCATGCATTTTCGAAAAGAGGACACCCGTGGGAATCCGCAGAGGTGTGATTTGCACCCATCGCCCCAGATTTTTTTACCCAGACAGCCCTGCAAAGTCGGAAATGTGGGGAAAAAAACGCTTTTTCCGCACATTTCGCTCGCCGCACCCATCGAAACACGCCCCCCAAAACACATGGCCTACTGTCCCGCATTCCCACAGGTGTCCCGATGAAAACGGTAACTCACATGTGTGGGTGCACCTACCTGGCCGCCAAGGGGAAAGCCTAAAACACAAGTAACCCCAAGTCTGTTGTCAGAGGGAAATCTCAGACATTCTGCCGACCGGCGCAACTTACAGATATGGGCCTCGGGTGTCCAAGCCACCGAGGAAAACAGGGAACCCCATGCATTTTCGAAAAGAGGACACCCGTGGGAATCCGCAGAGGTGTGATTTGCGCCCATCGCCCCAGATTTTTTTACCCAGACAGCCCTGCAAAGTCGGAAATGTGGGGAAAAAAACGCTTTTTCCGCACATTTCGCTCGCCGCACCCATCGAAACACGCCCCCCACAACACATGGCCTACCGTCCCGCGTTCCCACAGGTGTCCCGATGAAAACGGTACCCCACATGTGTGGGTGCACCTACCTGGCCGCCAAGGGGAAAGCCTAAAACACAAGTAACCCCAAGTCTGTTTTCACACCGGAAATGTCACACTCTCACGTCATACAGATATGGGCCTCGGGTGTCCAAGCCACCAAGGAAAACAGGGAACCCCATGCATTTTCGAAAAGAGGACAACAGTGGGAATCCGCAGAGTTGTGATTTGCACCCATCGCCCCAGATTTTTTTACCCAGACAGCCCTGCAAAGTCGGAAATGTGGGGAAAAAAACGCCTTTTCCGCACATTTCGCTCGCCACACCCATCGAAACACGCCCCCCACAACACATGGCCTACCGTCCCGCGTTCCCACAGGTGTCCCGATGAAAACGGTACCTCACATGTGTGGGTGCACCTACCTGGCCGCCAAGGGGAAAGCCTAAAACACAAGTAACCCCAAGTCTGTTGTCAGAGGGAAATCTCAGACATTCTGCCGACCGGCACAACTTACAGATATGGGCCTCGGGTGTCCAAGCCACCCAGGAAAACAGGGAACCCCATGCATTTTCGAAAAGAGGACACCCGTGGGAATCCGCAGAGGTGTGATTTGCACCCATCGCCCCAGATTTTTTTACCCAGACAGCCCTGCAAATTCGGAAATGTGTAGAAAAAAACGCTTTTTCCGCACATTTCGCACGCCGCACCCATCGAAACACGCCCCCCACAACACATGGCCTACCGTCCCACGTTCCCACAGGTGTCCCGATGAAAACGGTACCTCACATGTGTGGGTGCACCTACCTGGCCGCCAAGGGGAAAGCCTAAAACACAAGTAACCCCAAGTCTGTTTTCACACCGGAAATGTCACACTCTCACATCATACAGATATGGGCCTCGGGTGTCCAAGCCACCGAGGAAAACAGGGAACCCCATGCATTTTCGAAAAGAGGACACCCGTGGGAATCCGCAGAGGTGTGATTTGCACCCATCGCCCCAGATTTTTTTACCCAGACAGCCCTGCAAAGTCGGAAATGTGGGGAAAAAAACGCTTTTTCCGCACATTTCGCTCGCCGCACCCATCGAAACACGCCCCCCAAAACACATGGCCTACCGTCCCGCGTTCCCACAGGTGTCCCGATGAAAACCTTACCTCACATGTGTGGGTGCACCTACCTGGCCGCCAAGGGGAAAGCCTAAAACACAAGTAACCCCAAGTCTGTTGGCAGAGGGAAATCTCAGACATTCTGCCGAGCGGCGCAACTTACAGATATGGGCCTCGGGTGTCCAAGCCACCGAGGAAAACAGGGAACCCCATGCATTTTCGAAAAGAGGACACCCGTGGGAATCCGCAGAGGTGTGATTTGCGCCCATCGCCCCAGATTTTTTTACCCAGACAGCCCTGCAAAGTCGGAAATGTGGCAAAAAAAAATGCTTTTTCCGCACATTTCGCTCGCCGCACCCATCGAAACACGCCCCCCACAACACATGGCCTACCGTCCCGCGTTCCCACAGGTGTCCCGATGAAAACGGTACCTCACATGTGTGGGTGTACCTACCTGGCAGCCAAGGGGAAAGCCTAAAACACAAGTAACCCCAAGTCTGTTGTCAGAGGGAAATCTCAGACATTCTGCCGACCGGCGCAACTTACAGATATGGGCCTCGGGTGTCCAAGACATCGAGGAAAACAGGGAACCCCATGCATTTTCGAAAAGAGGACACCCGTGGGAATCCGCAGAGGTGTGATTTGCGCCCATCGCCCCAGATTTTTTTACCCAGACAGCCCTGCAAAGTCGGAAATGTGGGGAAAAAAACGCTTTTTCCGCACATTTCGCTCGCCGCACCCATCGAAACACGCCCCCCACAACACATGGCCTACCGTCCCGCGTTCCCACAGGTGTCCCGATGAAAACGGTACCCCACATGTGTGGGTGCACCTACCTGGCTGCCAAGGGAAAAGCCTAAAACACAAGTAACCCCAAGTCTGTTTTCACACCGGAAATGTCACACTCTCACATCATACAGATATGGGCCTCGGGTGTCCAAGCCACCGAGGAAAACAGGGAACCCCATGCATTTTCGAAAAGAGGACACCCGTGGGAATCCGCAGAGGTGTGATTTGCACCCATCGCCCCAGATTTTTTTACCCAGACAGCCCTGCAAAGTCGGAAATGTGGGGAAAAAAACGCTTTTTCCGCACATTTTGCTCGCCGCACCCATTGAAACACACCCCCCACAACACATGGCCTACCGTCCCGCGTTCCCACAGGTGTCCCGATGAAAATGGTACCCCACATGTGTGGGTGCACCTACCTGGCCGCCAAGGGGAAAGCCTAAAACACAAGTAACCCCAAGTCTGTTTTCACACCGGAAATGTCACACTCTCACATCATACAGATATGGGCCTCGGGTGTCCAAGGCACCGAGGAAAACAGGGAACCCCATGCATTTTCGAAAAGAGGACACCCGTGGGAATCCGCAGAGGTGTGATTTGCACCCATCGCCCCAGATTTTTTTACCCAGACAGCCCTGCAAATTCGGAAATGTGTAGAAAAAAACGCTTTTTCCGCACATTTCGCACGCCGCACCCATCGAAACACGCCCCCCACAACACATGGCCTACCGTCCCACGTTCCCACAGGTGTCCCGATGAAAACGGTACCTCACATGTGTGGGTGCACCTACCTGGCCGCCAAGGGGAAAGCCTAAAACACAAGTAACCCCAAGTCTGTTTTCACACCGGAAATGTCACACTCTCACATCATACAGATATGGGCCTCGGGTGTCCAAGCCACCGAGGAAAACAGGGAACCCCATGCATTTTCGAAAAGAGGACACCCGTGGGAATCCGCAGAGGTGTGATTTGCGCCCATCGCCCCAGATTTTTTTACCCAGACAGCCCTGCAAAGTCGGAAATGTGGCGAAAAAAAACACTTTTTCCGCACATTTCGCTCGCCGCACCCATCGAAACACGCCCCCCACAACACATGGCCTACCGTCCCGCGTTCCCACAGGTGTCCCGATGAAAACGGTACCCCACATGTGTGGGTGCACCTACCTGGCTGCCAAGGGAAAAGCCTAAAACACAAGTAACCCCAAGTCTGTTTTCACACCGGAAATGTCACACTCTCACATCATACAGATATGGGCCTCGGGTGTCCAAGCCACCGAGGAAAACAGGGAACCCCATGCATTTTCGAAAAGAGGACACCCGTGGGAATCCGCAGAGGTGTGATTTGCACCCATCGCCCCAGATTTTTTTACCCAGACAGCCCTGCAAAGTCGGAAATGTGGGGAAAAAAACGCTTTTTCCGCACATTTCGCTCGCCGCACCCATCGAAACACGCCCCCCACAACACATGGCCTACCGTCCCGCGTTCCCACAGGTGTCCCGATGAAAACGGTACCTCACATGTGTGGGTGCACCTACCTGGCCGCCAAGGGGAAAGCCTAAAACACAAGTAACCCCAAGTCTGTTGGCAGAGGGAAATCTCAGACATTCTGCCGAGCGGCGCAACTTACAGATATGGGCCTCGGGTGTCCAAGCCACCGAGGAAAACAGGGAACCCCATGCATTTTCGAAAAGAGGACACCCGTGGGAATCCGCAGAGGTGTGATTTGCGCCCATCGCCCCAGATTTTTTTACCCAGACAGCCCTGCAAAGTCGGAAATGTGGCAAAAAAAAACGCTTTTTCCGCACATTTCGCTCGCCGCACCCATCGAAACACGCCCCCCACAACACATGGCCTACCGTCCCGCGTTCCCACAGGTGTCCCGATGAAAACGGTACCTCACATGTGTGGGTGTACCTACCTGGCAGCCAAGGGGAAAGCCTAAAACACAAGTAACCCCAAGTCTGTTGTCAGAGGGAAATCTCAGACATTCTGCCGACCGGCGCAACTTACAGATATGGGCCTCGGGTGTCCAAGACATCGAGGAAAACAGGGAACCCCATGCATTTTCGAAAAGAGGACACCCGTGGGAATCCGCAGAGGTGTGATTTGCGCCCATCGCCCCAGATTTTTTTACCCAGACAGCCCTGCAAAGTCGGAAATGTGGGGAAAAAAACGCTTTTTCCGCACATTTCGCTCGCCGCACCCATCGAAACACGCCCCCCACAACACATGGCCTACCGTCCCGCGTTCCCACAGGTGTCCCGATGAAAACGGTACCCCACATGTGTGGGTGCACCTACCTGGCTGCCAAGGGAAAAGCCTAAAACACAAGTAACCCCAAGTCTGTTTTCACACCGGAAATGTCACACTCTCACATCATACAGATATGGGCCTCGGGTGTCCAAGCCACCGAGGAAAACAGGGAACCCCATGCATTTTCGAAAAGAGGACACCCGTGGGAATCCGCAGAGGTGTGATTTGCACCCATCGCCCCAGATTTTTTTACCCAGACAGCCCTGCAAAGTCGGAAATGTGGGGAAAAAAACGCTTTTTCCGCACATTTTGCTCGCCGCACCCATTGAAACACACCCCCCACAACACATGGCCTACCGTCCCGCGTTCCCACAGGTGTCCCGATGAAAATGGTACCCCACATGTGTGGGTGCACCTACCTGGCCGCCAAGGGGAAAGCCTAAAACACAAGTAACCCCAAGTCTGTTTTCACACCGGAAATGTCACACTCTCACATCATACAGATATGGGCCTCGGGTGTCCAAGGCACCGAGGAAAACAGGGAACCCCATGCATTTTCGAAAAGAGGACACCCGTGGGAATCCGCAGAGGTGTGATTTGCACCCATCGCCCCAGATTTTTTTACCCAGACAGCCCTGCAAATTCAGAAATGTGTAGAAAAAAACGCTTTTTCCGCACATTTTGCACGCCGCACCCATCGAAACACGCCCCCCACAACACATGGCCTACCGTCCCACGTTCCCACAGGTGTCCCGATGAAAACGGTACCTCACATGTGTGGGTGCACCTACCTGGCCGCCAAGGGGAAAGCCTAAAACACAAGTAACCCCAAGTCTGTTTTCACACCGGAAATGTCACACTCTCACATCATACAGATATGGGCCTCGGGTGTCCAAGCCACCGAGGAAAACAGGGAACCCCATGCATTTTCGAAAAGAGGACACCCGTGGGAATCCGCAGAGGTGTGATTTGCGCCCATCGCCCCAGATTTTTTTACCCAGACAGCCCTGCAAAGTCGGAAATGTGGGGAAAAAAACGCCTTTTCCGCACATTTCGCTCGCCACACCCATCGAAACACGCCCCCCACAACACATGGCCTACTGTCCCGCGTTCCCACAGGTGTCCCGATGAAAACGGTACCTCACATGTGTGGGTGCACCTACCTGGCCGCCAAGGGGAAAGCCTAAAACACAAGTAACCCCAAGTCTGTTTTCACACCGGAAATGTCACACTCTCACATCATACAGATATGGGCCTCGGGTGTCCAAGACATCGAGGAAAACAGGGAACCCCATGCATTTTCAAAAAGAGGACACCTGTGGGAATCCGCAGAGGTGTGATTTGCGCCCATCGCCCCAGATTTTTTTACCCAGACAGCCCTGCAAAGTCGGAAATGTGGGGAAAAAAACGCCTTTTCCGCACATTTCGCTCGCCGCACCCATCGAAACACGCCCCCCACAACACATGGCCTACCGTCCCGCGTTCCCACAGGTGTCCCGATGAAAACGGTACCCCACATGTGTGGGTGCACCTACCTGGCTGCCAAGGGAAAAGCCTAAAACACAAGTAACCCCAAGTCTGTTTTCACACCGGAAATGTCACACTCTCACATCATACAGATATGGGCCTCGGGTGTCCAAGCCACCGAGGAAAACAGGGAACCCCATGCATTTTCGAAAAGAGGACACCCGTGGGAATCCGCAGAGGTGTGATTTGCACCCATCGCCCCAGATTTTTTTACCCAGACAGCCCTGCAAAGTCGGAAATGTGGGGAAAAAAACGCTTTTTCCGCACATTTTGCTCGCCGCACCCATTGAAACACACCCCCCACAACACATGGCCTACCGTCCCGCGTTCCCACAGGTGTCCCGATGAAAATGGTACCCCACATGTGTGGGTGCACCTACCTGGCCGCCAAGGGGAAAGCCTAAAACACAAGTAACCCCAAGTCTGTTTTCACACCGGAAATGTCACACTCTCACATCATACAGATATGGGCCTCGGGTGTCCAAGGCACCGAGGAAAACAGGGAACCCCATGCATTTTCGAAAAGAGGACACCCGTGGGAATCCGCAGAGGTGTGATTTGCACCCATCGCCCCAGATTTTTTTACCCAGACAGCCCTGCAAATTCGGAAATGTGTAGAAAAAAACGCTTTTTCCGCACATTTCGCACGCCGCACCCATCGAAACACGCCCCCCACAACACATGGCCTACCGTCCCGCGTTCCCACAGGTGTCCCGATGAAAACGGTACCTCACATGTGTGGGTGCACCTACCTGACCGCCAAGGGGAAAGCCTAAAACACAAGTAACCCCAAGTCTGTTGTCAGAGGGAAATCTCAGACATTCTGCCGACCGGCGCAACTTACAGATATGGGCCTCGGGTGTCCAAGCCACCGAGGAAAACAGGGAACCCCATGCATTTTCGAAAAGAGGACACCCGTGGGAATCCACAGAGGTGTGATTTGCGCCCATCGCCCCTGATTTTTTTACCCAGACAGCCCTGCAAAGTCGGAAATGTGGGGAAAAAAACGCTTTTTCCGCACATTTCGCTCGCCGCACCCACCGAAACACGCCCCCCACAACACATGGCCTACCGTCCCGCGTTTCCACAGGTGTCCCGATGAAAACGGTACCTCACATGTGTGGGTGCACCTACCTGGCCGCCAAGGGGAAAGCCTAAAACACAAGTAACCCCAAGTCTGTTTTCACACCGGAAATGTCACACTCTCACATCATACAGATATGGGCCTCGGGTGTCCAAGCCACCGAGGAAAACAGGGAACCCCATGCATTTTCGAAAAGAGGACACCCGTGGGAATCCGCAGAGGTGTGATTTGCGCCCATCGCCCCAGATTTTTTTACCCAGACAGCCCTGCAAAGTCGTAAATGTGGGGAAAAAAACGCTTTTTCCGCACATTTCGCTCGCCGCACCCATCGAAACACGCCCCCCACAACACATGGCCTACCGTCCCGCGTTCCCACAGGTGTCCCGATGAAAACGGTACCTCACATGTGTGGGTGCACCTACCTGGCCGCCAAGGGGAAAGCCTAAAACACAAGTAACCCCAAGTCTGTTGTCAGAGGGAAATCTCAGACATTCTGCCGACCGGCGCAACTTACAGATATGGGCCTCGGGTGTCCAAGCCACCGAGGAAAACAGGGAACCCCATGCATTTTCGAAAAGAGGACACCCGTGGGAATCCGCAGAGGTGTGATTTGCGCCCATCGCCCCAGATTTTTTTACCCAGACAGCCCTGCAAAGTTGGAAATGTGGGGAAAAAAACGCTTTTTCTGCACATTTCGCTCGCCGCACCCATCGAAACACGCCCCCCACAACACATGGCCTACCGTCACGCGTTCCCACAGGTGTCCCGATGAAAACGGTACCTCACATGTGTGGGTGCACCTACCTGGCCGCCAAGGGGAAAGCCTAAAACACAAGTAACCACAAGTCTGTTTTCACACCGGAAATGTCACACTCTCACATCATACAGATATGGGCCTCGGGTGTCCAAGCCACCAAGGAAAACAGGGAACCCCATGCATTTTCGAAAAGAGGACACCCGTGGGAATCCACAGAGGTGTGATTTGTGCCCATCGCCCCAGATTGTTTTACCCAGACAGCCCTGCAAAGTCGGAAATGTGGGGAAAAAAACGTTTTTTCCGCACATTTCGCTCGCCGCACCCATCGAAACACGCCCCCCACAACACATGGTCTACTGTCCCGCGTTCCCACAGGTGTCCCGATAAAAACGGTATCCCACATGTGTGGGTGCAACTACCTGGCCGCCAAGGGGAAAGCCTAAAACACAAGTAACCCCAAGTCTGTTGTCAGAGGGAAATCTCAGACATTCTGCCGACCGGCACAACTTACAGATATGGGCCTCGGGTGTCCAAGCCACCCAGGAAAACAGGGAACCCCATGCATTTTCGAAAAGAGGACACCCGTGGGAATCCGCAGAGGTGTGATTTGCGCCCATCGCCCCAGATTTTTTTACCCAGACAGCCCTGCAAAGTCGGAAATGTGGCGAAAAAAAACACTTTTTCCGCACATTTCGCTCGCCGCACCCATCGAAACACGCCCCCCACAACACATGGCCTACCGTCCCGCGTTCCCACAGGTGTCCCGATGAAAACGGTACCTCACATGTGTGGGTGCAACTACCTGGCCGCCAAGGGGAAAGCCTAAAACACAAGTAACCCCAAGTCTGTTGTCAGAGGGAAATCTCAGACATTCTGCCGACCGGCGCAACTTACAGATATGGGCCTCGGGTGTCCAAGCCATCGAGGAAAACAGGGAACCCCATGCATTTTCGAAAAGAGGACACCCGTGGGAATCCGCAGAGGTGTGATTTGCGCCCATCGCCCCAGATTTTTTTACCCAGACAGCCCTGCAAAGTCGGAAATGTGGGGAAAAAAACGCTTTTTCCGCACATTTCGCTCGCCGCACCCATCGAAACACGCCCCCCACAACACATGGCCTACCGTCCCGCGTTCCCACAGGTGTCCCGATGAAAACGGTACCCCACATGTGTGGGTGCACCTACCTGGCCGCCAAGGGGAAAGCCTAAAACACAAGTAACCCCAAGTCTGTTTTCACACCGGAAATGTCACACTCTCACATCATACAGATATGGGCCTCGGGTGTCCAAGCTACCGAGGAAAACAGGGAACCCCATGCATTTTCGAAAAGAGGACACCCGTGGGAATCCGCAGAGGTGTGATTTGCACCCATCGCCCCAGATTTTTTTACCCAGACAGCCCTGCAAAGTCGGAAATGTGGGGAAAAAAACGCTTTTTCCGCACATTTCGCTCGCCGCACCCATCGAAACACGCCCCCCAAAACACATGGCCTACTGTCCCGCATTCCCACAGGTGTCCCGATGAAAACGGTAACTCACATGTGTGGGTGCACCTACCTGGCCGCCAAGGGGAAAGCCTAAAACACAAGTAACCCCAAGTCTGTTGTCAGAGGGAAATCTCAGACATTCTGCCGACCGGCGCAACTTACAGATATGGGCCTCGGGTGTCCAAGCCACCGAGGAAAACAGGGAACCCCATGCATTTTCGAAAAGAGGACACCCGTGGGAATCCGCAGAGGTGTGATTTGCGCCCATCGCCCCAGATTTTTTTACCCAGACAGCCCTGCAAAGTCGGAAATGTGGGGAAAA
Source organism: Ambystoma mexicanum (assembly GCF_040938575.1). Classification (NCBI taxonomy): domain Eukaryota; kingdom Metazoa; phylum Chordata; class Amphibia; order Caudata; family Ambystomatidae; genus Ambystoma; species Ambystoma mexicanum. The sequence goes on from NC_090933.1 coordinate 1,387,486,160, forward strand.
AAACGCTTTTTCCGCACATTTCGCTCGCCGCACCCATCGAAACACGCCCCCCACAACACATGGCCTACCGTCCCGCGTTCCCACAGGTGTCCCGATGAAAACGGTACCCCACATGTGTGGGTGCACCTACCTGGCCGCCAAGGGGAAAGCCTAAAACACAAGTAACCCCAAGTCTGTTTTCACACCGGAAATGTCACACTCTCACGTCATACAGATATGGGCCTCGGGTGTCCAAGCCACCAAGGAAAACAGGGAACCCCATGCATTTTCGAAAAGAGGACAACAGTGGGAATCCGCAGAGTTGTGATTTGCACCCATCGCCCCAGATTTTTTTACCCAGACAGCCCTGCAAAGTCGGAAATGTGGGGAAAAAAACGCCTTTTCCGCACATTTCGCTCGCCACACCCATCGAAACACGCCCCCCACAACACATGGCCTACCGTCCCGCGTTCCCACAGGTGTCCCGATGAAAACGGTACCTCACATGTGTGGGTGCACCTACCTGGCCGCCAAGGGGAAAGCCTAAAACACAAGTAACCCCAAGTCTGTTGTCAGAGGGAAATCTCAGACATTCTGCCGACCGGCGCAACTTACAGATATGGGCCTCGGGTGTCCAAGCCACCGAGGAAAACAGGGAACCCCATGCATTTTCGAAAAGAGGACACCCGTGGGAATCCGCAGAGGTGTGATTTGCACCCATCGCCCCAGATTTTTTTACCCAGACAGCCCTGCAAAGTCGGAAATGTGGGGAAAAAAACGCTTTTTCCGCACATTTCGCTCGCCGCACCCATCGAAACACGCCCCCCAAAACACATGGCCTACTGTCCCGCGTTCCCACAGGTGTCCCGATGAAAACGGTACCTCACATGTGTGGGTGCACCTACCTGGCCGCCAAGGGGAAAGCCTAAAACACAAGTAACCCCAAGTCTGTTGTCAGAGGGAAATCTCAGACATTCTGCCGACCGGCGCAACTTACAGATATGGGCCTCGGGTGTCCAAGCCACCGAGGAAAACAGGGAACCCCATGCATTTTCGAAAAGAGGACACCCGTGGGAATCCGCAGAGGTGTGATTTGCACCCATCGCCCCAGATTTTTTTACCCAGACAGCCCTGCAAAGTCGGAAATGTGGGGAAAAAAACGCTTTTTCCGCACATTTCGCTCGCCGCACCCATCGAAACACGCCCCCCACAACACATGGCATTACCGTCCCGCGTTCCCACAGGTGTCCCGATGAAAACGGTACCCCACATGTGTGGGTGCACCTACCTGGCCGCCAAGGGGAAAGCCTAAAACACAAGTAACCCCAAGTCTGTTTTCACACCGGAAATGTCACACTCTCACATCATACAGATATGGGCCTCGGGTGTCCAAGCCACCGAGGAAAACAGGGAACCCCATGCATTTTCGAAAAGAGGACACCCGTGGGAATCCGCAGAGGTGTGATTTGCACCCATCGCCCCAGATTTTTTTACCCAGACAGCCCTGCAAAGTCGGAAATGTGGGGGAAAAAACGCTTTTTCCGCACATTTCGCTCGCCGCACCCATCGAAACACGCCCCCCAAAACACATGGCCTACTGTCCCGCGTTCCCACAGGTGTCCCGATGAAAACGGTACCTCACATGTGTGGGTGCACCTACCTGGCCGCCAAGGGGAAAGCCTAAAACACAAGTAACCCCAAGTCTGTTGTCAGAGGGAAATCTCAGTCATTCTGCCGACCGGCGCAACTTACAGATATGGGCCTCGGGTGTCCAAGCCACCGAGGAAAACAGGGAACCCCATGCATTTTCGAAAAGAGGACACCCGTGGGAATCCGCAGAGGTGTGATTTGCGCCCATCGCCCCAGATTTTTTTACCCAGACAGCCCTGCAAAGTCGGAAATGTGGGGAAAAAAACGCTTTTTCCGCACATTTCGCTCGCCGCACCCATCGAAACACGCCCCCCACAACACATGGCCTACCGTCCCGCGTTCCCACAGGTGTCCCGATGAAAACGGTACCCCACATGTGTGGGTGCACCTACCTGGCCGCCAAGGGGAAAGCCTAAAACACAAGTAACCCCGAGTCTGTTTTCACACCGGAAATGTCACACTCTCACATCATACAGATATGGGCCTCGGGTGTCCAAGCCACCAAGGAAAACAGGGAACCCCATGCATTTTCCAAAAGAGGACACCAGTGGGTATCCGCAGAGTTGTGATTTGCACCCATCGCCCCAGATTTTTTTACCCAGACAGCCCTGCAAAGTCAGAAATGTGGGGAAAAAAACGCCTTTTCCGCACATTTCGCTCGCCACACCCATCGAAACACGCCCCCCACAACACATGGCCTACCGTCCCGCGTTCCCACAGGTGTCCCGATGAAAACGGTACCTCACATGTGTGGGTGCACCTACCTGGCTGCCAAGGGGAAAGCCTAAAACACAAGTAACCCCAAGTCTGTTGTCAGAGGGAAATCTCAGACATTCTGCCGACCGGCGCAACTTACAGATATGGGCCTCGGGTGTCCAAGCCACCAAGGAAAACAGGGAACCCCATGCATTTTCGAAAAGAGGACACCCGTGGGAATCCGCAGAGGTGTGATTTGCACCCATCGCCCCAGATTTTTTTACCCAGACAGCCCTGCAAAGTCGGAAATGTGGGGAAAAAAACGCTTTTTCCGCACATTTCGCTCGCCGCACCCATCGAAACACGCCCCCCAAAACACATGGCCTACTGTCCCGCGTTCCCACAGGTGTCCCGATGAAAACGGGACCTCACATGTGTGGGTGCACCTACCTGGCCGCTAAGGGGAAAGCCTAAAACACAAGTAACCCCAAGTCTGTTGTCAGAGGGAAATCTCAGACATTCTGCCGACCGGCGCAACTTACAGATATGGGCCTCGGGTGTCCAAGCCACCGAGGAAAACAGGGAACCCCATGCATTTTCGAAAAGAGGACACCCGTGGGAATCCGCAGAGGTGTGATTTGCGCCCATCGCCCCAGATTTTTTTACCCAGACAGCCCTGCAAAGTCGGAAATGTGGGGAAAAAAACGCTTTTTCCGCACATTTCGCTCGCCGCACCCATCGAAACACGCCCCCCACAACACATGGCCTACCGTCCCGCGTTCCCACAGGTGTCCCGATGAAAACGGTACCCCACATGTGTGGGTGCACCTACCTGGCCGCCAAGGGGAAAGCCTAAAACACAAGTAACCCCAAGTCTGTTTTCACACCGGAAATGTCACACTCTCACATCATACAGATATGGGCCTCGGGTGTCCAAGCCACCGAGGAAAACAGGGAACCCCATGCATTTTCGAAAAGAGGACACCCGTGGGAATCCGCAGAGGTGTGATTTGCACCCATCGCCCCAGATTTTTTTACCCAGACAGCCCTGCAAAGTCGGAAATGTGGGTAAAAAAATGTTTTTTCCGCACATTTCGCTCGCCGCACCCATCGAAACACGCCCCCCAAAACACATGGCCTACCGTCCCGCGTTCCCACAGGTGTCCCGATGAAAACGGTACCTCACATGTGTGGGTGCACCTACCTGGCCGCCAAGGGGAAAGCCTAAAACACAAGTAACCCCAAGTTTGTTGTCAGAGGGAAATCTCAGACATTCTGCCGACCGGCGCAACTTACAGATATGGGCCTCGGGTGTCCAAGCCACCGAGGAAAACAGGGAACCCCATGCATTTTCGAAAAGAGGACACCCGTGGGAATCCGCAGAGGTGTGATTTGCGCCCATCGCCCCAGATTTTTTTACCCAGACAGCCCTGCAAAGTCGGAAATGTGGGGGAAAAAACGCTTTTTCCGCACATTTCGCTCGCCGCACCCATCGAAACACGCCCCCCACAACACATGGCCTACCGTCCCGCGTTCCCACAGGTGTCCCGATGAAAACGGTACCCCACATGTGTGGGTGCACCTACCTGGCCGCCAAGGGGAAAGCCTAAAACACAAGTAACCCCAAGTCTGTTTTCACACCGGAAATGTCACACTCTCACATCATACAGATATGGGCCTCGGGTGTCCAAGCCACCAAGGAAAACAGGGAACCCCATGCATTTTCGAAAAGAGGACACCAGTGGGAATCCGCAGAGTTGTGATTTGCACCCATCGCCCCAGATTTTTTTACCCAGACAGCCCTGCAAAGTCGGAAATGTGGGGAAAAAAACGCCTTTTCCGCACATTTCGCTCACCACACCCATCGAAACACGCCCCCCACAACACATGGCCTACCGTCCCGCGTTCCCACAGGTGTCCCGATGAAAACGGTACCTCACATGTGTGGGTGCACCTACCTGGCCGCCAAGGGGAAAGCCTAAAACACAAGTAACCCCAAGTCTGTTTTCACACTGGAAATGTCACACTCTCACATCATACAGATATGGGCCTCGGGTGTCCAAGCCACCGAGGAAAACAGGGAACCCCATGCATTTTCGAAAAGAGGACACCCGTGGGAATCCGCAGAGGTGTGATTTGCACCCATCGCCCCAGATTTTTTTACCCAGACAGCCCTGCAAAGTCGGAAAAGTGGGGAAAAAAACGCTTTTTCCGCACATTTCGCTCGCCGCACCCATCGAAACACGCCCCCCAAAACACATGGCCTACCGTCCCGCGTTCCCACAGGTGTCCCGATGAAAACGGTACCTCACATGTGTGGGTGCACCTACCTGGCCGCCAAGGGGAAAGCCTAAAACACAAGTAACCCCAAGTCTGTTGGCAGAGGGAAATCTCAGACATTCTGCCGAGCGGCGCAACTTACAGATATGGGCCTCGGGTGTCCAAGCCACCGAGGAAAACAGGGAACCCCATGCATTTTCGAAAAGAGGACACCCGTGGGAATCCGCAGAGGTGTGATTTGCGCCCATCGCCCCAGATTTTTTTACCCAGACAGCCCTGCAAAGTTGGAAATGTGGCGAAAAAAAACGCTTTTTCCGCACATTTCGCTCGCCGCACCCATCGAAACACGCCCCCCACAACACATGGCCTACCGTCCCGCGTTCCCACAGGTGTCCCGATGAAAACGGTACCCCACATGTGTGGGTGCACTGTAAAGACTGGTAGGGGGGTCTGTACTTCCGCTCTCTATATGGTAGAGGAGAGGCACAGAGGACCCCAGCCAAGATTCTCTAATATGGTAACGATGGACGAGCAATCAAGGCCTAGCTTCTCAGGAGGTGATGCAGGCTGGTTCTTAAGTACAGTGTATCCCCAAGCCCCCACAAAGGAATGTCCACACACTGTATTACTGAAAACACAGTCTTTATATAATTAATATTCAAGGGTTATGTACACTTATCACAATAACGCACTTTGTGCTCAGGAAAATCAACAATGGTAAATATCTACAATTCTAAAGTGGTACCACTAATATTAGACCTCATTAAAGTGCATTCATAATACTGTAAAAATGGCACACAGATCAATAAGAAGGAAACCAGCAATAGAGAGAGAAGAGATAGCAGATGATTGAAAACAATAGGCAGAATACTGGCCCCTACCACTGGACACAGTTCTGTGTGGAGATCCCCCCACCTGGGCAACCTGCAAAATAAAGAGATGTAACACCAGCCCAGTCCATATATTGTTCAATAGTCTATTTCTCTCCTATAATGTTTTTACCCCCCCAATGTACCTGGTGGAGTCGAGTTCTTCGAAGAGGCGTCGACAGATCCTTCTTGAATGACCCCCTTTAAAAGCAGGAGTCACGGATCGTCGAGAGGCGTCGAGAAGCGTCGAGGAACTCGATGTTCGGTGTCGGGGAATCGACGGCCCTTCTTGAATGCCTTCCCTTTCAAGCGGGAGGCACGGGGCGTCGAACGTCCGACGACAAACAAGGTAGAACGGCGTCGATGAGGCGGCAGGCTTCGATCCGAGCGGTGCTCGTCGGCGTCGAGACGTCGGCGTCCTGCGAGGAAGAGGCGTGCGGGGCACCTCGGCGACACTAGTTCTGGACCGCAAAGATTTTGAATGACGGTGGCCCAGCAAGGGCGTCGAGTCGCTCGAGTCTTTGGGGTCGTGAGGTGGCGGGAAACCCACCGGCGGATTCTCCTCGGCGCGTTGGTCGTCCTCGACTTTCTCCGGCGGGACAAAGCGGTCGGCGATGCGGACGAGGGAGTCCTTCAAGGCAAATGTTCTTAGGCAAGGAGCGGACGGCTCCGGTCGTCGGCGGCACGGCGTCAAGTGGTTCCCACGGCTGGGCAACACAACTTCGACGGGCCTCCAGCGGTTACACAGACCTGTGAACCCTGGTCGACGGCGATGGACTTCGACAGCGTCGATGTCCGGGTGCTTCACTTCGATCTCCTCGGCGGTCCCGTCTCGGGTCGGCAGCCTTTCGAGGGTCTGACTTCCAGGGCGCTTCGGCGAAGATTCAGCGGTGCTCGATGGTCCCTCGGAGCACGGGAAGAGGGCGCCTAGCCAGGTCCTCTCTCGGGTCAGTCCTCGACGATTTCGACAACCTTCAGTTCCGTCGAAGCAAATGCCACAGCAAGTCTTCTTCTTCCAGCTGGACGTCGAGGATCAGCAAATCCAGTTACTCTTGAGTGGAGACTCAGCTTCTGAATGCTTCTGAACAATTTCCAGTGGTGAGAGGTCCCCAGATATACTATTCTGTCTCTCATCCACACTGCTGGCACACACACAGCAGCCAATCACACAGAAGGGCATTCATGCAGTCAGTCAGCCAATCAGGCACACAGTGCATTCAGGCCACACTCCTCCCTTTCAGACACTCACAACAAGGAATGTGGATTGGGACAAGTACCCAGCCATTCAACACTACACACTGCATTCAGGCCAGTTTCGGGCAGGGCTGTCTCAGTCTTTGTCTCATATGCCAGAAACCAGACAACCACAACAAGGAGTGTATATTGGTCACACTCTCCATTCACCCAGGTCCCACCCACAGGAGGTACCCACAACATACAGTCAAAGGGAAGGCTCCAGTCAGTCTAGCTGGGCCTTCACAACAACACCATATATGGAACTTCCACCCAACAGCCAGTCAGGGGGAAGGGACAGAGTCAGGGCATCCCAGGACTTTGGGAAAACAAGACAACAGGCAATAGAAAGCAAGAGGCCACAGGGGCCATCTTGTTTTCTATCAGGAATCAACTGATCCCAATGGCAGGGCCTGGGTATCCCAAAATGGAGGACACCCAGAGCACCTGTCCAATTCAGCATGGAGCTGCCACCAGCCCATACCCTGCTCTGTGGGCCACCCACAGGTGCCCAAAAACATACACTAGGGGCACAGGGTTGTACCCCTACCCAGGGGTGCCATAAGGGTATCCCATGGGTCTGTTCACCAAACCAAAAGAGAGCTGCACTGCCAGGAGTCCCAAATGGATTCCTGGGCAGAAAACATAACAGAACACACGATAAAAGGCAGAAAAGGACAAGGATTCAGAGGCCCTGTCCCTCTGATACATTTCCAGCATCACAGTCGCCCCCCCCAGACTGAGGTGGAGGGTGCCTAATCTCCCACGGGATAGACACCCTCATCCAGACGGTCAACATACCTTCTGGAAAGGCCATCTGCATTATCGTGACTCTTCCCTGGTCTGTGCTCTATGGTGAAGTCTAGCCCTTGCAGGCTAATGGACCACCTGAGCAATTTCGGATTCTCACCCTTCATCTGCATAAGCCACTTCAGGGGCTTATGATCTGTTTGGACCTTGAAGGTAGACCCCGTAAGGTAGGGCCTAAAACGCCTAAGGCTCCAAACTATGCTAAAACACTCCTTTTCAACAGTAGCCCATCTAAGTTCTCTACCCTTGAGTTGTCTACTGATGAATATGATAGGGTGTTCTCTCCCTTTGTCATCTAACTGGGACAAGACAGCTCCAATTCCGGTGTCGCAGGCATCCGTCTGGACGATAAAGGGTCGGCTGTAGTCAGGTGCACACAACACAGGTGCCCTACACAGACTTTCTTTCAAGCCATCAAAGGCCCTCTGACAGTCTTCGGTCCAATTAACCTTCCTAGGCTGTTTGGGCGAAGTTAGAGCTGTCAGGGGTGCAGCTATGGGTCCATAGTCTGCCATGAAATTGCGATAGTACCCAGTGAGGCCCAAAAAGGCTCTCACCTGGGTTTGAGTAGTGGGAGTCTCCCAGTTCTGTACGTCCTGTACCTTACTGGAAAGAGGCTGGATTTGACCCCCTCCTACCTCATGACCAAGATAGGTAACTTTCCCCTGAGCTATCTGGCACTTGGTGGCCTTGATAGTGAGGTTAGCCCTTTTCAAGGCCTGCAACACCTTATCCAGATGTGTCAAATGCTCTTCCCAGGTGGAACTGTAGACGGCAATGTCGTCTAAGTAAGCCACACAAAAGGCTTCCAGCCCACTGAGCGCATGGTTGACCAATCTCTGGAAGGTGGCAGGGGCATTCTTCAACCCGAAAGGCATGACCCTAAACTGGTAGAGTCCCTCAGGGGTGGAGAATGCCGTCTTTTCCTTGGCATGGTCCGTCAGAGCTATTTGCCAATAGCCTGAGGTAAGGTCAAAGGTGCTCACAAATTTGGCAGCACCTATGGTGTCCACGAGCTCATCAGCCCTGGGCAATGGGTGCGCGTCAGTTTTGGTGACGGCATTGACTCCTCGGTAGTCCACACAGAACCTCCAATCCTTGGTACCTGCCTGGGAACTTGCCTTGGGGACAAGGACCACTGGACTGGACCAGGGACTGGTTGAGGGTTCAATAACACCCAGATCCAACATCTTGGCGACCTCAGCCTGGATGTGGTTCTTGACGGTATCTGACATACGATAGCTCCTGCTCTTGACAGGCACGCTGTCACCAGTGTCAATTTCGTGCTTACACCACGGTGTAAGGCCCGGTGTCAGTGAAAACAGAGAGGCATACTGCTGGAGCAAAGCCCTGCAGGCCCTCTGCTGCTCTGTTGTCAAATCGGGAGAGAGTTGTACTCCCTCCACTGAGCCATCCTGAGGGTTGCTATGCAGCAAATCAGGAAGGGGCTCACTCTCATCCTCTTCTTGCCCTGAAGCTAGCAAGAGACATGAGACCTCCGCTCGTCTGTGAAAAGGCTTGAGCCTGTTGACATGGAATACCTGAGGGGCTACCCCAGGGGCTCCCATGTCAACCAGATAGTTGACTTCGCCCATCTTGGAGATTATCCTGAAGGGTCCAGTCCACTTGTCTGCCAAAGCTCTAGGCTTGGTAGGCTCCATCACAAGGATTTCCTGTCCCGGAGTCCAATCCACTTGCGAGGCTTTAAGGTCATGCCAGTACTTATTCAATTCCTGGCTGGCCTTGAGATTCGCTGTTGCCTGACCCATCATTTGTGTCATCCTCCGCCTGAGGCCTAACACATAGTCCCCCACTTGCTTGGCGGGACCTGGAGGGGTGGCTTCCAAGCCTTCTCGGATCAAGGCGAGGGGCCCCCTCACGGGATGTCCAAAGAGTAACTCAAAGGGGCTGAAACCAACACCCTCTTGAGGTACTTCTCTGTAAGCAAACAGCAGGCATGGCAGGAGGAGATCCCATTTCCTCCTCAGGGGCTCTTCCAAAGCACCTAGCATGCCCTTGAGAGTTTTATTAAATCTCTCAACCAGACCATTGGTCTGGGGGTGGTAAGAGGTGGAGAACTTGTAGGTTACTCCGCACTCTTTCCACATGGTTTTCATGTAACTAGACATGAAGTTGGATCCTCTGTCAGAGACAACCTCCTTGGGGAATCCAACACGGGTGAAAATGCCCAGGAGAGCCCTGGCAACCACCTTGGCAGTAACAGTCCGAAGGGGTATTGCCTCAGGGTACCTGGTGGCATGATCTACCAAGACCAGGATGAACCGATGTCCACCTGAAGTGGGAGGGTCAAGGGGACCGACGATGTCGATGCCCACCCTCTCAAATGGTGTGCCAACCACTGGTAATGGCTGCAGTGGGGCAATGATCCTGCCTCCAGTCTTGCCAGACAACTGACAAGTGGGGCAGGTCCTGCAGTGGGACTCCACCTCTACTCCCATCCTTGGCCAGTAGAAATGGGCAGAGAGCCTCTGCTTAGTCTTCTTAGTCCCAAGATGACCAGCCAAGGGCACCTCATGCGCCAACTGCAGTAGGAAGGGCCTGTAAACCTGGGGTACCACCAACCTCTTGCGGGCACCAGGTTCAGGCTTAGTGGGCTCACTAACAAGGAGCTCACCCTCCCAATAAATCTTGAATGTCCTAGGCACTTCACCTTGTGCCTGGGACAGGGCCTGTTTCCTCAGACCCTCGAGAGAGTGGCACTCTCTCTGTCCTTTACAGAAGTCTGCCCGGGAGGGTCCCCCTTCAGCTAACAAGCATTGAAGGTCGGGATGATCCTCCGGGTTGAGAACCTCTCCCACAGGAGAGTCTTCTGTCTCTTCTCCCACAGGAGTTGAGTCCGGGTTTTCCACTGGACCCAGCCCGTCCGGAGCATGGATCCCAATGGGTGCTGTCGGAACAGCAGGAAGAGAAGGTGCTCCCTCCACAGAGGTGGCCTTCTTGGTCTTCCTTCTTCTTGCCTTAGGCCTCGCCTTTGGCTCGGGTACCTGACTCACAGCCAGACCCGGTGTCACCTGTGACCTAGTGACCGCAGCAGCAGTCAGGGGAAGACCATCCGAGATCAACCCCAACTCCACTAGATCATTACCTAACAGAATGTTAGCAGGGACATTGTCCTGAACCAGGACAGGAAGCTTTGCTGTCTTGTCTCCAATCATGAGTGTGACTAAGGTTACAGGCGATAATTTAGGAGGCCCACCAGCTAACCTGGTGGTTCTCAGAGGAGCACCTACATAGTCCTCTGGCTTGAGCAGGGTCCTGTCCACCACTGTCATGCTTGCCCCAGTGTCTCTCAAACCAGTAGAAGGCTGGCCGTTCAAGAGGACACTTCTCAAAAACCTACGGGTGTTCTGTGGGATAGTCGCCAGTACTTCTGCGTACTGGTCCCAGGCCCCAAGGGACACTAAGGAAATCTCTACGGGAGCACCAAAGGTGATTCCGGTAGAGGAGGGGAGGACAGTGGCCTCCACCTCAGACATGGGGTAAGGGTAGGTCAGGCTGACAGCCTGTACTCCAAGTGCCTTACCTTTACACTTGGGGTCACCCCTTTTGTGATCCAGAGCCCCACAATCCCAACAAGTGCCAGGAGTGCGGGGTACGGTACTGGAACCACTGGGAACCTGCTTTGCAGCAGGTGGACCACTACTCTTATTCCCACCCACAGAGGACTTATCCCCACTAGATTTTTGGGTCTTAGGAGAGGAAGGTTTTGGTTTACCCGACTGTGACTGCTTTTGGGACTCCTCAGCTTTCTGAGAGGCCCCCTTTTCTTTGTCCTTGTCCTTCCCACTGGAGTCCTTAGGGGACACCCGGTGGGAGACCCACTTGTCAGCCAACCTAGCCAGCTTAAAGGGGTCCAAAATGTTCTGGTCAGCCACATACTGACGCAGCTCTGGTGAACAGGCTTCAGACAAATGCTCAAAAAACAAGAGGTGGGACAACTCAACAAAAGTTTTCACCTTGTATCCATCAATCCACCCCATCATGTTCATGTGTGCAGTACTCACCCAGTCAACCCAAGACACATTCTCTCTTTTCTTAAATTCCCTGAACCTCTTAAGATATTGGGTAGGTGTCTTGCCAAACTTGGCAATTAAAGCAGATTTCATACACTCATACTGACCCCTTTCTTCCACACTCAGCTTCAGAATACAGTCATATCCAGTTTGAGGCACTCTGCTTAACAAACACTTAGCCCAATCTCTTTTATCCACATCATGAATTGCACAAGCCATTTCAAACGCTTCAATCCATTGGAGGATATCTGAACCCTCCACAAACACACCAACCAAATCTTTCATAAACTTGGTGGCTGGGGACCTGACACTCTCACTGGTTTTAGCTGAAGTCTCCACTCTAGCTTTCTCTAGCTGGATTCTCTGACATTCAGTGTCCTGGCTTTTGAGTTCAAGGTCCTTATTTCTGAGTTCAAGATCCCTATTCTTGAGCTCCACTTGCTGTGCCAGCTCCTCTTTCTTAAGCTCAGCTTCTATTTCCAACTTGCGATATTCAAAGGCTAACTTCATCCTTAATAACTCAAGTTCCATGGAATTGCTGGGGTTTGGAACAGAGGCAGCAGGAATGGTGGCATTCCCAGAAACAGATTCAGCGACAACCCCAGGGGCAGAGTCCTCACTGGTTGCATCCCCCCCTTCATCAAGAGTTTCACCATCAGTCTGGTAGTCCACCAGGGCAGCTATCAGCTCAGCCCTAGACTTATCCACAAAGTCTAACTCCCTGGCTTCACAAGCACTCTGGAGAGCCTCTAAGCTCATCCGTGTCAATTTACCATTTGCAATGGGCTCCATTGCTTGTAATGCAGTTATTTGGAACACACTCAAACCTTAATCTTATAAAAATGCGGATATTTTGTAAGTGGCACGGTTATACACTGAGTCTTAAAACCATAAGCATCCCACCGCTGCCACCAGCTTTGTAAAGACTGGTAGGGGGGTCTGTACTTCCGCTCTCTATATGGTAGAGGAGAGGCACAGAGGACCCCAGCCAAGATTCTCTAATATGGTAACGATGGACGAGCAATCAAGGCCTAGCTTCTCAGGAGGTGATGCAGGCTGGTTCTTAAGTACAGTGTATCCCCAAGCCCCCACAAAGGAATGTCCACACACTGTATTACTGAAAACACAGTCTTTATATAATTAATATTCAAGGGTTATGTACACTTATCACAATAACGCACTTTGTGCTCAGGAAAATCAACAATGGTAAATATCTACAATTCTAAAGTGGTACCACTAATATTAGACCTCATTAAAGTGCATTCATAATACTGTAAAAATGGCACACAGATCAATAAGAAGGAAACCAGCAATAGAGAGAGGAGAGATAGCAGATGATTGAAAACAATAGGCAGAATACTGGCCCCTACCACTGGACACTGTTAGGGAGAATTCTCTGTTTAGGCTGAATTTCCCTACCTAGTGAGTCCCCCAGCAGCTTTGCTGGATTTCTGGGGTTTCTTTTTTTTTCTCCTGCCAAGAGTGAGACTCTTTTACCCTCACTCTTGGACATGTTGAACGGTGTTATCTTGGGCAAACCTTGTGTTGAATGGGCTATGGGGTCTTTTACTCCATAGGGCCTCATGTATTTTTGTGATGTGGGTTACACAGCACCCTCTGTGCCGTGACCCAGGGGTGTCCTAGGGACTCCCCAACATAGACTCCATACCCTGGGACTGACTACTGTCTCCCAGGGCATGTAAAGTCACCAAAGACTTTGCTAGTCTTGAATCCTGAACAGAACCAGTACAAACCATCATATTGTGGACGTACTGGCTGGGGCAATTCGATTGCCCCAGGGTCTGTTAGTCGAGGGGGCACGTCTCCGTCCCCCCTGATCGAGTTTTGGCTGGTGGCAGTGGAAACTACGTTTTATATTCGACCGCGAATATTTTCCTATGGGATTTCCCATTGTTTTAGGCTAACACATTTAATTATTTATTTACGGTAGCCTTAAACATACCGCCGGTTTATATATTTATTTTTATAACTCCGGTTGGGAATTTTTGCCAAAACTTGATTCTAAAATGGCGTTGGTGTTCGCCTCTGTAACTCTGACCCAAAGTGGAGCCCTTTGTTCCACTTTTGGCGGGCTTCTCCACAGAAGCCCTCCAAAGTGGTGCCACTCTGTCTGGGGTACTTAGGAGGGGTGGAGGGGGATTTAGGCACCCTGGACTGAGTTACCTTGGTAACTCAAGTCGCACTCCGTCCTGATTGGCCCAAGTGGTGAGCCGCCCGGCTCACCACTTAGCATGTTTGAGTGACAGCTAGGCTGGGTGAATGGGGGTTTGCTGCATAAAAGCAGGGCTTTGGGGACTGGAACTTCAGAAGTCGCCACAGGACCAAGAATCCGACGAGGGAAGAGCTGAGCCGACCTGCTTCGACGACACCACCCGGTGGAGCCCTGCTGAACCGTCTCACCACTTTTCCCGACGACCGAGGAGAACTCTTAACGGAGTGGCTCCTTCCCTTGACTGGTGGGGACAACCAGTTTTCGCCTTCTTTTCGCTTCTCGAGGTATCTCGTGGCCGCCTTGCCAGTGCCAAGCACCCCGGCAACCGGAACCCCACCACTTTTTACCCCAACCACGAAAGTCGGTACAACCCTTCAACCGGAGGACTCCGCGGCTGGTTTCTTCCCGGGCAGTGCAACGACCCTCTTCTTCTGCTCTTCAGCGAGAACTTCTTCTCCCCTGACCGACGTCGAGCCCTGCTGCCACTGCCTGGAACAACTGCCACCGCTGGAGGATCCTTTCCGCTTAAGGTACCGTGTTCCGCCTGGCTTCCCTTGCTACCGACTGTACGGGGTAGATTTACCCCCCGGCTTTCGAACCTGGGAGTGCCTGGGACACCCTGGCTAAACTTTCTAAACCACTCTAACCTCTTTCTAACTCTCTGCAAGACTTTGAATCCCTAATCACAGTGTGATCTTGGGCACATTTTCGCTCCGGCTACTCTAAGAGTGGGCCCTGCCTAGTGACTTTTGCTCACCTGTAACTTTGTGCTTCTTTGAGCCTATTGCAAGTGTTCTGAACCTTAGAGTGGTGTGTTTAACCTATTTCTGTTCTTTTTATCCCTTTCTTGAACCTACTAGAGTGTCATCTAATGTTAAGCGCTCACCTCTGTTTTAATTATGTGGTGTTAACGTAGAGTTGTCTAGTTAGGAGTAAGGGTTGGAACTGATTCATTATAACTGTGTTGAAGTGTTTTTACTATACTTTGCTAGAGTATTTTCAACTTATGTGTGTTTTATAAATAAATAACTATATACTTTTGAAACCAAGCTCTGGTCAGTGTTTGCTTGTGCTATTGTGTCTGAATACATATTGTGTATACTTTACATACTGCCTAACTCTTCTTGAGGGAAGTCTGACTGCTCAGCCACAGCTACCAGGTAAATCTGGGTGGTACAGACTGCTACCAAGTGGGTTTACTGCTATACCTGTAGTCTTAAATCTTTTGCAGTGTTCCCCAAGGGAACTGCACAGGTTTCTGCCTAACACTGGTGTACAGCGGTGGGATTTGTATTGAGTATACATTTTATTGTGCTTTAGATACCTTAGTGCAACTAACCACAAAGCTTAGCACTGTAGAAGTAATCCTCTAACATGTCAGTTATAGAAAGCTATAGTCAAGAGTCCCTTGCAGCCAAAACTGCTGATTGTTTAAGAGTGCTCTGTAAACATAAGGATCTCCTGACTAAGGGCAAGAAAATGGAGCTGATTGAAAGATTGTTGGCTAACCAAAGTCTGGGTGATGGTTCAGAGGAACCTACCACTCCAGCAACTGTAGATGACAGTATTGAAGTTAACATGGAACCAAATGTTGATGATTCTGAGGAAGAGTCAGAAGAGGAGGGTGAGGCTGTTGTAACTGTCCCCCCTAGGCCTCTGCCTGCTCTACCTGCTGTACCTACTGGGCCCTTACCAGGCCCCACATTTAGTCCTCAGTACTTTGAACTGGAGAAAATGAAACTAGAATTGGAGTATAAGAAACTTAATGCTCAAACTGACAAAGAACTAAGGCTAAGGGAAATGGAGCTCAAGTATGACTTAGAAATGAAGAAATTATCTGTTGAGAATGTTTCTCTCTCTGGCTCCTCTAGAAGTTCCAGTCCTAAAAGACCCCGGATGCCTAAAGAATTGATTGGTATGTATGAGCCTAAGTTGGATGTGTTGGATTGGTTGTCTCTGTTTGAATATAATCATGGGCTCCAGAACATCACAGGAAATGACTTACTCACCTGGTTGTTCTCTAGGCTTCCCCCTGTTGCAACTGATGTGGTAATGGAGATGGGGGAGGAGGATAGGAAGGACTATGAATGTGTGAAACTAGCTTTGATAGCTAGGTTTGGGAAGACCCCTTCCCAGTATCTTAAGAGGTTTAGGAACCTCAAAAAGCATGATGGTACCCCTTGGGCTACCTGGGTGAGTGAATGTTTGAAAAACTTAGAGGGATGGATTAAGGGTTACAAGGTGAACACTTATGAAGGTATGAAGAATTTGTTTATGTTGGAGACTATTTATGATGCCTGCTCTCCTGAGCTCAGACAACACTTGGCTGATTCCAGGGAATTGGATTCCCGGAAACTAGCTAAGGCTGCTGACTTGTGGGTTGCCAACAGGGCCACTCACAAGGATTCTGGGGTAACTCAGAAGAAGGATGGGGAGAAACAGTCTAAAAAGGACTCCAAAGAGAATTCTAATACTACAAATTCCAAAGAGGGCCCCAAACAAAACTATAAGGGTAAGCCACACGGGAAACCAAATCAGGCTAGTGTACCTTCTGGTCCCAGACCAGAAGGAGGTCAGAACAAGCCTCCATTCCAGCGAGCCTTTGGCTCATGCTTTGTTTGTAAGGCTACTGACCATGTGAAAGGAGATCCCAGATGTAAGGGTAAACCTTCAGGGGTCCAGCTTGCCTCCTTAGCCTTCGCTCCAGAAGAGGAAGTACATATGGCAAGTGGAAACTTTCTATTACTAGCTGATGAACCCACTGGAGTCTCAGCTAGTGTTTCTTTAGTCTCTCTGGGGTTGTGGGAACAACAGAATTTAGATGTCTATAACTCTATCCCAGATAATACTAAAGAGTATTATAAGGACAGTGTCCAGGTGAATGGTCAGGAGACTCCTGCCATTAGGGACACTGGGGCCAGCATAACTGTGGTGGATGAATCATTTTTCAAGGCAGAGGATGTTGCTAAGGCACCCAAATGCCTCACCAAGTTAGCTGGTGGGCCTGTGCAGATGTGTCCCCAGTTACCAGTTCTCATCCAATGTAATGATATGGCTGTAAAAATACCTGTCAGTGTACAATGTGAAGTGCCAGGTAGGGTTCTGTTGGGTAATGACCTCAAAGCTCTTGGAGTTGTATCTCATACCCCCAGACCTCCTAGCAAAAGGTTCCAGGAACTCACAAAACCTGCAAGGGAGAAAACCCTGAGAGGGTTATCTCAGGAGATGATGACAGAAATCACTCCTCTCCCACTGGAGCAACTTACTGCAGTAACTACCAGATCAGGAGCAAAGGGGCAACCCAAGACTCCTAGGAAAAAGCCAGCAGCAAGCACTCCAGTGCTTCCAACAAGGACTTCCCCTAGGTTGTCCAAAGTTACACCTGTAACTCCACCTCCAGCTGAGGCTGAGAGGGAGGTACAACCCTGTGTGGTTGAGCTAGACTCTGAGGAAGAGCTAGAAGGAGGCCCCAACCTTATTGGAGATTTGGACCCTGAGGACCATCCTGAGCTGCAGTCTTTACTGGCAGAAGGTGGGCCTAGCAGGGCAGCTTTTCGTAAGGGGCAAAGAGAATGTCCAACTCTGGAAGGTCTCCGCCACCAGGCAGCTTCTCAAGCTGATGGGCAAGAGCCTGGGAAGTATAGGTTGCACTGGGAAGATGGCCTCTTCTACAGTGAACCCACTGAGTCTGAACCTGGAGACTACAAACGCCTTGTAGTCCCACAAGAGAACAGACAACAGTTCTTACAACTAGCCCATGAGATACCTTTGGCTGGTCACTTGAGTTTCAAGAAGACCAAGGAAAGGCTCTCACTCTACTTTTATTGGCCAAAGATGGGGGCTGAAGTAGATAGATATTGTAAGAGCTGCCATACCTGCCAGACTTCTGGTAAGGTTGGGTCCAAGAATGTGGCACCTTTAGTGCCTCTCCCAGTTGTGGGAGTCCCATTTGAGAGGGTAGGGATTGACATTGTTGGTCCCCTTGATCCTCCAACCTCCTCAGGCAACAGGTTTATCCTTGTTGTAGTAGACCATGCTACTAGGTACCCTGAGGCAATTCCTATGAGGACTGTTACAGCTCCGGCTGTGGCTAAGGCCCTCCTTGGTATTTTTACCAGGGTTGGGTTTCCTAAGGAGGTAATCTCTGACAGGGGGTCAAACTTTATGTCCCACTACATGAAGGCCATGTGGAAAACCTGTGGAGTTACCTACAAGTTCTCAACCGCCTACCACCCTCAGACAAACGGGTTGGTTGAAAGGTTTAACAGAACCATGAAGAGCATGATAGGTGCTTTAGAAGAACCCCTTAAGAAAAAGTGGGACCTTCTACTGCCATGCCTTCTCTTTGCTTATAGAGAAGTCCCTCAGGAGGGAGTAGGTTATTCTCCCTTTGAGCTTCTCTATGGCCATCCAGTCAGAGGTCCATTGGCCCTGATTAAGGAGGGATTGGAAGGTGCTCCTCCCCTCAAGCCAGTCAGAGTGACTGACTATGTGATAGGTCTCCGGAGGAGAATGTCACACATGATGGCAGAAGCAAGTGACAACTTGAAAGCTGGTCAAGCCCTGGTCAAACATTGGCACGACCAGAAGGCTAACATGGTTGAGTTTACTCAAGACCAGCTAGTTCTAGTTATGCTCCCAACAAGGCAGAGGGCCTTGCAAGACAAATGGATGGGACCCTTCAAGGTTGTGGGAAAACTTGGAGAGGTCAACTATCTGGTGGATCTGGGCCGACCCAGGGAAGCTCCTAGAGTCTTCCACACCAACCGACTAAAAGCATACATCTCCAGACCTGATGTAGGAGCCTTGCTTCTAGCTTCAGCTGCAGAGGAGGAAGAGAGTGAATCTCTCCCTGATCTCCTCAGAGGTGTGCCTTTAGATGAAAAAGTTGAAGGAGTCAATCTCTCTTCAGACCTGACACCTGAGCAACAAGAGGAGTGCAAATCTATGTTAAATCAGTTTGCCCCCCTGTTCTCACTGTCACCAGGCTTGACCCCTTGGGGCCAGCATGAGATACTCACTGGTGACTGTCTGCCAGTCAAAAGCAGAGGATACAGAATGTCAGAACATATCAGAGCCCACATCAAAGGAGAGGTCAAGAAGATGCTTGATCTCGGGGTAATAGAGCCCTCTACTAGTCCATGGTCTAGCCCAGTTGTGTTAGTACCAAAGGCAGGATCCAAAGACTTGAGATTCTGTGTGGACTATAGAGCTCTAAATGCAGTCACCAAGACTGATGCCCACCCTTTGCCCAGGACAGATGAGTTGGTGGATAAACTTGGTGCAGCCAAGTACCTCAGCACATTTGACCTGACGTCAGGCTATTGGCAAATAGCCCTGACAGACCATGCCAAGGAGAAAACTGCATTTTCCACCCCAGTTGGCTTGTACCAGTTTAAGGTCATGCCTTTTGGACTAAAAAATGCACCTGCCACATTCCAAAGGATGGTGAACCAGGTTCTGGCTGGGATGGAAGATTTCTGCATGGCATACTTGGATGACATTGCAGTCTTCAGCCACTCCTGGGAAGAACATGTGAACCACCTAGGACATGTGTTGCAGGCTCTGGAACAGGCCCATTTGACAATCAAAGCCAGTAAGTGCCAGATTGGTCAAAGTAAAGTGGTCTACCTTGGACATGAGGTAGGAGGTGGAGAAATAAGGCCTTTGCCCAGCAAGATTGAAGCTGTGCAAAATTGGACAACACCAACTACTCAAACCCAAGTGAGAGCTTTTCTAGGCCTCACTGGATATTACAGGAATTTCATTGAGAACTATGGGACCATAGCTTCTCCACTGAATGTAATCTCCTCTCCCAAATTCCCTAAAAAGGTAAAATGGAATGAGGAGTGCAATCAGGCCTTTGAAAAACTGAAGAGAGCTCTTTGCCAAGCTCCAGTATTGAGAGCACCTGACTACCACCAACCTTTCATTGTACAAACTGATGCTTCCAATGTAGGTATAGGTGCAGTTCTAAGCCAACTGGATGAGAAGGGTAGGGAGCACCCCATTTGCTTCATCAGTAGGAAACTGAAGGATCCTGAGACAAGGTGGGCAACTATCGAAAGAGAATGCTTTGCTATTGTGTGGGCACTGAAGAAGTTTAGGCCATACTTGTATGGTTCTACTTTTGTTATTCAGACTGACCACCAACCCTTGAGATGGTTAATGCAAATGAAAGGGGAAAATCCAAAACTATTGAGATGGTCAATCTGCCTGCAAGGGTTTGATTTCACCATTGAGCACAGGTCAGGGTGTCACCATCAAAATGCTGATGGACTCTCTAGGATGTATATCATCGACTAGAGGTATGAGGTTCATCCAGGAGTGGATTAAATCCTCCTGTCCCTTAGTCTGGGGGGGGCGAGTGTTAGGGAGAATTCTCTGTTTAGGCTGAATTTCCCTACCTAGTGAGTCCCCCAGCAGCTTTGCTGGATTTCTGGGGTTTCTTTTTTTTTCTCCTGCCAAGAGTGAGACTCTTTTACCCTCACTCTTGGACATGTTGAACGGTGTTATCTTGGGCAAACCTTGTGTTGAATGGGCTATGGGGTCTTTTACTCCATAGGGCCTCATGTATTTTTGTGATGTGGGTTACACAGCACCCTCTGTGCCGTGACCCAGGGGTGTCCTAGGGACTCCCCAACATAGACTCCATACCCTGGGACTGACTACTGTCTCCCAGGGCATGTAAAGTCACCAAAGACTTTGCTAGTCTTGAATCCTGAACAGAACCAGTACAAACCATCATATTGTGGACGTACTGGCTGGGGCAATTCGATTGCCCCAGGGTCTGTTAGTCGAGGGGGCACGTCTCCGTCCCCCCTGATCGAGTTTTGGCTGGTGGCAGTGGAAACTACGTTTTATATTCGACCGCGAATATTTTCCTATGGGATTTCCCATTGTTTTAGGCTAACACATTTAATTATTTATTTACGGTAGCCTTAAACATACCGCCGGTTTATATATTTATTTTTATAACTCCGGTTGGGAATTTTTGCCAAAACTTGATTCTAAAATGGCGTTGGTGTTCGCCTCTGTAACTCTGACCCAAAGTGGAGCCCTTTGTTCCACTTTTGGCGGGCTTCTCCACAGAAGCCCTCCAAAGTGGTGCCACTCTGTCTGGGGTACTTAGGAGGGGTGGAGGGGGATTTAGGCACCCTGGACTGAGTTACCTTGGTAACTCAAGTCGCACTCCGTCCTGATTGGCCCAAGTGGTGAGCCGCCCGGCTCACCACTTAGCATGTTTGAGTGACAGCTAGGCTGGGTGAATGGGGGTTTGCTGCATAAAAGCAGGGCTTTGGGGACTGGAACTTCAGAAGTCGCCACAGGACCAAGAATCCGACGAGGGAAGAGCTGAGCCGACCTGCTTCGACGACACCACCCGGTGGAGCCCTGCTGAACCGTCTCACCACTTTTCCCGACGACCGAGGAGAACTCTTAACGGAGTGGCTCCTTCCCTTGACTGGTGGGGACAACCAGTTTTCGCCTTCTTTTCGCTTCTCGAGGTATCTCGTGGCCGCCTTGCCAGTGCCAAGCACCCCGGCAACCGGAACCCCACCACTTTTTACCCCAACCACGAAAGTCGGTACAACCCTTCAACCGGAGGACTCCGCGGCTGGTTTCTTCCCGGGCAGTGCAACGACCCTCTTCTTCTGCTCTTCAGCGAGAACTTCTTCTCCCCTGACCGACGTCGAGCCCTGCTGCCACTGCCTGGAACAACTGCCACCGCTGGAGGATCCTTTCCGCTTAAGGTACCGTGTTCCGCCTGGCTTCCCTTGCTACCGACTGTACGGGGTAGATTTACCCCCCGGCTTTCGAACCTGGGAGTGCCTGGGACACCCTGGCTAAACTTTCTAAACCACTCTAACCTCTTTCTAACTCTCTGCAAGACTTTGAATCCCTAATCACAGTGTGATCTTGGGCACATTTTCGCTCCGGCTACTCTAAGAGTGGGCCCTGCCTAGTGACTTTTGCTCACCTGTAACTTTGTGCTTCTTTGAGCCTATTGCAAGTGTTCTGAACCTTAGAGTGGTGTGTTTAACCTATTTCTGTTCTTTTTATCCCTTTCTTGAACCTACTAGAGTGTCATCTAATGTTAAGCGCTCACCTCTGTTTTAATTATGTGGTGTTAACGTAGAGTTGTCTAGTTAGGAGTAAGGGTTGGAACTGATTCATTATAACTGTGTTGAAGTGTTTTTACTATACTTTGCTAGAGTGTTTTCAACTTATGTGTGTTTTATAAATAAATAACTATATACTTTTGAAACCAAGCTCTGGTCAGTGTTTGCTTGTGCTATTGTGTCTGAATACATATTGTGTATACTTTACATACTGCCTAACTCTTCTTGAGGGAAGTCTGACTGCTCAGCCACAGCTACCAGGTAAATCTGGGTGGTACAGACTGCTACCAAGTGGGTTTACTGCTATACCTGTAGTCTTAAATCTTTTGCAGTGTTCCCCAAGGGAACTGCACAGGTTTCTGCCTAACAGACACAGTTCTGTGTGGAGATCCCCCCACCTGGGCAACCTGCAAAATAAAGAGATGTAACACCAGCCCAGTCCATATATTGTTCAATAGTCTATTTCTCTCCTATAATGTTTTTACCCCCCCAATGTACCTGGTGGAGTCGAGTTCTTCGAAGAGGCGTCGACAGATCCTTCTTGAATGACCCCCTTTAAAAGCAGGAGTCACGGATCGTCGAGAGGCGTCGAGAAGCGTCGAGGAACTCGATGTTCGGTGTCGGGGAATCGACGGCCCTTCTTGAATGCCTTCCCTTTCAAGCGGGAGGCACGGGGCGTCGAACGTCCGACGACAAACAAGGTAGAACGGCGTCGATGAGGCGGCAGGCTTCGATCCGAGCGGTGCTCGTCGGCGTCGAGACGTCGGCGTCCTGCGAGGAAGAGGCGTGCGGGGCACCTCGGCGACACTAGTTCTGGACCGCAAAGATTTTGAATGACGGTGGCCCAGCAAGGGCGTCGAGTCGCTCGAGTCTTTGGGGTCGTGAGGTGGCGGGAAACCCACCGGCGGATTCTCCTCGGCGCGTTGGTCGTCCTCGACTTTCTCCGGCGGGACAAAGCGGTCGACGATGCGGACGAGGGAGTCCTTCAAGGCAAATGTTCTTAGGCAAGGAGCGGACGGCTCCGGTCGTCGGCGGCACGGCGTCAAGTGGTTCCCACGGCTGGGCAACACAACTTCGACGGGCCTCCAGCGGTTACACAGACCTGTGAACCCTGGTCGACGGCGATGGACTTCGACAGCGTCGATGTCCGGGTGCTTCACTTCGATCTCCTCGGCGGTCCCGTCTCGGGTCGGCAGCCTTTCGAGGGTCTGACTTCCAGGGCGCTTCGGCGAAGATTCAGCGGTGCTCGATGGTCCCTCGGAGCACGGGAAGAGGGCGCCTAGCCAGGTCCTCTCTCGGGTCAGTCCTCGACGATTTCGACAACCTTCAGTTCCGTCGAAGCAAATGCCACAGCAAGTCTTCTTCTTCCAGCTGGACGTCGAGGATCAGCAAATCCAGTTACTCTTGAGTGGAGACTCAGCTTCTGAATGCTTCTGAACAATTTCCAGTGGTGAGAGGTCCCCAGATATACTATTCTGTCTCTCATCCACACTGCTGGCACACACACAGCAGCCAATCACACAGAAGGGCATTCATGCAGTCAGTCAGCCAATCAGGCACACAGTGCATTCAGGCCACACTCCTCCCTTTCAGACACTCACAACAAGGAATGTGGATTGGGACAAGTACCCAGCCATTCAACACTACACACTGCATTCAGGCCAGTTTCGGGCAGGGCTGTCTCAGTCTTTGTCTCATATGCCAGAAACCAGACAACCACAACAAGGAGTGTATATTGGTCACACTCTCCATTCACCCAGGTCCCACCCACAGGAGGTACCCACAACATACAGTCAAAGGGAAGGCTCCAGTCAGTCTAGCTGGGCCTTCACAACAACACCATATATGGAACTTCCACCCAACAGCCAGTCAGGGGGAAGGGACAGAGTCAGGGCATCCCAGGACTTTGGGAAAACAAGACAACAGGCAATAGAAAGCAAGAGGCCACAGGGGCCATCTTGTTTTCTATCAGGAATCAACTGATCCCAATGGCAGGGCCTGGGTATCCCAAAATGGAGGACACCCAGAGCACCTGTCCAATTCAGCATGGAGCTGCCACCAGCCCATACCCTGCTCTGTGGGCCACCCACAGGTGCCCAAAAACATACACTAGGGGCACAGGGTTGTACCCCTACCCAGGGGTGCCATAAGGGTATCCCATGGGTCTGTTCACCAAACCAAAAGAGAGCTGCACTGCCAGGAGTCCCAAATGGATTCCTGGGCAGAAAACATAACAGAACACACGATAAAAGGCAGAAAAGGACAAGGATTCAGAGGCCCTGTCCCTCTGATACATTTCCAGCATCACATGCACCTACCTGGCCGCCAAGGGGAAAGCCTAAAACACAAGTAACCCCAAGTCTGTTTTCACACCGGAAATGTCACACTCTCACATCATACAGATATGGGCCTCGGGTGTCCAAGCCACCAAGGAAAACAGGGAACCCCATGCATTTTCGAAAAGAGGACACCAGTGGGAATCCGCAGAGTTGTGATTTGCACCCATCGCCCCAGATTTTTTTACCCAGACAGCCCTGCAAAGTCGGAAATGTGGGGAAAAAAACGCCTTTTCCGCACATTTCGCTCGCCACACCCATCGAAACACGCCCCCCACAACACATGGCCTACCGTCCCGCGTTCCCACAGGTGTCCCGATGAAAACGGTACCTCACATGTGTGGGTGCACCTACCTGGCCGCCAAGGGGAAAGCCTAAAACACAAGTAACCCCAAGTCTGTTGTCAGAGGGAAATCTCAGACATTCTGCCGACCGGCGCAACTTACAGATATGGGCCTCGGGTGTCCAAGCCACCGAGGAAAACAGGGAACCCCATGCATTTTCGAAAAGAGGACACCCGTGGGAATCCGCAGAGGTGTGATTTGCGCCCATCGCCCCAGATTTTTTTACCCAGACAGCCCTGCAAAGTCGGAAATGTGGGCAAAAAAACGCTTTTTCCGTACATTTCACTCGCCGCACCCATCGAAACACGCCCCCCACAACACATGGCCTACCGTCCCGCGTTCCCACAGGTGTCCCGATGAAAACGGTACCCCACATGTGTGGGTGCACCTACCTGGCCGCCAAGGGGAAAGCCTAAAACACAAGTAACCCCAAGTCTGTTTTCACACCGGAAATGTCACACTCTCACATCATACAGATATGGGCCTCGGGTGTCCAAGCCACCGAGGAAAACAGGGAACCCCATCCATTTTCGAAAAGAGGACACCCGTGGGAATCCGCAGAGGTGTGATTTGCACCCATCGCCCCAGATTTTTTTACCCAGACAGCCCTGCAAAGTCGGAAATGTGGGGAAAAAAACGCTTTTTCCGCACATTTCGCTCGCCGCACCCATCGAAACACGCCCCCCAAAACACATGGCCTACCGTCCCGCGTTCCCACAGGTGTCCCGATGAAAACGGTACCTCACATGTGTGGGTGCACCTACCTGGCCGCCAAGGGGAAAGCCTAAAACACAAGTAACCCCAAGTCTGTTGGCAGAGGGAAATCTCAGACATTCTGCCGAGCGGCGCAACTTACAGATATGGGCCTCGGGTCTCCAAGCCACCGAGGAAAACAGGGAACCCCATGCATTTTCGAAAAGAGGACACCCGTGGGAATCCACAGAGGTGTGATTTGGGCCCATCGCCCCAGATTTTTTTACCCAGACAGCCCTGCAAAGTCGGAAATGTGGCGAAAAAAAACGCTTTTTCCGCACATTTCGCTCGCCGCACCCATCGAAACACGCCCCCCACAACACATGGCCTACCGTCCCGCGTTCCCACAGGTGTCCCGATGAAAACGGTACCTCACATGTGTGGGTGCAACTACCTGGCCGCCAAGGGGAAAGCCTAAAACACAAGTAACCCCAAGTCTGTTGTCAGAGGGAAATCTCAGACATTCTGCCGACTGGCGCAACTTACAGATATGGGCCTCGGGTGTCCAAGCCATCGAGGAAAACAGGGAACCCCATGCATTTTCGAAAAGAGGACACCCGTGGGAATCCGCAGAGGTGTGATTTGCGCCCATCGCCCCAGATTTTTTTACCCAGACAGCCCTGCAAAGTCGGAAATGTGGGGAAAAAAACGCTTTTTCCGCACATTTCGCTCGCCGCACCCATCGAAACACGCCCCCCACAACACATGGCCTACCGTCCCGCGTTCCCACAGGTGTCCCGATGAAAACGGTACCCCACATGTGTGGGTGCACCTACCTGGCCGCCAAGGGGAAAGCCTAAAACACAAGTAACCCCAAGTCTGTTTTCACACCGGAAATGTCACACTCTCACATCATACAGATATGGGCCTCGGGTGTCCAAGCCACCGAGGAAAACAGGGAACCCCATGCATTTTCGAAAAGAGGACACCCGTGGGAATCCGCAGAGGTGTAATTTGCACCCATCGCCCCAGATTTTTTTACCCAGACAGCCCTGCAAAGTCGGAAATGTGGGGAAAAAAACGCTTTTTCCGCACATTTCGCTCGCCGCACCCATTGAAACACACCCCCCACAACACATGGCCTACCGTCCCGCGTTCCCACAGGTGTCCCGATGAAAATGGTACCCCACATGTGTGGGTGCACCTACCTGGCCGCCAAGGGGAAAGCCTAAAACACAAGTAACCCCAAGTCTGTTTTCACACCGGAAATGTCACACTCTCACATCATACAGATATGGGCCTCGGGTGTCCAAGCCACCGAGGAAAACAGGGAACCCCATGCATTTTCGAAAAGAGGACACCCGTGGGAATCCGCAGAGGTGTGATTTGCACCCATCGCCCCAGATTTTTTTACCCAGACAGCCCTGCAAATTCGGAAATGTGTGGAAAAAAACGCTTTTTCCGCACATTTCGCTCGCCGCACCCACCGAAACACGCCCCCCACAACACATGGCCTACCGTCCCGCGTTTCCACAGGTGTCCCGATGAAAACGGTACCTCACATGTGTGGGTGCACCTACCTGGCCGCCAAGGGGAAAGCCTAAAACACAAGTAACCCCAAGTCTGTTGTCAGAGGGAAATCTCAGACATTCTGCCGACCGGCGCAACTTACAGATATGGGCCTCGGGTGTCCAAGCCACCGAGGAAAACAGGGAACCCCATGCATTTTCGAAAAGAGGACACCCGTGGGAATCCGCAGAGGTGTGATTTGCGCCCATCGCCCCAGATTTTTTTACCCAGACAGCCCTGCAAAGTTGGAAATGTGGGGAAAAAAACGCTTTTTCTGCACATTTCGCTCGCCGCACCCATCGAAACACGCCCCCCACAACACATGGCCTACCGTCACGCGTTCCCACAGGTGTCCCGATGAAAACGGTACCTCACATGTGTGGGTGCACCTACCTGGCCGCCAAGGGGAAAGCCTAAAACACAAGTAACCACAAGTCTGTTTTCACACCGGAAATGTCACACTCTCACATCATACAGATATGGGCCTCGGGTGTCCAAGCCACCAAGGAAAACAGGGAACCCCATGCATTTTCGAAAAGAGGACACCCGTGGGAATCCACAGAGGTGTGATTTGTGCCCATCGCCCCAGATTGTTTTACCCAGACAGCCCTGCAAAGTCGGAAATGTGGGGAAAAAAACATTTTTTCCGCACATTTCGCTCGCCGCACCCATCGAAACACGCCCCCCCACAACACATGGTCTACTGTCCCGCGTTCCCACAGGTGTCCCGATAAAAACGGTACCCCACATGTGTGGGTGCAACTACCTGGTCGCCAAGGGGAAAGCCTAAAACACAAGTAACCCCAAGTCTGTTGTCAGAGGGAAATCTCAGACATTCTGCCGACCGGCACAACTTACAGATATGGGCCTCGGGTGTCCAAGCCACCAAGGAAAACAGTGAACCCCATGCATTTTCGAAAAGAGGACACCCGTGGGAATCCGCAGAGGTGTGATTTGCGCCCATCGCCCCAGATTTTTTTACCCAGACAGCCCTGCAAAGTCGGAAATGTGGGGAAAAAAACGCTTTTTCCGCACATTTCGCTCGCCGCACCCATCGAAACACGCCCCCCACAACACATGGCCTACCGTCCCGCGTTCCCACAGGTGTCCCGATGAAAACGGTACCTCACATGTGTGGGTGCACCTACCTGGCCGCCAAGGGGAAAGCCTAAAACACAAGTAACCCCAAGTCTGTTTTCACACCGGAAATGTCACACTCTCACATCATACAGATATGGGCCTCGGGTGTCCAAGCCACCGAGGAAAACAGGGAACCCCATGCATTTTCGAAAAGAGGACACCCGTGGGAATCCGCAGAGGTGTGATTTGCACCCATCGCCCCAGATTTTTTTACCCAGACAGCCCTGCAAAGTCGGAAATGTGGGGAAAAAAACGTCTTTTCCGCACATTTCGCTCGCCACACCCATCGAAACACGCCCCCCACAACACATGGCCTACCGTCCCGCGTTCCCACAGGTGTCCCGATGAAAACGGTACCTCACATGTGTGGGTGCACCTACCTGGCCGCCAAGGGGAAAGCCTAAAACACAAGTAACCCCAAGTCTGTTGTCAGAGGGAAATCTCAGACATTCTGCCGACCGGCGCAACTTACAGATATGGGCCTCGGGTGTCCAAGCCACCGAGGAAAACAGGGAACCCCATGCATTTTCGAAAAGAGGACACCCGTGGGAATCCGCAGAGGTGTGATTTGCGCCCATCGCCCCTGATTTTTTTACCCAGACAGCCCTGCAAAGTCGGAAATGTGGGGAAAAAAACGCTTTTTCCGCACATTTCGCTCGCCGCACCCACCGAAACACGCCCCCCACAACACATGGCCTACCGTCCCGCGTTTCCACAGGTGTCCCGATGAAAACGGTACCTCACATGTGTGGGTGCACCTACCTGGCCGCCAAGGGGAAAGCCTAAAACACAAGTAACCCCAAGTCTGTTTTCACACCGGAAATGTCACACTCTCACATCATACAGATATGGGCCTCGGGTGTCCAAGCCACCGAGGAAAACAGGGAACCCCATGCATTTTCGAAAAGAGGACACCCGTGGGAATCCGCAGAGGTGTGATTTGCGCCCATCGCCCCAGATTTTTTTACCCAGACAGCCCTGCAAAGTCGGAAATGTGGGGAAAAAAACGCCTTTTCCGCACATTTCGCTCGCCACACCCATCGAAACACGCCCCCCACAACACATGGCCTACTGTCCCGCGTTCCCACAGGTGTCCCGATGAAAACGGTACCTCACATGTGTGGGTGCACCTACCTGGCCGCCAAGGGGAAAGCCTAAAACACAAGTAACCCCAAGTCTGTTGTCAGAGGGAAATCTCAGACATTCTGCCGACCGGCGCAACTTACAGATATGGGCCTCGGGTGTCCAAGCCACCGAGGAAAACAGGGAACCCCATGCATTTTCGAAAAGAGGACACCCGTGGGAATCCGCAGAGGTGTGATTTGCACCCATCGACCCAGATTTTTTTACCCAGACAGCCCTGCAAAGTCGGAAATGTGGGGAAAAAAACGCTTTTTCTGCACATTTCGCTCGCCGCACCCATCGAAACACGCCCCCCAAAACACATGGCCTACTGTCCCGCGTTCCCACAGGTGTCCCGATGAAAACGGTACCTCACATATGTGGGTGCACCTACCTGGCCGCCAAGGGGAAAGCCTAAAACACAAGTAACCCCAAGTCTGTTGTCAGAGGGAAATCTCAGACATTCTGCCGACCGGCGCAACTTACAGATATGGGCCTCGGGTGTCCAAGCCACCGAGGAAAACAGGGAACCCCATGCATTTTCGAAAAGAGGACACCCGTGGGAATCCGCAGAGGTGTGATTTGCGCCCATCGCCCCAGATTTTTTTACCCAGACAGCCCTGCAAAGTCGGAAATGTGGGGAAAAAAACGCTTTTTCCGCACATTTCGCTCGCCGCACCCATCGAAACACGCCCCCCACAACACATGGCCTACCGTCCCGCGTTCCCACAGGTGTCCCGATGAAAACGGTACCCCACATGTGTGGCTGCACCTACCTGGCCGCCAAGGGGAAAGCCTAAAACACAAGTAACCCCAAGTCTGTTTTCACACTGGAAATGTCACACTCTCACATCATACAGATATGGGCCTCGGGTGTCCAAGCCACCTAGGAAAACAGGGAACCCCATGCATTTTCAAAAAGAGGACACCCGTGGGAATCCGCAGAGGTGTGATTTGCACCCATCGCCCCAGATTTTTTTACCCAGACAGCCCTGCAAAGTCGGAAATGTGGGGAAAAGAACGCTTTTTCCGCACATTTCGCTCGCCGCACCCATCGAAACACGCCCCCCAAAACACATGGCCTACCGTCCCGCGTTCCCACAGGTGTCCCGATGAAAACGGTACCTCACATGTGTGGGTGCACCTACCTGGCCGCCAAGGGGAAAGCCTAAAACACAAGTAACCCCAAGTCTGTTGGCAGAGGGAAATCTCAGACATTCTGCCGACCGGCGCAACTTACAGATATGAGCCTCGGGTGTCCAAGCCACCGAGGAAAACAGGGAACCCCATGCATTTTTGAAAAGAGGACACCCGTGGGAATCCGCAGAGGTGTGATTTGCGCCCATCGCCCCTGATTTTTTTACCCAGACAGCCCTGCAAAGTCGGAAATGTGGGGAAAAAAAAGCTTTTTCCGCACATTTCGCTCGCCGCACCCACCGAAACACGCCCCCCACAACACATGGCCTACCGTCCCGCGTTTCCACAGGTGTCCCGATGAAAACGGTACCTCACATGTGTGGGTGCACCTACCTGGCCGCCAAGGGGAAAGCCTAAAACACAAGTAACCCCAAGTCTGTTTTCACACCGGAAATGTCACACTCTCACATCATACAGATATGGGCCTCGGGTGTCCAAGCCACCGAGGAAAACAGGGAACCCCATGCATTTTCGAAAAGAGGACACCCGTGGGAATCCGCAGAGGTGTGATTTGCGCCCATCGCCCCAGATTTTTTTACCCAGACAGCCCTGCAAAGTCGGAAATGTGGGGAAAAAAACGCTTTTTCCGCACATTTCGCTCGCCGCACCCATCGAAACACGCCCCCCACAACACATGGCCTACCGTCCCGCGTTCCCACAGGTGTCCCGATGAAAACGGTACCTCACATGTGTGGGTGCACCTACCTGGCCGCCAAGGGGAAAGCCTAAAACACAAGTAACCCCAAGTCTGTTGTCAGAGGGAAATCTCAGACATTCTGCCGACCGGCGCAACTTACAGATATGGGCCTCGGGTGTCCAAGCCACCGAGGAAAACAGGGAACCCCATGCATTTTCGAAAAGAGGACACCCGTGGGAATCCGCAGAGGTGTGATTTGCGCCCATCGCCCCAGATTTTTTTACCCAGACAGCCCTGCAAAGTTGGAAATGTGGGGAAAAAAACGCTTTTTCTGCACATTTCGCTCGCCGCACCCATCGAAACACGCCCCCCACAACACATGGCCTACCGTCACGCGTTCCCACAGGTGTCCCGATGAAAACGGTACCTCACATGTGTGGGTGCACCTACCTGGCCGCCAAGGGGAAAGCCTAAAACACAAGTAACCACAAGTCTGTTTTCACACCGGAAATGTCACACTCTCACATCATACAGATATGGGCCTCGGGTGTCCAAGCCACCAAGGAAAACAGGGAACCCCATGCATTTTCGAAAAGAGGACACCCGTGGGAATCCACAGAGGTGTGATTTCTGCCCATCGCCCCAGATTGTTTTACCCAGACAGCCCTGCAAAGTCGGAAATGTGGGGAAAAAAACGTTTTTTCCGCACATTTCGCTCGCCGCACCCATCGAAACACGCCCCCCACAACACATGGTCTACTGTCCCACGTTCCCACAGGTGTCCCGATAAAAACGGTACCCCACATGTGTGGGTGCAACTACCTGGCCGCCAAGGGGAAAGCCTAAAACACAAGTAACCCCAAGTCTGTTGTCAGAGGGAAATCTCAGACATTCTGCCGACCGGCACAACTTACAGATATGGGCCTCGGGTGTCCAAGCCACCAAGGAAAACAGGGAACCCCATGCATTTTCGAAAAGAGGACACCCGTGGGAATCCGCAGAGGTGTGATTTGCGCCCATCGCCCCAGATTTTTTTACCCAGACAGCCCTGCAAAGTCGGAAATGTGGGGAAAAAAACGCTTTTTCCGCACATTTCGCTCGCCGCACCCATCGAAACACGCCCCCCACAACACATGGCCTACCGTCCCGCGTTCCCACAGGTGTCCCGATGAAAACGGTACCTCACATGTGTGGGTGCACCTACCTGGCCGCCAAGGGGAAAGCCTAAAACACAAGTAACCCCAAGTCTGTTTTCACACCGGAAATGTCAGACTCTCACATCATACAGATATGGGCCTCGGGTGTCCAAGCCACCGAGGAAAACAGGGAACCCCATGCATTTTCGAAAAGAGGACACCCGTGGGAATCCGCAGAGGTGTGATTTGGGCCCATCGCCCCTGATTTTTTTACCCAGACAGCCCTGCAAAGTCGGAAATGTGGGGAAAAAAACGCTTTTTCCGCACATTTCGCTCGCCGCACCCACCGAAACACGCCCCCCACAACACATGGCCTACCGTCCCGCGTTTCCACAGGTGTCCCGATGAAAACGGTACCTCACATGTGTGGGTGCACCTACCTGGCCGCCAAGGAGAAAGCCTAAAACACAAGTAACCCCAAGTCTGTTTTCACACCGGAAATGTCACACTCTCACATCATACAGATATGGGCCTCGGGTGTCCAAGCCACCGAGGAAAACAGGGAACCCCATGCATTTTCGAAAAGAGGACACCCGTGGGAATCCGCAGAGGTGTGATTTGCGCCCATCGCCCCAGATTTTTTTACCCAGACAGCCCTGCAAAGTCGGAAATGTGGGGAAAAAAACGCCTTTTCCGCACATTTCGCTCGCCACACCCATCGAAACACGCCCCCCACAACACATGGCCTACTGTCCCGCGTTCCCACAGGTGTCCCGATGAAAACGGTACCTCACATGTGTGGGTGCACCTACCTGGCCGCCAAGGGGAAAGCCTAAAACACAAGTAACCCCAAGTCTGTTGTCAGAGGGAAATCTCAGACATTCTGCCGACCGGCGCAACTTACAGATATGGGCCTCGGGTGTCCAAGCCACCGAGGAAAACAGGGAACCCCATGCATTTTCGAAAAGAGGACACCCGTGGGAATCCGCAGAGGTGTGATTTGCACCCATCGCCCCAGATTTTTTTACCCAGACAGCCCTGCAAAGTCGGAAATGTGGGGAAAAAAAACACTTTTTCCGCACATTTCGCTCGCCGCACCCATTGAAACACGCCCCCCAAAACACATGGCCTACTGTCCCGTGTTCCCACAGGTGTCCCGATGAAAACGGTACCTCACATATGTGGGTGCACCTACCTGGCCGCCAAGGGGAAAGCCTAAAACACAAGTAACCCCAAGTCTGTTGTCAGAGGGAAATCTCAGACATTCTGCCGACCGGCGCAACTTACAGATATGGGCCTCGGGTGTCCAAGCCACCGAGGAAAACAGGGAACCCCATGCATTTTCGAAAAGAGGACACCCGTGGGAATCCGCAGAGGTGTGATTTGCGCCCATCGCCCCAGATTTTTTTACCCAGACAGCCCTGCAAAGTCGGAAATGTGGGGAAAAAAACGCTTTTTCAGCACATTTCGCTCGTCGCACCCATCGAAACACGCCCCCCACAACACATGGCCTACCGTCCCGCGTTCCCACAGGTGTCCCGATGAAAACGGTACCCCACATGTGTGGGTGCACCTACCTGGCCGCCAAGGGGAAAGCCTAAAACACAAGTAACCCCAAGTCTGTTTTCACACCGGAAATGTCACACTCTCACATCATACAGATATGGGCCTCGGGTGTCCAAGCCACCGAGGAAAACAGGGAACCCCATGCATTTTCGAAAAGAGGACACCCGTGGGAATCCGCAGAGGTGTGATTTGCGCCCATCGCCCCAGATTTTTTTACCCAGACAGCCCTGCAAAGTCGGAAATGTGGGGAAAAAAACGCCTTTTCCGCACATTTCGCTCGCCACACCCATCGAAACACGCCCCCCACAACACATGGCCTACTGTCCCGCGTTCCCACAGGTGTCCCGATGAAAACGGTACCTCACATGTGTGGGTGCACCTACCTGGCCGCCAAGGGGAAAGCCTAAAACACAAGTAACCCCAAGTCTGTTGTCAGAGGGAAATCTCAGACATTCTGCCGACCGGCGCAACTTACAGATATGGGCCTCGGGTGTCCAAGCCACCGAGGAAAACAGGGAACCCCATGCATTTTCGAAAAGAGGACACCCGTGGGAATCCGCAGAGGTGTGATTTGCACCCATCGCCCCAGATTTTTTTACCCAGACAGCCCTGCAAAGTCGGAAATGTGGGGAAAAAAACACTTTTTCCGCACATTTCGCTCGCCGCACCCATTGAAACACGCCCCCCAAAACACATGGCCTACTGTCCCGTGTTCCCACAGGTGTCCCGATGAAAACGGTACCTCACATATGTGGGTGCACCTACCTGGCCGCCAAGGGGAAAGCCTAAAACACAAGTAACCCCAAGTCTGTTGTCAGAGGGAAATCTCAGACATTCTGCCGACCGGCGCAACTTACAGATATGGGCCTCGGGTGTCCAAGCCACCGAGGAAAACAGGGAACCCCATGCATTTTCGAAAAGAGGACACCCGTGGGAATCCGCAGAGGTGTGATTTGCGCCCATCGCCCCAGATTTTTTTACCCAGACAGCCCTGCAAAGTCGGAAATGTGGGGAAAAAAACGCTTTTTCAGCACATTTCGCTCGTCGCACCCATCGAAACACGCCCCCCACAACACATGGCCTACCGTCCCGCGTTCCCACAGGTGTCCCGATGAAAACGGTACCCCACATGTGTGGGTGCACCTACCTGGCCGCCAAGGGGAAAGCCTAAAACACAAGTAACCCCAAGTCTGTTTTCACACCGGAAATGTCACACTCTCACATCATACAGATATGGGCCTCGGGTGTCCAAGCCACCGAGGAAAACAGGGAACCCCATGCATTTTCAAAAAGAGGACACCCGTGGGAATCCGCAGAGGTGTGATTTGCACCCATCGCCCCAGATTTTTTTACCCAGACAGCCCTGCAAAGTCGGAAATGTGGGGAAAAAAACGCTTTTTCTGCACATTTCGCTCGCCGCACCCATCGAAACACGCCCCCCAAAACACATGGCCTACCGTCCCGCGTTCCCACAGGTGTCCCGATGAAAACGGTACCTCACATGTGTGGGTGCACCTACCTGGCCGCCAAGGGCAAAGCCTAAAACACAAGTAACCCCAAGTCTGTTGGCAGAGGGAAATCTCAGACATTCTGCCGAGCGGCGCAACTTACAGATATGGGCCTCGGGTGTCCAAGCCACCCAGGAAAACAGGGAACCCCATGCATTTTCGAAAAGAGGACACCCGTGGGAATCC
This sequence comes from Ambystoma mexicanum, assembly GCF_040938575.1. Classification (NCBI taxonomy): domain Eukaryota; kingdom Metazoa; phylum Chordata; class Amphibia; order Caudata; family Ambystomatidae; genus Ambystoma; species Ambystoma mexicanum. The sequence continues at coordinate 1,387,521,498 of NC_090933.1, forward strand.
GCAGAGGTGTGATTTGCGCCCATCGCCCCAGATTTTTTTACCCAGACAGCCCTGCAAAGTCGGAAATGTGGGGAAAAAAACGCTTTTTCCGCACATTTCGCTCGCCGCACCCATCGAAACATGCCCCCCACAACACATGGCCTACCGTCCCGCGTTCCCACAGGTGTCCCGATGAAAACGGTACCTCACATGTGTGGGTGCAACTACCTGGCCGCCAAGGGGAAAGCCTAAAACACAAGTAACCCCAAGTCTGTTGTCAGAGGGAAATCTCAGACATTCTGCCGACCGGCGCAACTTACAGATATGGGCCTCGGGTGTCCAAGCCATCGAGGAAAACAGGGAACCCCATGCATTTTCAAAAAGAGGACACCCGTGGGAATCCGCAGAGGTGTGATTTGCGCCCATCGCCCCAGATTTTTTTACCCAGACAGCCCTGCAAAGTCGGAAATGTGGGGAAAAAAACGCTTTTTCCGCACATTTCGCTCGCCGCACCCATCGAAACACGCCCCCCACAACACATGGCCTACCGTCCCGCGTTCCCACAGGTGTCCCGATGAAAACGGTACCCCACATGTGTGGGTGCACCTACCTGGCCGCCAAGGGGAAAGCGCCAAGGGGAAAGCCTAAAACACAAGTAACCCCAAGTCTGTTTTCACACCGGAAATGTCACACTCTCACATCATACAGATATGGGCCTCGGGTGTCCAAGCCACCGAGGAAAACAGGGAACCCCATGCATTTTCGAAAAGAGGACACCCGTGGGAATCCGCAGAGGTGTGATTTGCACCCATCGCCCCAGATTTTTTTACCCAGACAGCCCTGCAAAGTCGGAAATGTGGGGAAAAAAACGCTTTTTCCGCACATTTCGCTCGCCGCACCCATCGAAACACGCCCCCCAAAACACATGGCCTACTGTCCCGCGTTCCCACAGGTGTCCCGATGAAAACGGTACCTCACATGTGTGGGTGCACCTACCTGGCCGCCAAGGGGAAAGCCTAAAACACAAGTAACCCCAAGTCTGTTGTCAGAGGGAAATCTCAGACATTCTGCCGACCGGCGCAACTTACAGATATGGGCCTCGGGTGTCCAAGCCACCGAGGAAAACAGGGAACCCCATGCATTTTCGAAAAGAGGACACCCGTGGGAATCCGCAGAGGTGTGATTTGCGCCCATCGCCCCAGATTTTTTTACCCAGACAGCCCTGCAAAGTCGGAAATGTGGGGAAAAAAACGCTTTTTCCGCACATTTCGCTCGCCGCACCCATCGAAACACGCCCCCCACAACACATGGCCTACCGTCCCGCGTTCCCACAGGTGTCCCGATGAAAACGGTACCCCACATGTGTGGGTGCACCTACCTGGCCGCCAAGGGGAAAGCCTAAAACACAAGTAACCCCAAGTCTGTTTTCACACCGGAAATGTCACACTCTCACGTCATACAGATATGGGCCTCGGGTGTCCAAGCCACCAAGGAAAACAGGGAACCCCATGCATTTTCGAAAAGAGGACAACAGTGGGAATCCGCAGAGTTGTGATTTGCACCCATCGCCCCAGATTTTTTTACCCAGACAGCCCTGCAAATTCGGAAATGTGGGGAAAAAAACGCCTTTTCCGCACATTTCGCTCGCCACACCCATCGAAACACGCCCCCCACAACACATGGCCTACCGTCCCGCGTTCCCACAGGTGTCCCGATGAAAACGGTACCTCACATGTGTGGGTGCACCTACCTGGCCGCCAAGGGGAAAGCCTAAAACACAAGTAACCCCAAGTCTGTTGTCAGAGGGAAATCTCAGACATTCTGCCGACCGGCGCAACTTACAGATATGGGCCTCGGGTGTCCAAGCCACCGAGGAAAACAGGGAACCCCATGCATTTTCGAAAAGAGGACACCCGTGGGAATCCGCAGAGGTGTGATTTGCACCCATCGCCCCAGATTTTTTTACCCAGACAGCCCTGCAAAGTCGGAAATGTGGGGAAAAAAACGCTTTTTCCGCACATTTCGCTCGCCGCACCCATCGAAACACGCCCCCCAAAACACATGGCCTACTGTCCCGCGTTCCCACAGGTGTCCCGATGAAAACGGTACCTCACATGTGTGGGTGCACCTACCTGGCCGCCAAGGGGAAAGCCTAAAACAGAAGTAACCCCAAGTCTGTTGTCAGAGGGAAATCTCAGACATTCTGCCGACCGGCGCAACTTACAGATATGGGCCTCGGGTGTCCAAGCCACCGAGGAAAACAGGGAACCCCATGCATTTTCGAAAAGAGGACACCCGTGGGAATCCGCAGAGGTGTGATTTGCACCCATCGCCCCAGATTTTTTTACCCAGACAGCCCTGCAAAGTCGGAAATGTGGGGAAAAAAACGCTTTTTCCGCACATTTCGCTCGCCGCACCCATCGAAACACGCCCCCCACAACACATGGCCTACCGTCCCGCGTTCCCACAGGTGTCCCGATGAAAACGGTACCCCACATGTGTGGGTGCACCTACCTGGCCGCCAAGGGGAAAGCCTAAAACACAAGTAACCCCAAGTCTGTTTTCACACCGGAAATGTCACACTCTCACATCATACAGATATGGGCCTCGGGTGTCCAAGCCACCGAGGAAAACAGGGAACCCCATGCATTTTCGAAAAGAGGACACCCGTGGGAATCCGCAGAGGTGTGATTTGCACCCATCGCCCCAGATTTTTTTACCCAGACAGCCCTGCAAAGTCGGAAATGTGTGGAAAAAAACGCTTTTTCCGCACATTTCGCTCGCCGCACCCATCGAAACACGCCCCCCAAAACACATGGCCTACTGTCCCGCGTTCCCACAGGTGTCCTGATGAAAACGGTACCTCACATGTGTGGGTGCACCTACCTGGCCGCCAAGGGGAAAGCCTAAAACACAAGTAACCCCAAGTCTGTTGTCAGAGGGAAATCTCTGACATTCTGCCGACCGGCGCAACTTACAGATATGGGCCTCGGGTGTCCAAGCCACCGAGGAAAACAGGGAACCCCATGCATTTTCGAAAAGAGGACACCCGTGGGAATCCGCAGAGGTGTGATTTGCGCCCATCGCCCCAGATTTTTTTACCCAGACAGCCCTGCAAAGTCTGAAATGTGGGGAAAAAAACGCTTTTTCCGCACATTTCGCTCGCCGCACCCATCGAAACACGCCCCCCACAACACATGGCCTACCGTCCCGCGTTCCCACAGGTGTCCCGATGAAAACGGTACCTCACATGTGTGGGTGCACCTACCTGGCCGCCAAGGGGAAAGCCTAAAACACAAGTAACCCCGAGTCTGTTTTCACACCGGAAATGTCACACTCTCACATCATACAGATATGGGCCTCGGGTGTCCAAGCCACCAAGGAAAACAGGGAACCCCATGCATTTTCCAAAAGAGGACACCAGTGGGAATCCGCAGAGTTGTGATTTGCACCCATCGCCCCAGATTTTTTTACCCAGACAGCCCTGCAAAGTCAGAAATGTGGGGAAAAAAACGCCTTTTCCGCACATTTCGCTCGCCACACCCATCGAAACACGCCCCCCACAACACATGGCCTACCGTCCCGCGTTCCCACAGGTGTCCCGATGAAAACGGTACCTCACATGTGTGGGTGCACCTACCTGGCCGCCAAGGGGAAAGCCTAAAACACAAGTAACCCCAAGTCTGTTGTCAATGGGAAATCTCAGACATTCTGCCGACCGGCGCAACTTACAGATATGGGCCTCGGGTGTCCAAGCCACCAAGGAAAACAGGGAACCCCATGCATTTTCGAAAAGAGGACACCCGTGGGAATCCGCAGAGGTGTGATTTGCACCCATCGCCCCAGATTTTTTTACCCAGACAGCCCTGCAAAGTCAGAAATGTGGGGAAAAAAACGCTTTTTCCGCACATTTCGCTCGCCGCACCCATCGAAACACGCCCCCCAAAACACATGGCCTACTGTCCCGCGTTCCCACAGGTGTCCCGATGAAAACGGTACCTCACATGTGTGGGTGCACCTACCTGGCCGCCAAGGGGAAAGCCTAAAACACAAGTAACCCCAAGTCTGTTGTCAGAGGGAAATCTCAGACATTCTGCCGACCGGCGCAACTTACAGATATGGGCCTCGGGTGTCCAAGCCACCGAGGAAAACAGGGAACCCATGCATTTTCGAAAAGAGGACACCCGTGGGAATCCGCAGAGGTGTGATTTGCGCCCATCGCCCCAGATTTTTTTACCCAGACAGCCCTGCAAAGTCGGAAATGTGGGGAAAAAAACGCTTTTTCCGCACATTTCGCTCGCCGCACCCATCGAAACACGCCCCCCACAACACATGGCCTACCGTCCCGCGTTCCCACAGGTGTCCCGATGAAAACGGTACCCCACATGTGTGGGTGCACCTACCTGGCCGCCAAGGGGAAAGCCTAAAACACAAGTAACCCCAAGTCTGTTTTCACACCGGAAATGTCACACTCTCACATCATACAGATATGGGCCTCGGGTGTCCAAGCCACCGAGGAAAACAGGGAACCCCATGCATTTTCGAAAAGAGGACACCCGTGGGAATCCGCAGAGGTGTGATTTGCACCCATCGCCCCAGATTTTTTTACCCAGACAGCCCTGCAAAGTCGGAAATGTGGGGAAAAAAACGCTTTTTCCGCACATTTCGCTCGCCGCACCCATCGAAACACGCCCCCCAAAACACATGGCCTACCGTCCCGCGTTCCCACAGGTGTCCCGATGAAAACGGTACCTCACATGTGTGGGTGCACCTACCTGGCCGCCAAGGGGAAAGCCTAAAACACAAGTAACCCCAAGTCTGTTGTCAGAGGGAAATCTCAGACATTCTGCCGACCGGCGCAACTTACAGATATGGGCTTTGGGTGTCCAAGCCATCGAGGAAAACATGGAACCCCATGCATTTTCGAAAAGAGGACACCCGTGGGAATCCGCAGAGGTGTGATTTGCGCCCATCGCCCCAGATTTTTTTACCCAGACAGCCCTGCAAAGTCGGAAATGTGGGGAAAAAAACGCTTTTTCCGCACATTTCGCTCGCCGCACCCATCGAAACACGCCCCCCACAACACATGGCCTACCGTCCCGCGTTCCCACAGGTGTCCCGATGAAAATGGTACCCCACATGTGTGGGTGCACCTACCTGGCCGCCAAGGGGAAAGCCTAAAACACAAGTAACCCCAAGTCTGTTTTCACACCGGAAATGTCACACTCTCACATCATACAGATATGGGCCTCGGGTGTCCAAGCCACCGAGGAAAACAGGGAACCCCATGCATTTTCGAAAAGAGGACACCCGTGGGAATCCGCAGAGGTGTGATTTGCACCCATTGCCCCAGATTTTTTTACCCAGACAGCCCTGCAAAGTCGGAAATGTGGGGAAAAAAACGCTTTTTCCGCACATTTCGCTCGCCGCACCCATCGAAACACGCCCCCCAAAACACATGGCCTACTGTCCCGCGTTCCCACAGGTGTCCCGATGAAAACGGTACCTCACATGTGTGGGTGCACCTACCTGGCCGCCAAGGGGAAAGCCTAAAACACAAGTAACCCCAAGTTTGTTGTCAGAGGGAAATCTCAGACATTCTGCCGACCGGCGCAACTTACAGATATGGGCCTCGGGTGTCCAAGCCACCGAGGAAAACAGGGAACCCCATGCATTTTCGAAAAGAGGACACCCGTGGGAATCCGCAGAGGTGTGATTTGCGCCCATCGCCCCAGATTTTTTTACCCAGACAGCCCTGCAAAGTCGGAAATGTGGGGGAAAAAATGCTTTTTCCGCACATTTCGCTCGCCGCACCCATCGAAACACGCCCCCCACAACACATGGCCTACCGTCCCGCGTTCCCACAGGTGTCCCGATGAAAACGGTACCCCACATGTGTGGGTGCACCTACCTGGCCGCCAAGGGGAAAGCCTAAAACACAAGTAACCCCAAGTCTGTTTTCACACCGGAAATGTCACACTCTCACATCATACAGATATGGGCCTCGGGTGTCCAAGCCACCAAGGAAAACAGGGAACCCCATGCATTTTCGAAAAGAGGACACCAGTGGGAATCCGCAGAGTTGTGATTTGCACCCATCGCCCCAGATTTTTTTACCCAGACAGCCCTGCAAAGTCGGAAATGTGGGGAAAAAAACGCCTTTTCCGCACATTTCGCTCGCCACACCCATCGAAACACGCCCCCCACAACACATGGCCTACCGTCCCGCGTTCCCACAGGTGTCCCGATGAAAACGGTACCTCACATGTGTGGGTGCACCTACCTGGCCGCCAAGGGGAAAGCCTAAAACACAAGTAACCCCAAGTCTGTTGTCAGAGGGAAATCTCAGACATTCTGCCGACCGGCGCAACTTATAGATATGGGCCTCGGGTGTCCAAGCCACCGAGGAAAACAGGGAACCCCATGCATTTTCGAAAAGAGGACACCCGTGGGAATCCGCAGAGGTGTGATTTGCGCCCATCGCCCCAGATTTTTTTACCCAGACAGCCCTGCAAAGTCGGAAATGTGGGGAAAAAAACGCTTTTTCCGCACATTTCGCTCGCCGCACCCATCGAAACACGCCCCCCACAACACATGGCCTACCGTCCCGCGTTCCCACTGGTGTCCCGATGAAAACAGTACCCCACATGTGTGGGTGCACCTACCTGGCCGCCAAGGGGAAAGCCTAAAACACAAGTAACCCCAAGTCTGTTTTCACACCGGAAATGTCACACTCTCACATCATACAGATATGGGCCTCGGGTGTCCAAGCCACCGAGGAAAACAGGGAACCCCATGCATTTTCGAAAAGAGGACACCCGTGGGAATCCGCAGAGGTGTGATTTGCACCCATCGCCCCAGATTTTTTTACCCAGACAGCCCTGCAAAGTCGGAAATGTGGGGAAAAAAACGCTTTTTCCGCACATTTCGCTCGCCGCACCCATCGAAACACGCCCCCCAAAACACATGGCCTACTGTCCCGCGTTCCCACAGGTGTCCCGATGAAAACGGTACCTCACATGTGTGGGTGCACCTACCTGGCCGCCAAGGGGAAAGCCTAAAACACAAGTAACCCCAAGTCTGTTGTCAGAGGGAAATCTCAGACATTCTGCCGACCGGCGCAACTTACAGATATGGGCCTCGGGTGTCCAAGCCACCGAGGAAAACAGGGAACCCCATGCATTTTCGAAAAGAGGACACCCGTGGGAATCCGCAGAGGTGTGATTTGCGCCCATCGCCCCAGATTTTTTTACCCAGACAGCCCTGCAAAGTCGGAAATGTGGGGAAAAAAACGCTTTTTCTGCACATTTCGCTCGCCGCACCCATCGAAACACGCCCCCCACAACACATGGCCTACCGTCCCGCGTTCCCACAGGTGTCCCGATGAAAACGGTACCCCACATGTGTGGGTGCACCTACCTGGCCGCCAAGGGGAAAGCCTAAAACACAAGTAACCCCAAGTCTGTTTTCACACCGGAAATGTCACACTCTCACGTCATACAGATATGGGCCTCGGGTGTCCAAGCCACCAAGGAAAACAGGGAACCCCATGCATTTTCGAAAAGAGGACAACAGTGGGAATCCGCAGAGTTGTGATTTGCACCCATCGCCCCAGATTTTTTTACCCAGACAGCCCTGCAAATTCGGAAATGTGGGGAAAAAAACGCCTTTTCCGCACATTTCGCTCGCCACACCCATCGAAACACGCCCCCCACAACACATGGCCTACCGTCCCGCGTTCCCACAGGTGTCCCGATGAAAACGGTACCTCACATGTGTGGGTGCACCTACCTGGCCGCCAAGGGGAAAGCCTAAAACACAAGTAACCCCGAGTCTGTTTTCACACCGGAAATGTCACACTCTCACATCATACAGATATGAGCCTCGGGTGTCCAAGCCACCAAGGAAAACAGGGAACCCCATGCATTTTCCAAAAGAGGACACCAGTGGGAATCCGCAGAGTTGTGATTTGCACCCATCGCCCCAGATTTTTTTACCCAGACAGCCCTGCAAAGTCAGAAATGTGGGGAAAAAAACGCCTTTTCCGCACATTTCGCTCGCCACACCCATCGAAACACGCCCCCCACAACACATGGCCTACCGTCCCGCGTTCCCACAGGTGTCCCGATGAAAACGGTACCTCACATGTGTGGGTGCACCTACCTGGCCGCCAAGGGGAAAGCCTAAAACACAAGTAACCCCAAGTCTGTTGTCAGAGGGAAATCTCAGACATTCTGCCGACCGGCGCAACTTACAGATATGGGCCTCGGGTGTCCAAGCCACCAAGGAAAACAGGGAACCCCATGCATTTTCGAAAAGAGGACACCCGTGGGAATCCGCAGAGGTGTGATTTGCACCCATCGCCCCAGATTTTTTTACCCAGACAGCCCTGCAAAGTCGGAAATGTGGGGAAAAAAACGCTTTTTCCGCACATTTCGCTCGCCGCACCCATCGAAACACGCCCCCCAAAACACATGGCCTACTGTCCCGCGTTCCCACAGGTGTCCCGATGAAAACGGTACCTCACATGTGTGGGTGCACCTACCTGGCCGCCAAGGGGAAAGCCTAAAACACAAGTAACCCCAAGTCTGTTGTCAGAGGGAAATCTCAGACATTCTGCCGACCAGCGCAACTTACAGATATGGGCCTCGGGTGTCCAAGCCACCGAGGAAAACAGGGAACCCATGCATTTTCGAAAAGAGGACACCCGTGGGAATCCGCAGAGGTGTGATTTGCGCCCATCGCCCCAGATTTTTTTACCCAGACAGCCCTGCAAAGTCGGAAATGTGGGGAAAAAAACGCTTTTTCCGCACATTTCGCTCGCCGCACCCATCGAAACACGCCCCCCACAACACATGGCCTACCGTCCCGCGTTCCCACAGGTGTCCCGATGAAAACGGTACCCCACATGTGTGGGTGCACCTACCTGGCCGCCAAGGGGAAAGCCTAAAACACAAGTAACCCCAAGTCTGTTTTCACACCGGAAATGTCACACTCTCACATCATACAGATATGGGCCTCGGGTGTCCAAGCCACCGAGGAAAACAGGGAACCCCATGCATTTTCGAAAAGAGGACACCCGTGGGAATCCGCAGAGGTGTGATTTGCACCCATCGCCCCAGATTTTTTTACCCAGACAGCCCTGCAAAGTCGGAAATGTGGGGAAAAAAACGCTTTTTCCGCACATTTCGCTCGCCGCACCCATCGAAACACGCCCCCCAAAACACATGGCCTACCGTCCCGCGTTCCCACAGGTGTCCCGATGAAAACGGTACCTCACATGTGTGGGTGCACCTACCTGGCCGCCAAGGGGAAAGCCTAAAACACAAGTAACCCCAAGTCTGTTGTCAGAGGGAAATCTCAGACATTCTGCCGACCGGCGCAACTTACAGATATGGGCTTTGGGTGTCCAAGCCATCGAGGAAAACATGGAACCCCATGCATTTTCGAAAAGAGGACACCCGTGGGAATCCGCAGAGGTGTGATTTGCGCCCATCGCCCCAGATTTTTTTACCCAGACAGCCCTGCAAAGTCGGAAATGTGGGGAAAAAAACGCTTTTTCCGCACATTTCGCTCGCCGCACCCATCGAAACACGCCCCCCACAACACATGCCCTACCGTCCCGCGTTCCCACAGGTGTCCCGATGAAAATGGTACCCCACATGTGTGGGTGCACCTACCTGGCCGCCAAGGGGAAAGCCTAAAACACAAGTAACCCCAAGTCTGTTTTCACACCGGAAATGTCACACTCTCACATCATACAGATATGGGCCTCGGGTGTCCAAGCCACCGAGGAAAACAGGGAACCCCATGCATTTTCGAAAAGAGGACACCCGTGGGAATCCGCAGAGGTGTGATTTGCACCCATTGCCCCAGATTTTTTTACCCAGACAGCCCTGCAAAGTCGGAAATGTGGGGAAAAAAATGCTTTTTCCGCACATTTCGCTCGCCGCACCCATCGAAACACGCCCCCCAAAACACATGGCCTACTGTCCCGCGTTCCCACAGGTGTCCCGATGAAAACGGTACCTCACATGTGTGGGTGCACCTACCTGGCCGCCAAGGGGAAAGCCTAAAACACAAGTAACCCCAAGTTTGTTGTCAGAGGGAAATCTCAGACATTCTGCCGACCGGCGCAACTTACAGATATGGGCCTCGGGTGTCCAAGCCACCGAGGAAAACAGGGAACCCCATGCATTTTCGAAAAGAGGACACCCGTGGCAATCCGCAGAGGTGTGATTTGCGCCCATCGCCCCAGATTTTTTTACCCAGACAGCCCTGCAAAGTCGGAAATGTGGGGGAAAAAATGCTTTTTCCGCACATTTCGCTCGCCGCACCCATCGAAACACGCCCCCCACAACACATGGCCTACCGTCCCGCGTTCCCACAGGTGTCCCGATGAAAACGGTACCCCACATGTGTGGGTGCACCTACCTGGCCGCCAAGGGGAAAGCCTAAAACACAAGTAACCCCAAGTCTGTTTTCACACCGGAAATGTCACACTCTCACATCATACAGATATGGGCCTCGGGTGTCCAAGCCACCAAGGAAAACAGGGAACCCCATGCATTTTCGAAAAGAGGACACCAGTGGGAATCCGCAGAGTTGTGATTTGCACCCATCGCCCCAGATTTTTTTACCCAGACAGCCCTGCAAAGTCGGAAATGTGGGGAAAAAAACGCCTTTTCCGCACATTTCGCTCGCCACACCCATCGAAACACGCCCCCCACAACACATGGCCTACCGTCCCGCGTTCCCACAGGTGTCCCGATGAAAACGGTACCTCACATGTGTGGGTGCACCTACCTGGCCGCCAAGGGGAAAGCCTAAAACACAAGTAACCCCAAGTCTGTTGTCAGAGGGAAATCTCAGACATTCTGCCGACCGGCGCAACTTATAGATATGGGCCTCGGGTGTCCAAGCCACCGAGGAAAACAGGGAACCCCATGCATTTTCGAAAAGAGGACACCCGTGGGAATCCGCAGAGGTGTGATTTGCGCCCATCGCCCCAGATTTTTTTACCCAGACAGCCCTGCAAAGTCGGAAATGTGGGGAAAAAAACGCTTTTTCCGCACATTTCGCTCGCCGCACCCATCGAAACACGCCCCCCACAACACATGGCCTACCGTCCCGCGTTCCCACTGGTGTCCCGATGAAAACAGTACCCCACATGTGTGGGTGCACCTACCTGGCCGCCAAGGGGAAAGCCTAAAACACAAGTAACCCCAAGTCTGTTTTCACACCGGAAATGTCACACTCTCACATCATACAGATATGGGCCTCGGGTGTCCAAGCCACCGAGGAAAACAGGGAACCCCATGCATTTTCGAAAAGAGGACACCCGTGGGAATCCGCAGAGGTGTGATTTGCACCCATCGCCCCAGATTTTTTTACCCAGACAGCCCTGCAAAGTCGGAAATGTGGGGAAAAAAACGCTTTTTCCGCACATTTCGCTCGCCGCACCCATCGAAACACGCCCCCCAAAACACATGGCCTACTGTCCCGCGTTCCCACAGGTGTCCCGATGAAAACGGTACCTCACATGTGTGGGTGCACCTACCTGGCCGCCAAGGGGAAAGCCTAAAACACAAGTAACCCCAAGTCTGTTGTCAGAGGGAAATCTCAGACATTCTGCCGACCGGCGCAACTTACAGATATGGGCCTCGGGTGTCCAAGCCACCGAGGAAAACAGGGAACCCCATGCATTTTCGAAAAGAGGACACCCCGTGGGAATCCGCAGAGGTGTGATTTGCGCCCATCGCCCCAGATTTTTTTACCCAGACAGCCCTGCAAAGTCGGAAATGTGGGGAAAAAAACGCTTTTTCTGCACATTTCGCTCGCCGCACCCATCGAAACACGCCCCCCACAACACATGGCCTACCGTCCCGCGTTCCCACAGGTGTCCCGATGAAAACGGTACCCCACATGTGTGGGTGCACCTACCTGGCCGCCAAGGGGAAAGCCTAAAACACAAGTAACCCCAAGTCTGTTTTCACACCGGAAATGTCACACTCTCACGTCATACAGATATGGGCCTCGGGTGTCCAAGCCACCAAGGAAAACAGGGAACCCCATGCATTTTCGAAAAGAGGACAACAGTGGGAATCCGCAGAGTTGTGATTTGCACCCATCGCCCCAGATTTTTTTACCCAGACAGCCCTGCAAATTCGGAAATGTGGGGAAAAAAACGCCTTTTCCGCACATTTCGCTCGCCACACCCATCGAAACACGCCCCCCACAACACATGGCCTACCGTCCCGCGTTCCCACAGGTGTCCCGATGAAAACGGTACCTCACATGTGTGGGTGCACCTACCTGGCCGCCAAGGGGAAAGCCTAAAACACAAGTAACCCCAAGTCTGTTGTCAGAGGGAAATCTCAGACATTCTGCCGACCGGCGCAACTTACAGATATGGGCCTCGGGTGTCCAAGCCACCGAGGAAAACAGGGAACCCCATGCATTTTCGAAAAGAGGACACCCGTGGGAATCCGCAGAGGTGTGATTTGCACCCATCGCCCCAGATTTTTTTACCCAGACAGCCCTGCAAAGTCGGAAATGTGGGGAAAAAAACGCTTTTTCCGCACATTTCGCTCGCCGCACCCATCGAAACACGCCCCCCAAAACACATGGCCTACTGTCCCGCGTTCCCACAGGTGTCCCGATGAAAACGGTACCTCACATGTGTGGGTGCACCTACCTGGCCGCCAAGGGGAAAGCCTAAAACACAAGTAACCCCAAGTCTGTTGTCAGAGGGAAATCTCAGACATTCTGCCGACCGGCGCAACTTACAGATATGGGCCTCGGGTGTCCAAGCCACCGAGGAAAACAGGGAACCCCATGCATTTTCGAAAAGAGGACACCCGTGGGAATCCGCAGAGGTGTGATTTGCACCCATCGCCCCAGATTTTTTTACCCAGACAGCCCTGCAAAGTCGGAAATGTGGGGTAAAAAACGCTTTTTCCGCACATTTCGCTCGCCGCACCCATCGAAACACGCCCCCCACAACACATGGCCTACCGTCCCGCGTTCCCACAGGTGTCCCGATGAAAACGGTACCCCACATGTGTGGGTGCACCTACCTGGCCGCCAAGGGGAAAGCCTAAAACACAAGTAACCCCAAGTCTGTTTTCACACCGGAAATGTCACACTCTCACATCATACAGATATGGGCCTCGGGTGTCCAAGCCACCGAGGAAAACAGGGAACCCCATGCATTTTCGAAAAGAGGACACCCGTGGGAATCCGCAGAGGTGTGATTTGCACCCATCGCCCCAGATTTTTTTACCCAGACAGCCCTGCAAAGTCGGAAATGTGTGGAAAAAAACGCTTTTTCCGCACATTTCGCTCGCCGCACCCATCGAAACACGCCCCCCAAAACACATGGCCTACTGTCCCGCGTTCCCACAGGTGTCCCGATGAAAACGGTACCTCACATGTGTGGGTGCACCTACCTGGCCGCCAAGGGGAAAGCCTAAAACACAAGTAACCCCAAGTCTGTTGTCAGAGGGAAATCTCTGACATTCTGCCGACCGGCGCAACTTACAGATATGGGCCTCGGGTGTCCAAGCCACCGAGGAAAACAGGGAACCCCATGCATTTTCGAAAAGAGGACACCCGTGGGAATCCGCAGAGGTGTGATTTGCGCCCATCGCCCCAGATTTTTTTACCCAGACAGCCCTGCAAAGTCTGAAATGTGGGGAAAAAAACGCTTTTTCCGCACATTTCGCTCGCCGCACCCATCGAAACACGCCCCCCACAACACATGGCCTACCGTCCCGCGTTCCCACAGGTGTCCTGATGAAAACGGTACCCCACATGTGTGGGTGCACCTACCTGGCCGCCAAGGGGAAAGCCTAAAACACAAGTAACCCCGAGTCTGTTTTCACACCGGAAATGTCACACTCTCACATCATACAGATATGGGCCTCGGGTGTCCAAGCCACCAAGGAAAACAGGGAACCCCATGCATTTTCCAAAAGAGGACACCAGTGGGAATCCACAGAGTTGTGATTTGCACCCATCGCCCCAGATTTTTTTACCCAGACAGCCCTGCAAAGTCAGAAATGTGGGGAAAAAAACGCCTTTTCCGCACATTTCGCTCGCCACACCCATCGAAACACGCCCCCCACAACACATGGCCTACCGTCCCGCGTTCCCACAGGTGTCCCGATGAAAACGGTACCTCACATGTGTGGGTGCACCTACCTGGCCGCCAAGGGGAAAGCCTAAAACACAAGTAACCCCAAGTCTGTTGTCAGAGGGAAATCTCAGACATTCTGCCGACCGGCGCAACTTACAGATATGGGCCTCGGGTGTCCAAGCCACCAAGGAAAACAGGGAACCCCATGCATTTTCGAAAAGAGGACACCCGTGGGAATCCGCAGAGGTGTGATTTGCACCCATCGCCCCAGATTTTTTTACCCAAGCAGCCCTGCAAAGTCGGAAATGTGGGGAAAAAAACGCTTTTTCCGCACATTTCGCTCGCCGCACCCATCGAAACACGCCCCCCAAAACACATGGCCTACTGTCCCGCGTTCCCACAGGTGTCCCGATGAAAACGGTACCTCACATGTGTGGGTGCACCTACCTGGCCGCCAAGGGGAAAGCCTAAAACACAAGTAACCCCAAGTCTGTTGTCAGAGGGAAATCTCAGACATTCTGCCGACCGGCGCAACTTACAGATATGGGCCTCGGGTGTCCAAGCCACCGAGGAAAACAGGGAACCCATGCATTTTCGAAAAGAGGACACCCGTGGGAATCCGCAGAGGTGTGATTTGCGCCCATCGCCCCAGATTTTTTTACCCAGACAGCCCTGCAAAGTCGGAAATGTGGGGAAAAAAACGCTTTTTCCGCACATTTCGCTCGCCGCACCCATCGAAACACGCCCCCCACAACACATGGCCTACCGTCCCGCGTTCCCACAGGTGTCCCGATGAAAACGGTACCCCACATGTGTGGGTGCACCTACCTGGCCGCCAAGGGGAAAGCCTAAAACACAAGTAACCCCAAGTCTGTTTTCACACCGGAAATGTCACACTCTCACATCATACAGATATGGGCCTCGGGTGTCCAAGCCACCGAGGAAAACAGGGAACCCCATGCATTTTCGAAAAGAGGACACCCGTGGGAATCCGCAGAGGTGTGATTTGCACCCATCGCCCCAGATTTTTTTACCCAGACAGCCCTGCAAAGTCGGAAATGTGGGGAAAAAAACGCTTTTTCCGCACATTTCGCTCGCCGCACCCATCGAAACACGCCCCCCAAAACACATGGCCTACCGTCCCGCGTTCCCACAGGTGTCCCGATGAAAACGGTACCTCACATGTGTGGGTGCACCTACCTGGCCGCCAAGGGGAAAGCCTAAAACACAAGTAACCCCAAGTCTGTTGTCAGAGGGAAATCTCAGACATTCTGCCGACCGGCGCAACTTACAGATATGGGCTTTGGGTGTCCAAGCCATCGAGGAAAACATGGAACCCCATGCATTTTCGAAAAGAGGACACCCGTGGGAATCCGCAGAGGTGTGATTTGCGCCCATCGCCCCAGATTTTTTTACCCAGACAGCCCTGCAAAGTCGGAAATGTGGGGAAAAAAACGCTTTTTCCGCACATTTCGCTCGCCGCACCCATCGAAACACGCCCCCCACAACACATGGCCTACCGTCCCGCGTTCCCACAGGTGTCCCGATGAAAATGGTACCCCACATGTGTGGGTGCACCTACCTGGCCGCCAAGGGGAAAGCCTAAAACACAAGTAACCCCAAGTCTGTTTTCACACCGGAAATGTCACACTCTCACATCATACAGATATGGGCCTCGGGTGTCCAAGCCACCGAGGAAAACAGGGAACCCCATGCATTTTCGAAAAGAGGACACCCGTGGGAATCCGCAGAGGTGTGATTTGCACCCATTGCCCCAGATTTTTTTACCCAGACAGCCCTGCAAAGTCGGAAATGTGGGGAAAAAAACGCTTTTTCCGCACATTTCGCTCGCCGCACCCATCGAAACACGCCCCCCAAAACACATGGCCTACTGTCCCGCGTTCCCACAGGTGTCCCGATGAAAACGGTACCTCACATGTGTGGGTGCACCTACCTGGCCGCCAAGGGGAAAGCCTAAAACACAAGTAACCCCAAGTTTGTTGTCAGAGGGAAATCTCAGACATTCTGCCGACCGGCGCAACTTACAGATATGGGCCTCGGGTGTCCAAGCCACCGAGGAAAACAGGGAACCCCATGCATTTTCGAAAAGAGGACACCCGTGGGAATCCGCAGAGGTGTGATTTGCGCCCATCGCCCCAGATTTTTTTACCCAGACAGCCCTGCAAAGTCGGAAATGTGGGGGAAAAAATGCTTTTTCCGCACATTTCGCTCGCCGCACCCATCGAAACACGCCCCCCACAACACATGGCCTACCGTCCCGCGTTCCCACAGGTGTCCCGATGAAAACGGTACCCCACATGTGTGGGTGCACCTACCTGGCCGCCAAGGGGAAAGCCTAAAACACAAGTAACCCCAAGTCTGTTTTCACACCGGAAATGTCACACTCTCACATCATACAGATATGGGCCTCGGGTGTCCAAGCCACCAAGGAAAACAGGGAACCCCATGCATTTTCGAAAAGAGGACACCAGTGGGAATCCGCAGAGTTGTGATTTGCACCCATCGCCCCAGATTTTTTTACCCAGACAGCCCTGCAAAGTCGGAAATGTGGGGAAAAAAACGCCTTTTCCGCACATTTCGCTCGCCACACCCATCGAAACACGCCCCCCACAACACATGGCCTACCGTCCCGCGTTCCCACAGGTGTCCCGATGAAAACGGTACCTCACATGTGTGGGTGCACCTACCTGGCCGCCAAGGGGAAAGCCTAAAACACAAGTAACCCCAAGTCTGTTGTCAGAGGGAAATCTCAGACATTCTGCCGACCGGCGCAACTTACAGATATGGGCCTCGGGTGTCCAAGCCACCGAGGAAAACAGGGAACCCCATGCATTTTCGAAAAGAGGACACCCGTGGGAATCCGCAGAGGTGTGATTTGCGCCCATCGCCCCAGATTTGTTTACCCAGACAGCCCTGCAAAGTCGGAAATGTGGGGAAAAAAACGCTTTTTCCGCACATTTCGCTCGCCGCACCCATCGAAACACGCCCCCCACAACACATGGCCTACCGTCCCGCGTTCCCACTGGTGTCCCGATGAAAACAGTACCCCACATGTGTGGGTGCACCTACCTGGCCGCCAAGGGGAAAGCCTAAAACACAAGTAACCCCAAGTCTGTTTTCACACCGGAAATGTCACACTCTCACATCATACAGATATGGGCCTCGGGTGTCCAAGCCACCGAGGAAAACAGGGAACCCCATGCATTTTCGAAAAGAGGACACCCGTGGGAATCCGCAGAGGTGTGATTTGCACCCATTGCCCCAGATTTTTTTACCCAGACAGCCCTGCAAAGTCGGAAATGTGGGGGAAAAAACGCTTTTTCCGCACATTTCGCTCGCCGCACCCATCGAAACACGCCCCCCAAAACACATGGCCTACCGTCCCGCGTTCCCACAGGTGTCCCGATGAAAACGGTACCTCACATGTGTGGGTGCACCTACCTGGCCGCCAAGGGGAAAGCCTAAAACACAAGTAACCCCAAGTCTGTTGGCAGAGGGAAATCTCAGACATTCTGCCGAGCGGCGCAACTTACAGATATGGGCCTCGGGTGTCCAAGCCACCGAGGAAACAGGGAACCCCATGCATTTTCGAAAAGAGGACACCCGTGGGAATCCGCAGAGGTGTGATTTGCGCCCATCGCCCCAGATTTTTTTACCCAGACAGCCCTGCAAAGTCGGAAATGTGGGGAAAAAAACGCTTTTTCCGCACATTTCGCTCGCCGCACCCACCGAAACACGCCCCCCACAACACATGGCCTACCGTCCCGCGTTTCCACAGGTGTCCCGATGAAAACGGTACCTCACATGTGTGGGTGCACCTACCTGGCCGCCAAGGGAAAAGCCTAAAACACAAGTAACCCCAAGTCTGTTTTCACACCGGAAATGTCACACTCTCACATCATACAGATATGGGCCTCGGGTGTCCAAGCCACCGAGGAAAACAGGGAACCCCATGCATTTTCGAAAAGAGGACACCCGTGGGAATCCGCAGAGGTGTGATTTGCGCCCATCGCCCCAGATTTTTTTACCCAGACAGCCCTGCAAAGTCGGAAATGTGGGGAAAAAAATGCTTTTTCCGCACATTTCGCTCGCCGCACCCATCGAAACACGCCCCCCACAACACATGGCCTACCGTCCCGCGTTCCCACAGGTGTCCCGATGAAAACGGTACCTCACATGTGTGGGTGCACCTACCTGGCCGCCAAGGGGAAAGCCTAAAACACAAGTAACCCCAAGTCTGTTGTCAGAGGGAAATCTCAGACATTCTGCCGACCGGCGCAACTTACAGATATGGGCCTCGGGTGTCCAAGCCACCGAGGAAAACAGGGAACCCCATGCATTTTCGAAAAGAGGACACCCGTGGGAATCCGCAGAGGTGTGATTTGCGCCCATCGCCCCAGATTTTTTTACCCAGACAGCCCTGCAAAGTTGGAAATGTGGGGAGAAAAACGCTTTTTCTGCACATTTCGCTCGCCGCACCCATCGAAACACGCCCCCCACAACACATGGCCTACCGTCACGCGTTCCCACAGGTGTCCCGATGAAAACGGTACCTCACATGTGTGGGTGCACCTACCTGGCCGCCAAGGGGAAAGCCTAAAACACAAGTAACCACAAGTCTGTTTTCACACCGGAAATGTCACACTCTCACATCATACAGATATGGGCCTCGGGTGTCCAAGCCACCAAGGAAAACAGGGAACCCCATGCATTTTCGAAAAGAGGACACCCGTGGGAATCCGCAGAGGTGTGATTTGCACCCATCGCCCCAGATTTTTTTACCCAGACAGCCCTGCAAAGTCGGATATGTGGGGAAAAAAACGCTTTTTCCGCACATTTCGCTCGCCGCACCCATCGAAACACGCCCCCCACAACACATGGCCTACCGTCCCGCGTTCCCACAGGTGTCCCGATGAAAACGGTACCCCACATGTGTGGGTGCACCTACCTGGCCGCCAAGGGGAAAGCCTAAAACACAAGTAACCCCAAGTCTGTTTTCACACCGGAAATGTCACACTCTCACATCATACAGATATGGGCCTCGGGTGTCCAAGCCACCGAGGAAAACAGGGAACCCCATGCATTTTCGAAAAGAGGACACCCGTGGGAATCCGCAGAGGTGTGATTTGCACCCATCGCCCCAGATTTTTTTACCCAGACAGCCCTGCAAAGTCGGAAATGTGGGGAAAAAAACGCTTTTTCCGCACATTTCGCTCGCCGCACCCATCGAAACACGCCCCCCAAAACACATGGCCTACTGTCCCGCGTTCCCACAGGTGTCCCGATGAAAACGGTACCTCACATGTGTGGGTGCACCTACCTGGCCGCCAAGGGGAAAGCCTAAAACACAAGTAACCCCAAGTCTGTTGTCAGAGGGAAATCTCAGACATTCTGCCGACCGGCGCAACTTACAGATATGGGCCTCGGGTGTCCAAGCCACCCAGGAAAACAGGGAACCCCATGCATTTTCGAAAAGAGGACACCCGTGGGAATCCGCAGAGGTGTGATTTGCGCCCATCGCCCCAGATTTTTTTACCCAGACAGCCCTGCAAAGTCGGAAATGTGGGGAAAAAAACGCTTTTTCCGCACATTTCGCTCGCCGCACCCATCGAAACACGCCCCCCACAACACATGGCCTACCATCCCGCGTTCCCACAGGTGTCCCGATGAAAACGGTACCCCACATGTGTGGGTGCACCTACCTGGCCGCCAAGGGGAAAGCCTAAAACACAAGTAACCCCGAGTCTGTTTTCACACCGGAAATGTCACACTCTCACATCATACAGATATGGGCCTCGGGTGTCCAAGCCACCAAGGAAAACAGGGAACCCCATGCATTTTCCAAAAGAGGACACCAGTGGGAATCCGCAGAGTTGTGATTTGCACCCATCGCCCCAGATTTTTTTACCCAGACAGCCCTGCAAAGTCAGAAATGTGGGGAAAAAAACGCCTTTTTCGCACATTTCGCTCGCCACACCCATCGAAACACGCCCCCCACAACACATGGCCTACCGTCCCGCGTTCCCACAGGTGTCCCGATGAAAACGGTACCTCACATGTGTGGGTGCACCTACCTGGCCGCCAAGGGGAAAGCCTAAAACACAAGTAACCCCAAGTCTGTTGTCAGAGGGAAATCTCAGACATTCTGCCGACCGGCGCAACTTACAGATATGGGCCTCGGGTGTCCAAGCCACCAAGGAAAACAGGGAACCCCATGCATTTTCGAAAAGAGGACACCCGTGGGAATCCGCAGAGGTGTGATTTGCACCCATCGCCCCAGATTTTTTTACCCAGACAGCCCTGCAAAGTCGGAAATGTGGGGAAAAAAACGCTTTTTCCGCACATTTCGCTCGCCGCACCCATCGAAACACGCCCCCCAAAACACATGGCCTACTGTCCCGCGTTCCCACAGGTGTCCCGATGAAAACGGTACCTCACATGTGTGGGTGCACCTACCTGGCCGCCAAGGGGAAAGCCTAAAACACAAGTAACCCCAAGTCTGTTGTCAGAGGGAAATCTCAGACATTCTGCCGACCGGCGCAACTTACAGATATGGGCCTCGGGTGTCCAAGGCACCGAGGAAAACAGGGAACCCATGCATTTTCGAAAAGAGGACACCCGTGGGAATCCGCAGAGGTGTGATTTGCACCCATCGCCCCAGATTTTTTTACCCAGACAGCCCTGCAAAGTCGGAAATGTGGGGAAAAAAACGCTTTTTCCGCACATTTCGCTCGCCGCACCCATCGAAACACGCCCCCCAAAACACATGGCCTACCGTCCCGCGTTCCCACAGGTGTCCCGATGAAAACGGTACCTCACATGTGTGGGTGCACCTACCTGGCCACCAAGGGGAAAGCCTAAAACACAAGTAACCCCAAGTCTGTTGTCAGAGGGAAATCTCAGACATTCTGCCGACCGGCGCAACTTACAGATATGGGCTTTGGGTGTCCAAGCCATCGAGGAAAACATGGAACCCCATGCATTTTCGAAAAGAGGACACCCGTGGGAATCCGCAGAGGTGTGATTTGCGCCCATCGCCCCAGATTTTTTTACCCAGACAGCCCTGCAAAGTCGGAAATGTGGGGAAAAAAACGCTTTTTCCGCACATTTCGCTCGCCGCACCCATCGAAACACGCCCCCCACAACACATGGCCTACCGTCCCGCGTTCCCACAGGTGTCCCGATGAAAATGGTACCCCACATGTGTGGGTGCACCTACCTGGCCGCCAAGGGGAAAGCCTAAAACACAAGTAACCCCAAGTCTGTTTTCACACCGGAAATGTCACACTCTCACATCATACAGATATGGGCCTCGGGTGTCCAAGCCACCGAGGAAAACAGGGAACCCCATGCATTTTCGAAAAGAGGACACCCGTGGGAATCCGCAGAGGTGTGATTTGCACCCATTGCCCCAGATTTTTTTACCCAGACAGCCCTGCAAAGTCGGAAATGTGGGGAAAAAAACGCTTTTTCCGCACATTTCGCTCGCCGCACCCATCGAAACACGCCCCCCAAAACACATGGCCTACTGTCCCGCGTTCCCACAGGTGTCCCGATGAAAACGGTACCTCACATGTGTGGGTGCACCTACCTGGCCGCCAAGGGGAAAGCCTAAAACACAAGTAACCCCAAGTTTGTTGTCAGAGGGAAATCTCAGACATTCTGCCGACCGGCGCAACTTACAGATATGGGCCTCGGGTGTCCAAGCCACCGAGGAAAACAGGGAACCCCATGCATTTTCGAAAAGAGGACACCCGTGGGAATCCGCAGAGGTGTGATTTGCGCCCATCGCCCCAGATTTTTTTACCCAGACAGCCCTGCAAAGTCGGAAATGTGGGGGAAAAAACGCTTTTTCCGCACATTCCGCTCGCCGCACCCATCGAAACACGCCCCCCACAACACATGGCCTACCGTCCCGCGTTCCCACAGGTGTCCCGATGAAAACGGTACCCCACATGTGTGGGTGCACCTACCTGGCCGCCAAGGGGAAAGCCTAAAACACAAGTAACCCCAAGTCTGTTTTCACACCGGAAATGTCACACTCTCACATCATACAGATATGGGCCTCGGGTGTCCAAGCCACCAAGGAAAACAGGGAACCCCATGCATTTTCGAAAAGAGGACACCAGTGGGAATCCGCAGAGTTGTGATTTGCACCCATCGCCCCAGATTTTTTTACCCAGACAGCCCTGCAAAGTCGGAAATGTGGGGAAAAAAACGCCTTTTCCGCACATTTCGCTCGCCACACCCATCGAAACACGCCCCCCACAACACATGGCCTACCGTCCCGCGTTCCCACAGGTGTCCCGATGAAAACGGTACCTCACATGTGTGGGTGCACCTACCTGGCCGCCAAGGGGAAAGCCTAAAACACAAGTAACCCCAAGTCTGTTGTCAGAGGGAAATCTCAGACATTCTGCCGACCGGCGCAACTTACAGATATGGGCCTCGGGTGTCCAAGCCACCGAGGAAAACAGGGAACCCCATGCATTTTCGAAAAGAGGACACCCGTGGGAATCCGCAGAGGTGTGATTTGCGCCCATCGCCCCAGATTTTTTTACCCAGACAGCCCTGCAAAGTCGGAAATGTGGCAAAAAAAAACGCTTTTTCCGCACATTTCGCTCGCCGCACCCATCGAAACACGCCCCCACAACACATGGCCTACCGTCCCGCGTTCCCACAGGTGTCCCGATGAAAATGGTACCCCACATGTGTGGGTGCACCTACCTGGCCGCCAAGGGGAAAGCCTAAAACACAAGTAACCCCAAGTCTGTTTTCACACCGGAAATGTCACACTCTCACATCATACAGATATGGGCCTCGGGTGTCCAAGCCACCGAGGAAAACAGGGAACCCCATGCATTTTCGAAAAGAGGACACCCGTGGGAATCCGCAGAGGTGTGATTTGCACCCATCGCCCCAGATTTTTTTACCCAGACAGCCCTGCAAATTCGGAAATGTGTGGAAAAAAACGCTTTTTCCGCACATTTCGCACGCCGCACCCATCGAAACACGCCCCCCAAAACACATGGCCTACCGTCCCGCGTTCCCACAGGTGTCCCGATGAAAACGGTACCTCACATGTGTGGGTGCACCTACCTGGCCGCCAAGGGGAAAGCCTAAAACACAAGTAACCCCAAGTCTGTTGTCAGAGGGAAATCTCAGACATTCTGCCGACCGGCGCAACTTACAGATATGGGCCTCGGGTGTCCAAGCCACCGAGGAAAACAGGGAACCCCATGCATTTTCGAAAAGAGGACACCCGTGGGAATCCGCAGAGGTGTGATTTGCGCCCATCGCCCCTGATTTTTTTACCCAGACAGCCCTGCAAAGTCGGAAATGTGGGGAAAAAAACGCTTTTTCCGCACATTTCGCTCGCCGCACCCACCGAAACACGCCCCCCACAACACATGGCCTACCGTCCCGCGTTTCCACAGGTGTCCCGATGAAAACGGTACCTCACATGTGTGGGTGCACCTACCTGGCCGCCAAGGGAAAAGCCTAAAACACAAGTAACCCCAAGTCTGTTTTCACACCGGAAATGTCACACTCTCACATCATACAGATATGGGCCTCGGGTGTCCAAGCCACCGAGGAAAACAGGGAACCCCATGCATTTTCGAAAAGAGGACACCCGTGGGAATCCGCAGAGGTGTGATTTGTGCCCATCGCCCCAGATTGTTTTACCCAGACAGCCCTGCAAAGTCGGAAATGTGGGGAAAAAAACGTTTTTTCCGCACATTTCGCTCGCCGCACCCATCGAAACACGCCCCCCACAACACATGGTCTACTGTCCCGCGTTCCCACAGGTGTCCCGATAAAAACGGTACCCCACATGTGTGGGTGCAACTACCTGGCCGCCAAGGGGAAAGCCTAAAACACAAGTAACCCCAAGTCTGTTGTCAGAGGGAAATCTCAGACATTCTGCCGACCGGCACAACTTACAGATATGGGCCTCGGGTGTCCAAGCCACCAAGGAAAACAGGGAACCCCATGCATTTTCGAAAAGAGGACACCCGTGGGAATCCGCAGAGGTGTGATTTGCGCCCATCGCCCCAGATTTTTTTACCCAGACAGCCCTGCAAAGTCGGAAATGTGGGGAAAAAAACGCTTTTTCCGCACATTTCGCTCGCCGCACCCATCGAAACACGCCCCCCACAACACATGGCCTACTGTCCCGCGTTCCCACAGGTGTCCCGATAAAAACGGTACCTCACATGTGTGGGTGCACCTACCTGGCCGCCAAGGGGAAAGCCTAAAACACAAGTAACCCCAAGTCTGTTTTCACACCGGAAATGTCACACTCTCACATCATACAGATATGGGCCTCGGGTGTCCAAGCCACCGAGGAAAACAGGGAACCCCATGCATTTTCGAAAAGAGGACACCCGTGGGAATCCGCAGAGGTGTGATTTGCACCCATCGCCCCAGATTTTTTTACCCAGACAGCCCTGCAAAGTCGGAAATGTGGGGAAAAAAACGCTTTTTCCGCATATTTAGCTCGCCGCACCCATCGAAACACGCCCCCCACAACACATGGCCTACTGTCCCGCGTTCCCACAGGTGTCCCGATGAAAACGGTACCCCACATGTGTGGGTGCATCTACCTGGCTGCCAAGGGGAAAGCCTAAAACACAAGTAACCCCAAGTCTGTTTTCACACCGGAAATGTCACACTCTCACATCATACAGATATGGGCCTCGGGTGTCCAAGCCACCGAGGAAAACAGGGAGCCCCATGCATTTTCAAAAAGAGGACACCCGTGGGAATCCGCAGAGGTGTGATTTGCGCCCATCGCCCCAGATTTTTTTACCCAGACAGCCCTGCAAAGTCGGAAATGTGGGGAAAAAAACGTTTTTTCCGCACATTTCGCTCGCCGCACCCATCGAAACACGCCCCCCACAACACATGGTCTACTGTCCCGCGTTCCCACAGGTGTCCCGATAAAAACGGTACCCCACATGTGTGGGTGCAACTACCTGGCCGCCAAGGGGAAAGCCTAAAACACAAGTAACCCCAAGTCTGTTGTCAGAGGGAAATCTCAGACATTCTGCCGACCGGCACAACTTACAGATATGGGCCTCGGGTGTCCAAGCCACCAAGGAAAACAGGGAACCCCATGCATTTTCGAAAAGAGGACACCCGTGGGAATCCGCAGAGGTGTGATTTGCGCCCATCGCCCCAGATTTTTTTACCCAGACAGCCCTGCAAAGTCGGAAATGTGGGGAAAAAAACGCTTTTTCCGCACATTTCGCTCGCCGCACCCATCGAAACACGCCCCCCACAACACATGGCCTACCGTCCCGCGTTCCCACAGGTGTCCCGATAAAAACGGTACCTCACATGTGTGGGTGCACCTACCTGGCCGCCAAGGGGAAAGCCTAAAACACAAGTAACCCCAAGTCTGTTTTCACACCGGAAATGTCACACTCTCACATCATACAGATATGGGCCTCGGGTGTCCAAGCCACCGAGGAAAACAGGGAACCCCATGCATTTTCGAAAAGAGGACACCCGTGGGAATCCGCAGAGGTGTGATTTGCACCCATCGCCCCAGATTTTTTTACCCAGACAGCCCTGCAAAGTCGGAAATGTGGGGAAAAAAACGCTTTTTCCGCATATTTAGCTCGCCGCACCCATCGAAACACGCCCCCCACAACACATGGCCTACTGTCCCGCGTTCCCACAGGTGTCCCGATGAAAACGGTACCCCACATGTGTTGGTGCATCTACCTGGCTGCCAAGGGGAAAGCCTAAAACACAAGTAACCCCAAGTCTGTTTTCACACCGGAAATGTCACACTCTCACATCATACAGATATGGGCCTCGGGTGTCCAAGCCACCGAGGAAAACAGGGAGCCCCATGCATTTTCAAAAAGAGGACACCCGTGGGAATCCGCAGAGGTGTGATTTGCGCCCATCGCCCCAGATTTTTTTACCCAGACAGCCCTGCAAAGTCGGAAATGTGGGGAAAAAAACGCTTTTTCCGCACATTTCGCTCGCCGCACCCATCGAAACACGCCCCCCACAACACATGGCCTACCGTCCCGCGTTCCCACAGGTGTCCCGATAAAAACGGTACCCCACATGTGTGGGTGCACCTACCTGGCCGCGAAGGGGAAAGCCTAAAACACAAGTAACCCCAAGTCTGTTGTCAGAGGGAAATCTCAGACATTCTGCCGACCGGCGCAACTTACAGATATGGGCCTCGGGTGTCCAAGCCACCGAGGAAAACAGGGAACCCCATGCATTTTCGAAAAGAGGACACCCGTGGGAATCCGCAGAGGTGTGATTTGCACCCATCGCCCCAGATTTTTTTACCCAGACAGCCCTGCAAAGTCGGAAATGTGGGGAAAAAAACGCTTTTTCCGCATATTTAGCTCGCCGCACCCATCGAAACACGCCCCCCACAACACATGGCCTACTGTCCCGCGTTTCCACAGGTGTCCCGATGAAAACGGTACCCCACATGTGTGGGTGCATCTACCTGGCCGCCAAGGGGAAAGCCTAAAACACAAGTAACCCCAAGTCTGTTTTCACACCGGAAATGTCACACTCTCACATCATACAGATATGGGCCTCGGGTGTCCAAGCCACCGAGGAAAACAGGGAGCCCCATGCATTTTCAAAAAGAGGACACCCGTGGGAATCCGCAGAGGTGTGATTTGCGCCCATCGCCCCAGATTTTTTTACCCAGACAGCCCTGCAAAGTCGGAAATGTGGGGAAAAAAACGCTTTTTCCGCACATTTCGCTCGCCGCACCCATCGAAACACGCCCCCCACAACACATGGCCTACCGTCCCGCGTTCCCACAGGTGTCCCGATAAAAACGGTACCCCACATGTGTGGGTGCACCTACCTGGCCGCGAAGGGGAAAGCCTAAAACACAAGTAACCCCAAGTCTGTTGTCAGAGGGAAATCTCAGACATTCTGCCGACCGGCGCAACTTACAGATATGGGCCTCGGGTGTCCAAGCCACCGAGGAAAACAGGGAACCCCATGCATTTTCGAAAAGAGGACACCCGTGGGAATCCGCAGAGGTGTGATTTGCACCCATCGCCCCAGATTTTTTTACCCAGACAGCCCTGCAAAGTCGGAAATGTGGGGGAAAAAACGCTTTTTCCGCACATTTTGCTCGCCGCACCCATCGAAACACGCCCCCCAAAACACATGGCCTACTGATAGATGGGGCAGTAGGGTTTGGGCACCCTGGGGGCAGATAGCCACACTAATATGGCCATCTGCACCAAGCCAAGTTGGGTAAACAAAAAACAAAATGCAAATTCACAGGCTGCTTTTTAGGAGGGGCTGAGGGCCCCCCTAAATTGGCAGCGCCTGATGTACCGCAACGGGGGGTGGCCCTCAACGGTGGCTGCAAGGATCAAGTTCAAGACCCTCTGCATCATCCACAAGGTTTTGTGGGGCCGGAACTGCTCCACATCCAACTCTCTCGTCCAAAACACCTTCCTTCTCGAGCCCTTCCCTCAGCCACCTGAAACTCTGTGGGTCAGACGCTTCTCCTGGCAGAGAGTGGGGGGTAGATCTCTCTCCTCTGTAGGTGCCTCCTTCTAGAATGGCCTTCCTGCCCCTTTAAAACTTGAGCCGGACTACCTGATGTTCTGGAAGCAGCTCAAGTCCTTCCTTCTTGTCTCTGCTTTCTCTTTCTCTCCCCTGCTGACCTACCTGTCTGCTGCACTGATTGGTTGCCTGGCTACCCTCAAAGTCTCCCTGGTTATCAGTCTCCTCCATGACCAGTCGCCCCTGTACTGCCCCCAGGCCTACCATGCACTTAGGGCCTGTAACTGTAACCCTACATGCCCCAGCCTCCCTGAACTTACTCAGAGCCGTGCTGCCCTGGCTGCACGTACTCAGAGCAATGCTGCCCTGATTGCACTTCCCCATCCATCTCTCTGGCACGTCCCCCTTCTCTCTCCTCCATGCACTTTGCATTATCGCACTTGCACAATCTGAATGACACAAGGCCTAGTAAGATCGTTTGTTTTGTCCCCCCTCTGTCTTCCCTCAACTGTCTTGTCGCGCCTAGAAACACTTGTGTACAGGTGCGTTATAAATGACTCATATCATATCAAGTTTTCTATTTGGCACAACCAAAGAATCGGGAATGATCGGCAATGTTCTCAGTAACATCGAGGAACTCTTCGTGACATGGGCCTGCGCTGACCGGACTGAAATGAAATCAATATGAGAACGTATATTGTGAACTGCGGAATAAAGAGAACTCTCTCCAGGTGTATTGTCCTCCATAGATCCAGCAATCCCTGATCCTCCATCCCACGTAGAATCTTTTTAGCAGCCAAGGATAGTGGCCTTGAGCAAGCTGTGGATCTATCAAACCTTACATGCAAAATAGTGTTACAATCACCTGCCACTATTAGCTGCCTATGAGACTACGCCAAAAACTTGGCCCAAAGGGATTGGTAAAATTCTGGATCATCCACATTCAGTCCATATACATGAACAAATGTGACCAAGTTACGGCCATCAACTCTGACACTATGGCATAGCAACCCTCCATGCCACATTCATGATGCAGCAGACAGAAGCCCAATTACCTATGAATTCGGATCAAAACACCCCAGGAATAGGATGAAAAGGACGTATAATACATCGCCCCCCCCCCCATGATGTAGCAAGAACCTAATTCATTCTACCCATCAGCTGTGTCTCCTGGAGGAAGGGAATCTTAGCTCCATGCCACTCACAAAGCGCTAGAACCCTACACATCGTAGCGTGGTTATTCAAACCTCAGACATTTCAACTGAGGAGAGTACATGATTCCGTTCTAGGTCAAATTACCTTTTTATTTTTACTGACTTGAAAAAACATTGATTTAGAAAGACCGCTCTGTGACCGCACAGAGTGGTCTTTCTAAATCGAACTGTCACACCCCTGCTGCACATGACGGCGCGCAGGGGCTGACAGGCTCACCAGGACCCAGAAGCAGAGTATGAGGAGAACAGGTAAGTGTGTTGGTGTGTTGTCTGTGTCTGTGTTTTATTTGGTTTGGGGGAGTCTTGGGTAGGGAGGAAGGGGGCGGGGGCTGAAGGACGGGGCTTTAGGGTACAAAAGCCCCAATTTCATGGTAATCCTGTGGGGGAGGGTTGGGGCGGGGTGAGCAAAGGGGACTCGACAGGTAAAACCCCACAAATTAAAAAATAAAACACAGGCATGTCATTTTCCTGTTTTCCGAGGGCTGCACAAAATCGACTGAAGAAAATCTGTCATTTTTATCTGCAACCTTCAGAAAGCGGGAAAATGGCATAGAACCCATAATTCGGGTGAACAGTTTTCACGCACCATTGTCACGTTCTATACATCCCAAATCAGAATACAACTCTGAATGACAATAAGGACTACTCTGCTGCAAGCATCCCAGTGAAGTGAGAGCCATTTTAACAGTAAACTCCCAGTACTCCGTCCCCCTCACACCCACTCCCCCACCGCCCACCCAACCTGGCAGTGAAAACCCAATCATCCCAACAATAACTAACCCAAAACAATGAAAGCGGGTAACAACCCAGAAATGCCAAGTGCACTGCCCCACCACCCATGCAACCAGGAGTGGGGGGTGCACCCGGACCTTATACATTACCAAGACCAAAATGGAGCAATTCATTACATACTTGAACGCAACAAAACTTTAACCCTGAGAGCATACATACTGTGGAGACTCAAATCATACCTGTGAAGCAAAGGCTAAAAATCACAAATGAAATTCAGTACTTGACAGTTAAAGAGCAGCTGAGGGCTCCAGCCTGAAAGAACCAAAAGGCTTAAAGCACCCATAATCAAAGTCACAAATCCAGCGTCATCGCTTGGGCAAGGTTTCAAGAAATGCATTCACCGCTGCCGGGTCCATAAAGAAGTGGGTTTTGTCATCATGCATCACTCTTAGCCTGGACGGATATAACATTGCATATTGAAGACCTCTGTCCCGAAGTTGGCGTTTCGCAGCTGCAAATGATATTCAGGCTTTCTGTACTGTGGGGGTACAATCTGAATAGAAGGAGACACTGATATTGCAAACCCCCAGTTCACGGACCTTGCAAAGTATAATGTTTCTATCCTGATAGTTCAGGAGACGAGCAATCACTGGGTGTGGTCTCTGGGCAGCTTTAGGAGCTACTGGAGACACCCAGTGTGCTCGCTCAATCAAACACTGTGGGGAAAGTGGTTGATCCACCAACACTTCTTTAATGAAGCGTTCCATGAACACCTCCATGTTCCCCTGTGAGAACGACTCTGGAATCCCAACAAGCCAAACGTTATTACGGTGGGACCTCGCTTCCAGGTCTTCATCTACACAGTCTTCACCTCTTGTTGTAGAGTGCACAGGGGCCGACCTGCCACCTCTGAAAAGTCCTCCAATGCCCCAATACGCTGCTCTGCCTCAGAGATCCTACCGCTCTCCTTTTTGATCCGGTGTTGCATACAATCCATATTAAACACAGGTTGTCTAATTTGTTATTTACAGAATCAAACCCAGCCTTCATCTGGGATAGAATAGTGTCCATGGCCGTGCTCTGATTGTGGGACCTGCCTCCCTCCTCATTGACGACCAGGCCACCCTCTGCCACCATACCGCCTTCACCACCACTATTAGTGCCTCTTGTGAGAAGGAGAGCTTTGCCTGTTTTTTATTTCCTTTCACCATCCAACCAGTCAGTCGGGGGATGCTCTTCAGGTTAACAATCATCATTTCTCTGTGGGGGTGGGTGATGAACACATTTCAGAGTCCAGTCTGTGGCACCCCTGCTAATCCACTATCCACTGGCAAAGGTGAGAGGAGGAGCTGTCAGAATCCCCTTTATTGGCTGCTCCACGCAAGGGTCCACCTCACTCCACCATGTTCCCCCGCTTATCCAGTGGCGTAACACAACTCGGCAAACAAATCACGGGTCGCGCCACACTCTGGGCCGGCTTAGATTGTCATGCTTGCGCAATACGCATGAACGTGCTGCTGAAGGGGTATGCCGCACAATGCACTAGGAGAAAGATATAAATATGTGTTTTAATGCAATATACAGCACACTTTCTGAGATAAATTGGCTATAAAGCCAGAGTGTTTGCAATTGTTTTGGAGGGTAACACAATCCAATACATGCAAGTCACCAACAGTGCACAGGAACATTAATGCTTTGCTATTAAAAATGCCATGCCACAATGAAAACATGTCCAACTGGCTGCACAATGTAGACCAGTGTAAACACGTAATAACATTACAGTAAAGCATGCCAGGCCACATTTAGACATACCTAGACTGGTTGCACCAAAATGCCAGTCGAAGCAATAACACTCATCAAGAAGAGAGCACACATTAAAGCGTGTGTCTCCGCGGCCTCTAACAACACGGCCAAACTCTTTAAAATCTGCAAGGAACTGGTCAATCCTGTCGTGGTCTATACCTCTCCTGTTCCCTCTCAGGCCCTCTGTACAGCTCTGGCCTCTCACTTCTCTGCTAAATCTCAGGACATTCTGTCCTCTATCTCCTCTTCCTCTCTCAGCCCCCTTTGGCCATCTCTACCTCAACTCCTCCTTTTTCCTCTTTCTCTCTGACAACAGCTGACGAGGTTTCTAGACAATCCGATCTATGAAAGTGTCGTCCAAACAGGTGCTCCGCTGCTCCTCCAGAACCATCAAAGACCATATTGAAACCCTCGCTCCAGCCTTGGCCGATTTCTGTAATCACTCTTTCGCCACTGCAACGTTCCCCTCTCTCTTTAAGCACTCCCTTGTGCACCCACTCCTCAAGAAGCCGTCTGCTGATCCTACCTGCCCAGCAAACTATTGCTCAATCTCCATCACCCCTTTCCTGTGCAAACTCTTGGAAAAGCTTGCCATCTCCCAGCTTACTCTCCACACTGAATCTGTTGGTTGTCTCCACGACCATCTGTCTGGCTTCAGATCTGCCAGAGGCATGGAAATTGCTCTCCTTAACACCCGTGAAGATCTGCTCTCTAACCTTGATTCCAGCATTCCTTCTGTTCTCACCCTTCATCTTTCCTCTGCTTTCGACAGGGCCAACGTCGCCATTCTGATCAATTGACTCTGTGAGAACCTGGGCATCACGGATCAGACCCTAGAGTGACTGACCTCCTTCCACTTGGACCGCCCCTCCACTCCCAGGTCCATCTTGGTCCCATTCTCTCCACCACATCTCTCTACCTGTGGCTTTCCCCTGGGCTCTATCCTCTCACCTTGGTTTTTAAACCTCTACTTGGCCATTTTGGCCTCCCTGATCTCTACCTTCTCCTCTGACTTTCAGTGTTATGCGGATGACTCGGTTTTCCTTCAGGCTCCTCTCAGCCTCCTCTGCACTCTTGCTCATTCCTGACTGTCTATCCACGATTCAGGATTGGTGCGCCTCCAACAATCTCTGCCTTAATGCCAGTAAGACGGAGAGCCTTCTCATTGGGACCCTTGCCTCTGCATTTCCTCTCTCACTATAGCCGACTGCCTTGGGCCCTCTTCCTTTGCCTTCCTGCGAGGCAAAAAACCTGGGTGTCATCTTCAACGCCATACTCATTCTCTCCTCACATCTCAGACATCGTCAAGAAGTCCCACTACCAGCTGCTCCTCCTCAAAGGGAGTCTTCCCTTTCTCACTTTCCACCAGATGCTCACTGTCTCCAGAGCCCTGGTTCTCTCTAGACTGGACTACTGCAACAGCCACTTTCTCAATCTGCCTTCCTCTAGTCTCTGTCATCTGCAACTAATCCAGAACAGGACTGCAAGACTTACCCTTGGCCTCAAGCCCTGGGATCATATTTCTCCAGCCCTGAAATCTCTCCACTGGCTCCCGGTGGCTGCAAGGATAAATTTCAAGAACCTTTACATTGTCCACAAGGCTTTCTGGGGCTGGGGCCCACACTAAATCCAATGCTCTCTTCCAAAATACCTTCTTCTCTAGCCCTTCACTCAGCTACCTCCAACTCTCTATGGCTTAGACGTTTCTCCAGGCAGAGAGTGGGGGTAGACCTCTCTCCTCTGCTGGTGCCTCCCTCTGGAATGGGCTCCCTGCCCCTCTCAAACTTGATCCGGACAACCTGAAGTTTCAGAAGCAGCTCAAAACATTCCTCTTCTCCGCTGCTTACTCTCTCTCTCCCTCCCCTGCTGACCTACCTGTCTGCTTTACCGACTGGCTGCTTGGCTACCCTCAGAGTCTCTCTGAGTCCAGGCTCTTTCTTGATTGGTCACCCTTCCACTGCCTCCGGGCTTACCATGCACTTAGGGGCTGTAACTGTAACCCTGCAGTCCCTTGTTCTCCTTGCACAACCAATAGCCGCTCTGCCCTGGCTGCACTTACTCAGAGCATTGCTGCCCTGTTTTCCCCTCCCCTCTCACTTGCACCTCCCCCCCTATCCCCTTGCACTTCTCGCTTTTGCAATGACACAAGGCCTAGTGAGATTGTTTGTCTTATCCTCCCTCTGTCTTCCCTCCCTTGTGTACACTTGTTTACAGGCGCCTTATAAATGACTTGTATCATATCATATCATTTTATCACAGATGACCAGAAATATATACAATGCCGCAGTAAGAAATGGCTAGACTGGCAGCACCCAAATGCCAATCTAGCCAGGTAATTAAAGTTAGGAATGGGGACACGGAAGCACCTGCACCGTTATTAACGGTGCTGTTGCTTCCGTGACGGGTCTGCCCACCGTGGCTGCTGTGCCTGGCAGGTTCAGACGTGTCAGGCACGGCAGCCCCAGCAGTCAGACCTGCAATATGCCGGTCTGGAAACAACAGTGCCTGTAAGCTTACCAGCACTGTTGTTTCCGGTCCGGCATGGTCAGAATGAGCCCCATTGTTTCTTTTCTAAGTCACTATAACTTCATTAAGAAATTATTTCAGTTAAGGACCCAACCATAACCAAATTAATTTCTTTATGAAGGCTGAGTGACTTCAAAAACAAACTATTTCTTTTTGAAGTCATAGGGCTCCCCCCACCCCATGACGGAGGCCTCCAGCCTAGGGTCTTCCATGTCATGGGGTAGGGGGGCTCTCGGACTTCAAAAAGAAAGTTTCTTTTTGTAATCACTTTGCCTTCATAAAGAAATTATTTCTGTTACAGAAATGTTCTTTATGAATGCAGAGTGAATTTCAAAAGAAACGTATTTTTTTTTTTTTTTTTTTTTTTTAGTGGGGCCCCCTCACAGGACATGTGCTGGTGGGGCCCCCCGCCCCGCAGGGGCTGCGGGGGACCCTGTTACGCCAGTGTGCTTATCCGTTCGCCTTTTGTAAGGTTACCAATGAATATGCAAGTAGCAGCTTTCGCCTCTTTTGCCCCCAGTACTCACCAGTACTGAGCAGGTAGAAAGGATACAAGCTAAGACAGCCTTACTCCATTCCAGAAATCTAAAAATAACACTTTGCACATGCGCTAAAGCAGAATCTACAGAGCTACAATTAGATAATGCCAGAGCACACAGAGCGCTGACACCCATGTAGGAGTTTTGTTCCAGCATACAATAGATAAAAGGGACTCATTACACTGGTAAAGGGATAGCTTTTAAATGCATGCAGGGATAGTGGCAGAATACACCAACAGGGAAATCAACATATGGCCGAAAATTCATCAAAACCCAGTGCAGTCAAAATGTGTCCGCATGAAAAATAAATGTAACAGTCATTGCCATCTTTTAAACATTGCAAATGAAAAGCAAAACAGGCTTTACAAATCTAGCTAGGCCTCAACTGGGCCATGGTACAATCACTCTCAGCAGCTGGGAAGAGCTGCTCAGTGCTCATCACACTGAATGTGAATGCCAGGTAGAAGGGGAGCCTTGGAGATAACCACAGTTGAACACAGGGAAGTTAGTCGCAGGCTGGTAAAGTGGTCAACAATTACATTTAATTAGCTTCAGTGCACGGCAGACAGCCTTTGATGTCCAGGTGCACACACCAGCAAGCAAGATAAAAATCCTGCCGACACAATGATAAATGTTTCAAGGAATTATCTGGACGAGAGGCATGTTCAGCAGTAGTTAAAATGCAAATAAAATCTAGGTATTCTAAGCTGAAACATGGTTGAGGAGCACGTGAGTCAGCAGGCAATTAGTCGAAGTGTCAACTCTAAGATAACGCACGTGCCGTACTAGACAGAGGGAGAGGTTGACTCACAGAGAATATCCTTGGACTTTTCATAGACCTGGCTTGAATAATTAAGAGCTGTTCTTTAAATCGCAATTATAGAAGTACACAGATCTCTCTATCCTCAATATAGAAACTCCATATATCCTCACACCTGGTCAGTACAAGGTTAAGAACATCCTATGCCAGCCAATGAGAGCCATTCTTACTCCTGTCTAATGCCAACCAATCAAATGTTAAAGTGATGTAAGTGTACGTGTTATCTAAAAGTGGGTTGGCCAGTAGATAGGCACCCTCCAATCCTGATTGTTACATCAATGGAAAGTGAATGTACATTAGGGGAGCAAGTCAAATGATCACATTTTTTTTTAGTTATATATATTTTTTTAGGTTTTCGTTTAGGGAAAAAAAGTGGTTTTTAGCAAAAAAAAGGCGGTTGGGGGGGAACCCCCCCATAAAAAAAAAAGAGAAAACAAAAAAAAACAAAATTTGATCATTTGACCTGTCGACCTTTTGGTGTCGACCATTTGACCTGTCGACCCTTTAGATTCGACCATTTGACCTACAACCGCAATGAACACTGGAAGAAACCCGAGTGAGGGCATGCCTGTGGATCTCGTGTTCCCCCAGATTGTTGTGTATTCTAAATAAAGAGCTGGGATTATCTAGCACTTTTTATGACATTTACCTGGTAGTGGGCTGAGTTACCTTTGGGCCCCAGATTGGACTCTCACTGGTCAGGTCAGCACCCTCATACTTCCAAGCCAGCAGATTGTGCCAGGCCCACAGGCTGCATTGGGGGGCATCAGCTACGAGGCCTCACAATGGGGGCTTCGCCACGTCCTCGCAGCTACCTCTCCAGCCCTCCATCCTGATTATATTATGACCAAGGGGGTATATGGTTAGCTACCCCATCGCCAGTGGCCTAAGCATCAAGACTCTTCATCTTTACATACTTTCTCAGGGGCTCCATACTTCACAATGTCAAAATGGCAACTACCCCTCTTAAAACATCTAGTCTAGGCCCCAGGATTTCTTAACTGTGTGGTAGTCAGTGTCTGCCTCCTCTTGCCACCTCAGTACTTATAGTATGCAGGATTCAAGTACCTTCTGGGACCGTAGGCCCGCCATGAGATCCCAGTCATCTGCTCCCAGCTGGAGCTCAAATATCGCTGGGGGCTCCCTCCCCCAAAGGCACAGCCAGTCGGTCGTCCCAGCCTGCACACACACCAGACAGCCCAGGGATAGCGCACTGGCAACTGCCGTAATCCATGCCAAGTGTGGTATCCTGGTATGATTGTAGCTAGTGCTTGTGTATGCAGGGGCCTCATAGAATGGAGAGGTGGAGCTTGGAGTGTGGGAGGCTTGGGGATTCCATAGAGTGTCGGTTGGGACTTGGAGATAGACTGGGAACCAGGGCAGAGGCTTGTGACTTACTCTCCTACCTTTCATTGACTATAACTATGTAACTAAGAAGAATAAAGCCTGTTCCTTTTACAGTTACCTGAGTCAGCCTGGTTCCTGCTCCATGTCATCCCTGGCTCAGATACATCATTTGGCGACGAGGATTAAGAACCTGGAGTAAGGTATGGAGAGCGCAGGAGAACTGAGGTGCATGGAGCCTGACGCTGTGTACCTGTAATGGACCCCTGCCATGGTGAGCCGAGATTGGAGGCTGGAGTAACCCTGGAGATGGCATTGGCAGAGGCATCAGGCATCAGGCAATGGTAGCAGACTACAGCCCATCCAAGCCAGACCGGAGCGTGAGGATGGGAGCTGAAGTGACATTAAGTGATTGGCAAAAGAAGACTTGCCAGTTGTGTGCTGCCTGAATTGGGGGGCAGCCCATTTATAGGCACTGCAGCCATGCTGAGAGTAAAGCGGCGCCTGCTTCGTGAAAATAGCATAATGCAGGCGTTTGAAGAGTGCAGCCCTCGTGTTTAAGGTACTGTAGAGCAATGGTTTTGAAAAGCTTTTAGCCCATCCATGGGGCAGGAGGAGCATCGGGCCCTAGTGGAAGTTGGGAGCTGTTTGGCAGAAGTTGTCACCCGTGGGCATGCAGGCG
Organism: Ambystoma mexicanum; assembly: GCF_040938575.1. Lineage (NCBI taxonomy): Eukaryota > Metazoa > Chordata > Amphibia > Caudata > Ambystomatidae > Ambystoma > Ambystoma mexicanum. The sequence goes on from NC_090933.1 coordinate 1,387,558,816, forward strand.
TGGCCATGATGAGCCCAGCACCGATGCGCTCATGTGTTGAAGGCAGTCCAGAGAAAGGAGTGTTACCTCAAGGTAAAAAAAAAAAGGAAAAGAAACTGGAATTGGGACATTTGGCAGGGTGCCAGGGGGCCGTGGGTGGCGCGCGCCCATGCACGCCCCCCTACATTCCAGCCTGTTAGGGAGAATTCTCTGTTTAGGCTGAATTTCCTAACCTAGTGAGTCCCCCAGCAGCTTTGCTGGATTTTTGGGGTTTATTTTTTTCTCCTGCCAAGAGTGAGACTCTTTTACCCTCACTCTTGGACATGATTTGAGTGTGTTTCTTTGGATCTAGAAGTGTTTAATGGGCTATGGGGTCTTTTACTCCATAGGGTTTCATGTGTTTTTGTGATATGTGTTACACAGCACCCTCAGTGCAGTAACACAGGGGTGTCATAGTGACCCCCCAGTATAGACTCCATACCCTGGGACTGACTACTGTCTCCCAGGGCATGTAAAGTCACCATTGACTTTACTAGTCTTAAATTCTGAGCAGAACCAGTACCAACCATCAGATTGTGGACGTACTGGCTGGGGCAATTCGATTGCCCCAGGGTCTGTTAGTCGAGGGGGCACGTCTCCGTCCCCCCTGATCGAGTTTTGGCTGGTGGCAGTGGATACTACTTTTTATATTCAACCGTGAATATTTTCCTATGGGATTTCCCATTGTTTTAGGCTACTATCTTTATTTAATTATTTACGGTAGCCTCGAACATACCACCGGTTTATTTAATTAATATTAATTCTCTGGTTGGTATTTTTTGCCAAAAATTGATTCTAAAATGGCGTTTGTGTTCTCTTCTGTGACTCCAACCCAAGTCGAGCCCTTTGTTCCACTTTTTGGCGGGCTTCTCCACAGAAGCCCTCCAAAGTGGTGCCACTATGTCTGGGGTACTTAGGAGGGGTGGAGGGGAATTTAGGCACCCTGGACTGAGTTGCCTAGGCAACTCAAGTCGCACTCCGTCCTGATTGGCCCAAGTGGTGAGCCGGCCGGCTCACCACTTAGCATGTTTGAGTGACAGCTAGGCTCAGTGAATGGGGGTTTGCTGCATAAAAGCAGGGCTTTGGGGACTGGAACTTCAGAAGTCGCCACAGGACCTACGAATCCGACAAGGGAGAAGCTGAGCCGACCTTCCACGACACCACTACCGGTGGAGCCCTGCTGGACCGTCTCACCACTTTTTCCCAACGACAGAGGAGATCTCCCGCCGGAGAGTCTTCTTTCTTTAACTGGTGGGGATAACCAGTTTCACCGTCTTTTCGCTTTCCCGACGTATCTCGTGGCTGCCTTGCCCGTGCCAAGCACCCCGGCAACCGGGATACCACGTTTTACCACGACCGCGAGACAAAGGTACCACCTTTAACCGGAAAACTCCGCGGCTGGTTTCTGCCCTGGTAGTGCAACGACCTTCATCTTTCCTCCAAGTCGAGATCTTCTCTTCCCCTGGACGACGACGCAACTTGCACCCACTACCAGGAACAACTGCCACCGTTGGAGGATCCTTCCCACTTAGGGTACCGTGTCCCGCCTGGCTTCCCTTGCTACTGACTGTACCGGGTAGATTTAGCCCCCGGCTTTCAAACCTGGGTTAGCTTGGGACACCTTGGCTAAACTTTTCTAAGCCTCTCTAAACGCTTTTCTGAACCCTCTGCAAGACTTTCTAAGCCTAGTGTAACTGTGTGATCTTGGGCGCATTTGTGCTCTGCTCTCTCTAAGAGTGGGCCCAGCCTTTGGACTTTGGCTCACCAGTGACTTTTTGCTCTCTGCCTTGCTAACAGTGTTCTGGAATCATAGAGTGGTGTACCTTTTCATATTCTGTCTTTTTCCCCCCCTTTTCCACAAATTATTAGAGTGCAATCTAGTTAAGCGCTCACCTCTGTGTGAAAATAAGTGGTGTTTTACTGTGATTTTCTAATAGAGAAAAAGGGGTGTATATATTATAATAGTAACTGTGTTTAGATTATTTTACATTAAGAGTGCTGGAGTGTTTCAACTGTGTGTTTTTAAATAAATAATTATATACTTTGATACCAAAGCTCTGGTCAGTGTTTGCTTGTATTATTGTATCTGAGTGCCTATTGAGTATACTTTGCATACTGTTCTTCTTGAGGGAAGTCTGACTGCTCAGCCACAGCTACTAGGTAAATCTGGGTGGTACAGACTGATACCAAGTGGGTTTACTGCCAACACCTGTAGTCTTAAATCTTTTGCAGTGGTCCCTAAGGGAACTGCACAGGTTTCTGCCTAACACTGGTGTACAACGGTGGGATTTGTATTGAGTATACACTTTAGAGTGCTTGAGGATACCTTAGTACAACTAACCACAAAGTTTAGCACTGAAAAAGTAATCTTTCTAACATGTCAACTATGGAAACTTATAGTCAAGAGTCCCTTGCTACAAAAACTGCTGATTGTTTAAGAGTTCTCTGTAAGCATCAAGGTCTCCTAACTAAAGGCAAGAAAATGGAGCTGATAGAAAGACTGTTAGCAAACCAAAGTCTGGATGATGGGTCTGAGGAACCTACCATGCCAGAAAATGTAGATAACAGTATAGAAATTGATATTGATCAAAATGTTGATAATCTTGAGGAAGAGTCAGAAGAGGAGGGTGAGGCTACTGTGACTGTCCCCCCTAGGCCTCTGTCTGCTCTACCTGCTGTACCTACTGGGCCTTTACCAAGTCCCACACTAAGTCCTCAATATCTCGAATTAGAGAAAATGAAACTTGAACTAGAGTTCAAGAGACTGAATACTCTGGCTGAACAGAGACATCAGGAAATGAATCAAGAACTAAGGCTAAGGGAAATGGAGCTCAAGCATGAGCTAAAAATGAAGAAATTATCTGTCGAAAAAATGCTTCTCTCTCTGGCTCCTCTAGAAGTTCCAGTCCTAAAAGACCCCGGATGCCTAAAGAATTGGTTGCTATGTATGAGCCTAAGTTGGATGTGTTGGATTGGTTGTCTCTGTTTGAATATAATCATGGGCTCCAGAACATCACAGGAAATGACTTACTCACCTGGTTGTTCTCTAGGCTTCCCCCTGTTGCAACTGATGTGGTAATGGAGTTGGGGGAGGAGGATAGGAAAGAGTATGAATGTGTAAAACTAGCTTTGATAGCCAGGTTTGGGAAGACACCTTCCCAGTATCTTAAGAGGTTTAGAACCCTCAAAAAGCATGATGGTACCCCTTGGGCTATCTGGGTGAGTGAAGGGTTGAAAAACTTAGAGGGATGGATTAAGGGTTACAAAGTGAACACTTATGAAGGTATGAAGAATCTTTTTATGTTGGAGTCAATTTATGATGCCTGTTCTCCTGAGCTCAGACAGCACTTAGCTGATTCGAAGGAAATGGATTCCCGGGCACTAGCTAAGGCTGCTGACTTGTGGGTTGCCAACCGGGCTACTCACAAGGATTCTGGGGCAACTCAGAAAAAGGATGAGGGAAAACAGCCTAAAAAAGACTAAAAAGAGAATTCTAATAACTCACATTCCAAAGAGGGCCCCAAACAAAACCAGAAGGGTAAGCCACCAGGAAAACCACAGCAGAATAGTGTGTCTTCTGGTGCCAAACCGGAAGGAGGTCAGAACAAGCCACCATTCCAGAAAGCGTTCGGTAAATGCTTTGTTTGTGGCTCGACTGACCACGTGAAAGGAGATCCCAGATGTAAGGGTAAACCTTCAGGGGTCCAGCTTGTCTCCTTAGCCTTCGCTCCAGAGGAGGAAGTCCAAATGGCAAGTGGAAACTTTCTACTGCTAGCTGACGAACCCATCGGTAACCCAGACAGAATGGCACCACTTTGGAGGGTCTCTGTACAGAGCCCGCCAAAAGTGGAACAAAGGGCTCGACCTTTGGTTTAGGAGTCACAGAGACGAACACAGACGCCATTTTACAAACCGAGTTCTGGCAGAAAATACCATCCGATAAACTTATTTACGATAAGTAGACCGGTGGTACGTTAGAGATTAACGAGGAAATGTATCAATCTCCAACAATGGGACGAATCCCATAGGGTTAGGTTCGGGGTCGAACATAACAAGTAGTTTCCACTGCCACCAGCCAAAACTCGACGAGGGGGGACGGGACAGTGCCCCCTCGAGTAACAGATCCAGGAGTAATCGAATTACCCCTACTAGTACGTCCACAATAAGATGGTTTGTACTAGTTCTGTTAGTAAATTTAGGTCTAGTAAAGCCAATGGTGACTTTACATGCCCGGGGAGACAGTAGTCAGTCCCCGGGTATGGAGTCTATGGTGGAGGTCCGCTAGGACGCCCCAGTGCTACGGCACATAGGGTGCGGTGTAACACACATAGAAAAACATATGAGACCCTATGGAGTAAAAGACCCCATAGCCCATAGAACACATTGACATTCAAAGGAATTACACACATACATGTCCAAGAGTGGGAGAAAAAGAGTCTCACTCTTGGCAGGATGGAAAAAAAAAAACTCCCGAAATCCAGCAAAGCTGCTGGGGGACTCACTAGGTTAGGAAATTCAGCCTAAACAGAGAATTCTCCCTAACAATTGGCAAATAGCCTTGACAGACCATGCCAAGGAGAAAACTGCATTTTCCACCCCAGTTGGCTTGTACCAGTTTAAGGTCATGCCTTTTGGATTAAAAAATGCACCTGCTACATTCCAAAGGATGGTAAACCAAGTTCTGGCTGGGATGGAGGACTTCTGCATGGCATACTTGGATGACATTGCAGTCTTTAGCCATTCCTGGGAAGATCATGTGAACCACCTAGGACATGTTTTGCAGGCTCTTGGATAGGCCAATTTGACTATCAAGGCAAGTAAATGCCAGATAGGTCAAAGTAAGGTGGTCTACCTTGGGCATGAGGTAGGAGGTGAAGAAATAAGGCCTTTGTTCAGCAAGATTGAAGCTGTGCAAAATTGGACAACACCTACTACTCAAACCCAAGTGAGAGCCTTCCTAGGCCTCACTGGGTATTACAGGAATTTCATTGAGAACTATGGGACCATAGCTTCTCCACTGAATGTAATCTCCTCTCCAAAATTCCCTAAAAAGGTCAAATGGAATGAGGAGTGCAATCAGGCCTTTGAAAAACTGAAGAAAGCTCTTTGCCAAGCTCCAGTATTGAGAGCTCCTGACTACCACCAAACTTTCATTGTACAAACTGATGCTTCCAATGTAGGTATAGGTGCAGTTCTAAGCCAACTGGATGAGAAGGGTAGGGAGCACTCCATTTGCTTCATCAGCCGTAAGCTGAAGGATCCTGAGACAAGGTGGGCAACAATAGAAAGAGAATGCTTTGCTATTGTGTGGGCACTGAAGAAGTTTAGGTCATACTTGTATGGTTCTACTTTTGTCATTCAGACTGACCACCAACCCTTGAGATGGTTAATGCAAATGAAGGGAGAAAATCCAAAACTATTGAGATGGTCAATCTGCCTGCAAGGGTTTGATTTCACCATTGAGCACAGGTCAGGGTGTCACCATCAAAATGCTGATGGACTCTCTAGGAAGTATGTCATCGACTAGAGGTATGAGGTTCATCCAGGAGTGGATTAAATCCTCCTGTCCCTTAGTCTGTGGGGGGCAAGTGTTAGGGAGAATTCTCTGTTTAGGCTGAATGTCCTAACCTAGTGAGTCCCCCAGCAGCTTTGCTGGATTTTTGGGGTTTATTTTATTCTCCTGCCAAGAGTGAGACTCTTTTACCCTCACTCTTGGACATGATTTGAGTGTGTTTCTTTGGATCTAGAAGTGTTTAATGGGCTATGGGGTCTTTTACTCCATAGGGTTTCATGTGTTTTTGTGATATGTGTTACACAGCACCCTCAGTGCAGTAACACAGGGGTGTCATAGTGACCCCCCAGTATAGACTCCATACCCTGGGACTGACTACTGTCTCGCAGGCATGTAAAGTCACCATTGACTTTGCTAGTCTTAAATTCTGAGCAGAACCAGTACCAACCATCATATTGTGGACGTACTGGCTGGGGCAATTCGATTGCCTCAGGATCTGTTAGTCGAGGGGGCACGTCTCCGTCCCCCCTGATCGAGTTTTGGCTGGTGGCAGTGGATACTACTTTTTATATTCAACCGCGAATATTTTCCTATGGGATTTCCCATTGTTTTAGGCTACTATCTTTATTTAATTATTTACAGTAGCCTCGAACATACCGCCGGTTTATTTCATAAATATTAATTCTCCGGTTGGTATTTTTTGCCAAAACTTGATTCTAAAATGGCGTTTGTGTTCTCTTCTGTGACTCCAACCCAAGTCGAGCCCTTTGTTCCACTTATTTGCGGGCTTCTCCACAGAAGCAGGATGAAAGGCTGAGTTGACCTTGCTGGGAGTCGCACCAGCAACTTATAGATCACACACACACATTGCAGCAGCCAGTGCTCAACCCACTGAGCTATTTTACCAGCTGTACCTATTAGAAAATGAGCCACTCCAGCCTCAATCTAAAAAAAGTATGTGACTGGTTCTGTAAGCCCCCCACTCCTCCCCTGGTTCTTGATAAGGGACATGAAAGGGAGCAAGATAGCAAAAGGTATATGATGTATCTACTGCTTCTCTGCTGTTGTCCCTCTCATTTCCACTTCCTCCATTCCCGTCTTCTGCTTTCCACCTCCACCATTCGGGCTTTCACTTCCTTCACTCCTCACCACACCAACCTAACCCTCTATCTATCCTCCTGCACCGCATTCCGTTTCCTTGCATCCACACACCCCCTATCCCGCTTGCATCTTTCATGGGCCTCCCTGGACAGGTCTGCAGTGTGCCACTGTTTTGATGGGCTTCAGCTGCCTGTGCAGGAGCTTGTTTTCCGATTCAGCACAGACTATACGAACTACCGTTTCCTCAGCTGCCTTGTTTGGGCACATGACCCAAAATGCATGTCTCACCTGGCTGAAGCCCCATGTTCTTTGTGTAAGGCCCTCTGCAGTACAGGTCCCTTGTGTTTGGGCAAAGGTAGAGTGACCACTGGCTCCCCCAATAACAGCCCTGAGCCCAACACCCGATGGCATGATGTGGCTCCCGGCCCCCTGAATCGCCACCTCCCTGGTCCCCATAACCAGGCAGTGGGCCGGGTATGATGTTTAGCACAAAGACCAAAAATAAATAACTGCAACAAGGTCTTTGCCCTGTGCAGTAGCTCTTTTTCTCAGCATCTGCTGCACAAAGCGGGCCTGAGTGGGGAGGCACAGAATGCTTGGTGGCTTTCTCCCAGGTGACCCACTCCCTCTGACCCACCCTGTCCCTGCTCATCCCTCTGGCTGTTCTGAAGCAGCTGAACCCACTGCACCTCTGTGGCACCCGGCACCAGCATCCTCCTGTGGCAGCATTGGGCTCTCTGAGATCCTGTGCTGTGCATGTGTCAGTGGTAGGTATGCACTGAGGTGCTCAGCACCAACACCTGACCAATGCACAACAGTCAGTGGGCCTCATTATACGGATGGCGGTAAGGGTTAACGGTCACCGTTAATGGTACCGGTGGCCGTTAACCCTTACCGCTGTACTACGAGGTCCCTTTGCGGATTGGAGACTTTAACGCCGGCTTTTTGCAGGCGTTAAAATCCAACCCGCAAAGGGACCTTGGAGCTAATTACGGCACCGCAAATTTGCGGTGCCGTAATTAGCGCCTTCCGCATTCCCATAGAGCCCTATGGGGCAGAAATGGGAATGGGGAAGGGCAATGGTAGAAGGGGGATTTACCGCCCCGCCAACCTTGGAATGGGGCGCTAAATCCCTTTCCACCAAGGCGGTGGCAGTATTCTCCGCCTACCGTGTAATGAGGCCCAGTGTATTGGGATAGAGACTGTCAGTGTTTCGATTTTCAAACAATCTACATTCATGTGCATTCTTTAGAAATCCCATAAACACCACAATGTAACTTGTGTTTCTTTTGAGAACAAGTGTTAATCATACGTGCTCTCTGGTCCAATGTAAGCTTCAATGCACCAGGACGCGGAAATTGTGTGGGGGGGGACCCTTTTGCCTCCAAGGTGCCCTTCTTGATCGTGTGCATCATTACACTTGTAAACCCTGAGGCCAATTTAAGTAGCTTTCCCAAGTTTGAGGTTACTGTGCAACTCTCATTGATCGGGGGGATGCTGTAAAATCTTAAATGCATACTTGCCAACATTCTGTGACCAAAAAGTTTCCAAAATAATAATTCCCATAACAATGACATCACAGGAAAATACTAAATATACATTGTTGGCACCATTAAAGCATTCTAAAATACACAACTCATCAAACAGCACAATATGGAAAGATGTTCAAATGTTAAAAATGTATCATTCTGAATGGTAACTTAATACCAAATTCAATTGCCTAACTTCACAGAAGGTAATCACACAGAGCTGGTAGGCAATGTTTGCCACTGCTCTGTAGCAGCAGCCCGGGCAGTACATATGTATTGCAAGTTGAGCACTGAATGACGTGGTGACTGATAAGCCCCTCAGTCTGATAGGCAGATGCTGTGTCATGGTCTTACTCTCTGCCACTTACCTTCTCTGGTGGTTCACCTAAGGGTTGTCCCTGCAAGAGTGCAGGACAGAGTCAAGTAGTTGTCAGGTTTGAGCCCAATCAAAGTAATCACCTACCAGTGCACTGTATAGACACATACTTGCCAACCTACGGATTTAGGTGGTAGGTTACAGCTTTTTAAGCACTCCTACCGCCAACCGATTTCGTTGTTAAATCCTACCACTAATTTGTGGGTCTCTCTGTCTGTCATGTTGCTTTATGGCTCCCCAGGCACTGTTGGGGGGCGGTCCTGAGCCCCCCCCTGCGTACCCATAAGCCCCAGCCCCAAAAGGAGACACAGACACAGCCTTTCGGTTCGGGCTTCCCGGTAGCTCTGTCTGCGGCCGGGAACGCCCCTTTATTTATACATTAAGCGGCGGCATGCTACGTCACGCCGCCGCATACGCCCGTCACTGCGGGCAACGCCACACTCCTCCTTTTTCGGGAGGAACCACAAACAGTCCTTTTAATGAACACTATGTTTCACCACACAACTATTCTATAAAAACTCAACTGCACACCCAACGCCCCTTTATTGTCAACCACCCGGATCCCTGCTTCACAATTTACACACTAAGTGTCCAAGAACATACTCGTTGAGGTAAGCAGGTTTCCCTCGCCCAGCCCTCTGGGGGTACCTCCTGCCTACCTCCGGCCCGTGGTGTCCCTCAGCTGCGGCTCTGCGGATTGGGGTGTCCGGGAGCTCGTCCCGGAGGTCACCGTCGCCGGGGTCCTCTGGTGGGTCAGGTTCCGGCGGAGTGTCAGTCCGGGGATCACCCAGTTTCTTGAAAAAGCTCACATTCCGGGTGATGGCAGATCGCCCATCCGAGGCCGTCACCATGGACCCCTTGACAGCCACCACATCCAATGGCTCGGGTTCATAGGGGAGCGAGAGCTTCCCGTGGGGGTGTCGGTTGCGGACCAGAACTTCGTCTCCCGGCTCCAGCCGTTGGGGCCGGAGACCCCGTCGCAGGTTTTCCTAGTCAACCCTTATTCTCCTCTCCGTCGCAACCCGCTGATCGTCAATCACTCCCGGTTCCTTCTCCCCCACCTCAGGGAGCAGACCTCGGGGACATCTTTTGAATAGCGCTTCCCCAGGAGCCACTCCAGTTGAAGCATGCGGGGTGGTTCGATACACCCGCAGGAATTGGTACAGGGCCCATTGGAGGGACTGACCCTGTCCCTGGGCGATCCGGAATGTCTTGTTCAAAGTCCGCATGAGCCTCTCTGCGTCGCCATTGGCTCGGGGCCACAGCGGAGACACCTTCCTGTGCTGCACCCCGCAGCTCTCCATTAGCTCGGAGAACCGCTCACTTTGAAAAGGAGCCCCATTGTCTGAGCACAGGGTGTGGGAAAACCCGTGGGCTGCAAAGATCTTCTCCACCGCCACCACCACATGCTCAAACGCCACAGATTCGACGAACTCAACCTCTGGATATCTCGAGTATTCATCGACAATGGCCAGGAAGTGGGTGCCCACCGACGTCGATCCAAAGTCCGCGTGGACGACCTCCCAGGGCCGGGTACCTCGAGGCATCACTTCTATTTCGGGCTCCCGTTGCAGAGGAGAGGCTGCCTGGCACCACATGCATGCCGCTACAAAGTCATCAACCTTCCTTTCTAGTTCTGGAAACCAGACCTTCAGCCGGAGTCGCGCCTTGGTCTTGGCCGCGCCTTGGTGTCCATGGTGTGCTAGCGTGATTACCTCCCTCACTTTTGACAGGGGTACGACAATCCGGTCACCGCGGAGCAAAAGGCCCGACTCCAAAAACGACAACTCCTCTTTGACCTTCCACAGCTGCTCAAGCGTTGTCTTGGCCTCTGGCGTCCGCCCGGCCACCGCCTCAAGGACGGACTTCGAGGACCCGTGTTGCATCGAGTGCCTTAATACTTGAAAGCACTCGTCCTGGGCTGCCGCGGCCTCCAGCTCCGCCAGCGGCATTGCGTTTGGTGTGGCCGCCTCCACCACCATCTGCACATAGTTGTTGGCCTCCTCCTCACAGGTATCGTGCCCCTCTCCCCCGCGCACCCCCGGGTGGCGGGACAGGTAGTCTGCTGCATTATTGGCCCCAGGCCGATACACCAGGGTGACAGAATATTCAAGGAGGGCGAGCATCCACCTCTCAATCCTTGCTGGCGGCTTTGATGAAGACCCCACCAGAATCGGGAGCAACGGCTTGTGATCGGTAACCACCGTCACCGGACGACCCAGGACATAGAGTTGAAAATGTCTGCAGCCCCACAGCACCTCCAGGGCCTCCCGCTCGATCTGGGAATACCTCTGCTCAGTCTCTGATAGTGCTTTACTGGCATATGCCACTGGTCGAACTCCCCCGTTGCTGTCCACCTGAGTCAGTACGGCCCCCAGGCCAAAAGGACTGGCATCAACAACGATCTCCGACTCCAGGGCTGGGTCGAAGAACGCCATGGTGTCTTCCGTTGTGAGGGCTGCTTTGATGTCTTCGAAGGCGGCTTGCTCAAGTGGGCCCCAGTGCCACGCTGACTCTTTCTTTGTCAGCGCCCGGAGTGGTTCCGACCTGGAGGCGAGGTTTTGGATGAAACGTCCACAGTAGGTCACCATCCCCAGGAAACTCCTCACATCTGACACTGACTCTGGGGGGTGTGCCGTCTTAATGTCCTGGACCTTTCTCGGATCAGGCGATACCCCTCCTTCCTTAAACACTAACACGAATAATTCGATGGAAGTACGCATGAACTCGCATTTTTCCTTATGTAGGGTAAGGCCCAGAGATTGGAGTCGTTCCAGTGTCTTGCCCAGCCTCCTCATGTGAGCAACTTCCGTTTTAGCAAACACCAGGATGTCATCGCTGATGTTGAGGACGCCCTCGAGATCTGCCAGGGCACCCCTGATGATGTTCTGGAACACCTCCGCCGCAGATGACACTCCAAAACTCAGCCTTTTGTACCAGTACAACCCCCGGTGGGTGGTAAACGTCGTTATGTACCTGGACTCCGGGTGAAGAACGACCTGGTGGTAACCAGCTCGGAGGTCCAGTTTCGAGAAGAACCTCGCCCACTGCACTTCCGCAATTATGTCGTCGATCGCGGGAGTGAGATGCCGCTCCCTCTTTATTGCCTTGTTGGGGAGCCTCATGTCGACACAGATGCGGACCGAATCAGGCTGCTTCGGCTTTCTGGCCACCACGATCGGAGACACCCAGGGGGTTGGGCCCTCCACCTTTTCGATAATGTCTAGGTTTACCAAACTGTCCAGCTCCTTGTCCACTTGCTCTCTCAGATGAAACGGTACCCTGCGATGTTTCAGGGCGATCGGTTGGACCGACTCATCAATGTGAAGCCTGACCGGTTCGCAGGTCATCTTCCCGATCCCACTGAAGAGTGCTGCATACTTGTCCAGGAGGTCATTGATGTCTTCCACGTATACTGAATAGGCGAAGCTGACGATCCCCAGGGCCTCGGTGGCCGCACAGCTGAGCAGGGTGTTGTCACTCACCGGGGTGACATAGAAGCGAGCCTTGATCTGTGCGCCGTCATGCTCCACCCGGGCTACAAAGGCACCATCCAGTGGTATTGGTTCCAGCCCTCCAAACGCAAAGATGCGAGCTTTCGGTGCATCCAGACCCGGAAGGGGATCAAGCTTGTCATAATGACCTCTGGCCATTACATTCACAGAGGCCCCCGTATCCATGAGCACCGGGACCGGGGAGTGGTTGACCTCTACCACACATCTGGGCTGTCTCCGGCTCTTCCTTTTCAGAACCTCCACACTCGAGACGAAGAAGATGTTCTCTTCGTCCTCCTCCTCGGCACCCTCCACCTGGGGATCCACCTCTCCCTGATCCACCTGGGCCACATTTGTCGGTGGGTTCTGGCGTGGAGGCCACGTCCTTGGCTGGCCTCTCGGCACCATCACGGGCAGGGCTGCATGGCATACCCTCGAGAAGTGGTCGGCCAATCCACACCTACCACAGGTTTTTCCAACCGCCGGACACTCTGTCGGGTGAGGGAGGTCGTATCCGCACTTCTGGCATGACTCCGCGGCTCTGCCTGCCCTGTCACGGGGCCCTCCACCGGGACGTCTCATGCCTCTGCCGCCTCGCCACACAGAACACACCTCCTCCGATCGCACTGACCGGGACCCTGCCTCCATCTTGTTGGCCCGAGCCTCTGCCACCTCATGGCACCGGCCGAGCTCCAGTATGCGGGGCAGAGTGATGCCTGGCTCTCTGAGAACCTGACTTCTGAGTTTGCCGGACGAACATGCCTGGATAAGCATCCTGCGCATCATGTCTTCTGCGTCCGTCCATGCACATCCAAGGGAGAGGCGTCGCAAACGGCCATAGAAGGTGTCCAGTGTCTCATCGTCCTTCTGTTTGGCCGACAGCATGACAAACCTCTCATAGTCCACATTAGCAAGGGGGAGGAAATGCACAAGGAGCGCCGCCTTAGCCGCATCATAGGAGGCATTAGCAGGTGTGAGGGATTCAAATATCTCCTGGACCACAGGTCCTGCGGAATACAGCATGGTGGCCACTCTGCTGTCATCGTCCGTCACCTGAGAGGCTCTGAAATACATGTCGAGGCGACTCATCCACCTTCTCCACCGGGGGCCCATGCTTGACGGAGGCCCTGATGCATCAAACTCGGGAATGGGCTGCAGAGCGGCGTGGGCCGCAGGAGCTCTCGCCTGAGCCATGATGGGGATTCCAGGTTGGACAGCTGGCAGCACTGCGGGAGGTCCTGGCAGGGGCAACTGTGGAGCCGGTGGCGGCTGTTGCATTGGATTCACTGGAGGCTGCCCAAGCAGTAGAGGATTTGGCGCAGCCCCTGCCCCGTCATCCGAGTCTCCAGAGTCACTCATAGGACTGAGCGCACAGGCACCCCCACCAGATACCCTGGGGGCCGCAACTCAGCCACGCTTCACCACCCACAGTATGAGGGCCTTCAACAGTCACATCCAATGTCAAGTACACACCTGGGATGGGCACCAGCACCCAAATCCGACCTTGATGATGAAGAGGACGAAGAAGAAGCCACAGCGACTTGATGATGAAAGGGATGAAGAAGATTGCAGTCTCCACCCACTGGCGTCCACCAATGACCTGGTGGTTCCAAAAATTAAGCTATAAGCATGGAGTAGGCTAAGCAGGTCCAGCCATATTAACCCTTCTCCTGGCTTTCACACGACGTAGTTACACCAAAACTACATAAAAATCCACAATCCAAACATGGGTGTGCAGATCAAGCTGCCTGCAAGCACAATTGCCAAAAATTAGGCCCGGATTCACTTCTCCTCTTCAACCGGAGCTCGGAGAACATCCGCGGCCTGACACACAAAATGGCCGTCGGCCGCGTGTACGAGCCGCAGCCACGGCGTAACACGGAGCATCCAGGTGCTCCGCGTATACAGAAAAATTTTTGGAAGCCTGCACCGCCGGGCCCGGGCATCCGCACTCGCTCGTCGCCACTGTTGGGGGGCGGTCCTGAGCCCCCCCCTGCGTGCCCGTAAGCCCCAGCCCCGAAAGGAGACACAGACACAGCCTTTCGGTTCGGGCTTCCCGGTCGCTCTGTCTGCGGCCGGGAACGCCCCTTTATTTATACATTAAGCGGCGGCGTGCTACGTCACGCCGCCACGTACGCCCGTCACTGCGGGCAACGCCACAGGCACCGATGCCTCCAGCGAGATCCGACACGCGCAGCCATTATGCTTAAACTGCAGATAAGAAACAATTAAAGCTGTCATTTCGGCTGGGTAGATTACGCTGAGCCCGCCTCTAGAAGCACCCCTGAGACTTCTGAAATCAAAAGCAGGGCGGAAAAGCCAAACTTAATCCTGCTCCTCTCCTAGAACCGGAGCAGACACTGTAGGAATCCCCCTCATGGCGTGCGATGAAATGGGGGAATGGACGTGTTTTCCTTCATTCATCACACCGGCTCATTTATCACTCTGCAGCACTGAACTCTAAGACCGGCTGTAGAGACATCGCGAGAGCCCGTGCTCTCGCGAGATCTCGCGGCTGGATCAAGCTCCGCCCCCGCGCGCTTCGCGCGCATTACGGGACGAGCGGAGGACGCGATAAGGTGCGTCCTGCATAGCCCTCCTGCTACGGGGCCCGCTCCTTACACGGCTTGGACTTAGACCATCACTGCAGCATTCTCTCTGCCACTTTAGGCCCATTGGCCTTTATCATTAATGCACACACGTTGTGTGCATACTGCATAAAGCTGGTTAAGTAAATAAATACGTCGTCACCAGATCAGAGGCTCCTGTCTTCATTGAAAGAGTTATACTACATAAATTGGCGACGAGGATCACCACCAGAACCCACAGAAGAACATGCAAGGAGCAACGCCACCGCCGCCATTTCTCCAAACTCCAGGTAGGCCTGCCATTCCATGGCCACAATGGCAGCCCCTATTCACGACATATGTGGAGGCCCTAGGAGGGGCAGGGTTTTCAGCGGCGAGGCGCAGGGCCATGCTATTAAATGCCCTGGGAGTGGAAGGACAGAGAATATTCGAGAGTCTCACCCCGATACCAGTGGCTGGCGACAATGACGATGTTTTCAAGGAGGCTGTCAGGAGAATCATAAAAAGGTTTGCCAGTAAAGAGAACACAGTGCTCCACCGAATACGGTTTTACACACGAAAGCAAGAAATGTCTGAACCAGTCGACGATTACGTCACCAAGCTGAGGGAATTAGCGGCGCTGTGTAACTTCGGCAGAAATACAAGCAGTGGGTTACCATGCAAGAAAAGAGAGGCTGGCTGCTGACACGAAAGAAGGGAGAGGGAACAGAAAAGAACCCCTAAAGTGTCACAGGTGCACCAGCACGAAACACCTGGCGTTTGACAGGGAGTGCCCAGCCAGAGACAAGGAGTGCTCCATTTGCAAACGCATTGGCCATTTCTCCATCGTGTGTCGGTGGAGGAACAAGAAAGTCTCCAGCCTCAATGCAGATCGTAATCCGGAGAAAGAGTCATCCTCCGAAGATGAAGGGAGATCCACTGTCATCATGGTTAACAGCACAAGAGCGAGGAGAGAGAAGCCCCACTGCGTGATCAAGATTGATGGAATAGAAACTAGGGTCATGGCAGATTCAGGGTCCGATCTAACGATCCTTCCCCTTCGCACGTATAAGGACATGGTGGGAAAGGAAAAGGTGCAAGTGCTAACAACGAAGCACAAACCCACGGTGTTTGGAGGGGCGTCAGTCGAACTACTAGGATACATCAAAGCCAAAGTTGAATTCAAAGGAAGGGAAACCACGACTAGGGTCTATTTCAGTCACGAAGGCCCAGCAGTGCTAGGGTGGCACGACCAGGACAAGCTGAAAATCAGACTGGATCCCAGCACTGAAGAACAAGTCCTGTCAGTCAGGGTGACGAGAGGACCCGTGGTCAAAAGCGACTACCCAACACTTTTCTCTGAGGAGCCGGGGCACATCAGGGGTTTTCTGCACAAGATAATACTCAAAAGGAATGCTGTCCCTGTAAAGCACCGAGTGAGGCCAGTACCAGCCACGGCAAGGGATACCCTTAGAAGTCAGCTGGAAAAGATGAAAATGGAGGGCGTCATAGAAGAAATCGAAGCATCAAAATGGCTGAGCCCCGTCGTGCTCATAAAGAAACCCCAATCACAGGAACTCAGGGTATGCATAGACTTACGCAGCTTAAACTTGGAAGTCATCACCGATAACTACCCCCTTCCAAGCATAAATGAACTCATTCTGTTAATGAAAGAAGCCAGGATATTTTAAAAACTGGACATGAGGAATGCATATCACCAAATACAGCTACATGACGAATCGAAACCCCTCACGGCATTCATCACTCCATTTGGCACATACCAATTCACCAAAATGCCATTCGGGTTGTCATCGGCAGCGTCGGCGTTCCAACGCATGATGGACGTCTTGCTGAAGAAAGTTAAAAACGTAGTGTACTTCCATGACGACATCCTCGTGTATGCGGAGGATGAACAAACGCACGACGCCACGTTGAGAATTGTCTTAAACAAGCTACAAGAAGCAGGGGTGCGGTTACGCTACGAGAAATGTCTGTTCAGAGTGAAAGAAGTTGAATACTTAAGATATAAAATTTCAGAAAAAGGGATCAGTCCCAAACAGAATCTCATGCAAGCAATCATTAAAGCACCGGAACCAATCAGCAAAGAGGAAGTAAGGTCATTTCTGGGGCTGGCTGAGTACTATGCGAAGTTCATACCGAAGTTTTCCGAAACCACGGCACCCCTTCGAGATGTACTCAAAAAGGGCTCGAAATTTGTGTGGCAAGAACCCCAAAAGACAGCAATGGTGAAGATAAAACAGCATATCGTAGAAGCACCATGCCTTCAACCGTTTAATCCCGCGTGGGAAACGGTTGTCACCACCGACGCCAGTGCCTATGGACTGAGAGCAGTGCTAACACAAAAGAAAGGCGACACTGAACACGTTGTGGCCTTTGCATCGAAAGCATTATCAGAGGCGGAACAGAACTATTCCACCATTGAAAAAGAAATGTTGGCCTGCGCATGGGTGGTGAAACATTTCAGGACATATGTATGGGGCACCAAATTCAAGTTGGTGACTGATCATAAGCCCCTGATCCATATGCTTAGCCCGGGATGCACAAAAGTATCCACGACCAGATTGGCACGCATTGCAGCCAAGCTGCAAGAGTACACGTTTGAGATCCAGCTTATTTCAGGCTGGAAAAATTCACAAGCCGACTGCATGTCGAGACTGCCGGAGGGTAAGGATAAACCCACCACTTTCCTCCACGGAGAATGCATAGGGGCATCTATTATGGACGTGAGAGCGCCAGAGTACCTGGAACTCAGTGAGAGACACTGGGAAGAGGAAGATGGAAAAGACCCCACCATGGCCATGATCCGCAAATGGACCAAGGAAGGTTGGCCAAGTGAAAAGGCGTTACCCGAGGGCATGAGACCCTACTGGAAGGTGTCGGACGAACTATCGGAAACGGAGGGAATAATCATGAAGTCAGACCAGATTATTTCTCCCACAGGAATGAGAAGAATCATCCTAGGTAGAGCCCACGCGGGCCACTTGGGAAACACCATGACCCGTCGCAAAGTGAGAGAGGCCTACTGGTGGCCATCCATGGACCAGGAAATTCGATCCATGATAGAACGTTGCCATGAATGCCTCAACAGCGACAAGAGACTCAAGGTCCGCCAAGCACCCCTCATACCCACAGAAATTCCAGAAGCGGTGTGGTCAAAGGTCGGCATTGACTTCATAGGACCTTTGGAAGCAATGGCACCTGAACACCGGTACGGTGTAGTACTGGTTGACTACCTATCCAAGTGGGTGGAGGCCGCGTTCGTCCCGAACATAACCACGGCAACTGTTATAGAAGTACTTACAGAAATTTTTCAGAGGGAAGGTCTTCCCAAGGAAGTAGTCACCGACAATGGGGTGCAACTAGTCTCGAAAGACATGGAGGAATTCTTAAAAAGGAACCACATAAAACAAAAGAAAGCGGCCCTGTATCACCCACAAGCAAATGGGCTTGTTGAAAGGGCCAACAGGTTCATAAAAGGCGCCATCCAATTGGCGACAGCTTCGGGCATGGACCCGCTCAAAACCACCAAGGAGGCCATAGCAGCCCACAGACTCACACCCAATGGGATCACCCAAATATCCCCGTTCAAAATGTTGAGAGGGAGGAGTGCAGCATCCACGCTGATCCCACCATGGTTGTCGAAAATACGAGAGGATGAAGCGGTGGACATGGCAGAAGTAGTCTGGAGAATTGAAAGCGATAAGGCACGCATGAAATCATGGAGCGATCGAAGAAGAAGAACCAAGCAGACGTCAGACATCGGAGAGGGAGACTTGGTTAAAATCCAGTTACCGAAGAAGGATCAAAGCACTGGGTCTCGGTTTAGCCGACCCATCAAAGTGATTCACAAAGGGGCAAACCACATCCGCACGGAAGACGGGCGAGCGTGGAATCTAGAAAGAGTAGCATTAAACCAGAAGAATCGAGGAAGAGCAAAGACCCCAGAGAGACCACCAGCGGAAACCGAAAGAGACTTTGGAGCAGGCGAAGAAAGAGAACCAGAAAGAGACGACAGAGAGAGGGGTGAAACAGAAGTTGAACCGGAACCATTGGGTGAAGATCCCGATCAGGAGCAACAAGAGAATTTCACCCGGACTGTTGATCGTCCCAGAAGGGAACACAGAAGACCGGTGAGATATAATGACTATGTTTTACAATGAGTTTGATGTGCATTGAAAAGGGGAGATGTGTAGAGACATCGCGAGAGCCCGCGCTCTCGCGAGATCTCGCGGCTGGATCAAGCTCCGCCCCCGCGCGCTTCGTGCGCATTACGGTGGCGAGCGGAGGACGCGATAAGGTGCGTCCTGCATAGCCCTCCTGCTACGGGGCCCGCTCCTTACACGGCTTGGACTTAGACCATCACTGCAGCATTCTCTCTGCCACTTTAGGCCCGTTGGCCTTTATCATTAATGCACACACGTTGTGTGCATACTGCATAAAGCTGGTTAAGTAAATAAATACATCTTCACCAGATCAGAGGCTCCTGTCTTCATTGAAAGAGTTATACTACACCGGCTCACAGCCCTTTTATTTCAATGGGTTTCCAGAGAAGTGAGTTTTGATCAAACACACCACTTGCGCTGAAACGTCCTCGGCTGCCCCCGCATCTTGGCGGCTCTGGCTGCCTGCTAACCTTTCACTAGCTCACCCACTACTTCCTTCCACAAACACCTCATGGCCCGGAGAGTCCTGATTCTACGGCAAGACAGGAGGCTCATATTATGCATTTCAATCTTTACTCTGAACCACAGCAGCAAAGAATAAAAAACTTTATAAACGAAATTTTTTCAAAAAACACAACGTTATAACAATGCAATGGGAAACATCCCAGTCCAATATGGTGGGCAGGTCATGCCCTGGGGGTAGCCAATAGGGAGCGAGCCAGTCCCAATATAGGTCCATTCCTTTAGTAACTCCCCCTCTTTCTGACGCTGCTGACCCACAAGCTAAGTCACACCTCTGGTTTTCTCTTAGACTGTGTGCTTTGAAGTGTTAATTATATCACTTGGTTTCAGGGAGCAGCGTTTGGGAGAACGCGTTTCTTTTACTTGATACATTGTATATGCTGTGACTTTCCTCAGGCAAGCGGAGCGTTTGTTTATCTCGCCCGCGTTCGCCTGAGGTGATTTATTCGAGCGTAGAGTTCACTCGCATTGTTGTTGCTTTGTAGCCTAGGGAGCTCTGTGGCTCACGCAGTAAGCGTGCTGCCTTGTGAAAGGCAGGTTTAGCAGTTCGTGCCTGCTCTCCGCCACAAAAAATTTATATTTTTATTTTTTTCGTAATATGTTCCATTTTCTTTTATAAATTAGTAATAGTGTTGCAGTTGTTGTAGGTTTAAAAAATTGTGTTTCTTTGCCCTCACACGCTGCTCGCGTGTTTGTCTGTGGGAATTCGGACACTGCCCATGTTCTGCCTTGGTGGCCCTTACCTGTGGTTTGTGGCACACTATTAACTTGAGTCCTTACAGCCTGCTCGGCTTGTGTGAGTGCAGCTTTGACCCAGCTGTGTTTAAATAACGGTATATATATATATATATATATATATATATCTATTTTACCAAAGAAATTGGTGCTGTCATGGACAAAGGAGTGCTTCCCTCCTCTGCAGATGCCAGCACTCAAGTGCGCACTGCCAAAAAAAGTGAGAAGGTACTTGAAAACATTGGGGATCAAGCCTGTCATTCCCAGCCTTTAGTGGCTCAAGCTATTCAGTCCTCTTTGGACTCCGCTTTATCTGATTTGAATAATACTTTGGCGTCAGCCTTTGACAGATTAATTACCCGCATTGCGGATTTTCATCCCTCCCGGGACGCTGTCCCATCTGTGGAGTCCCAGGCACCCAGAAAATGTAAGGTTAAAACTAAACATACCCAGGGACAACTCAGTCCCCTAGTGGCCATATCTCCTATTGCTTCCCCTAAGGGTAATTTAAAGCGCGGGTGGGAAGAATCTCGACCTATCTCTTCCACCCCCTGGCCGGCCCCCGCGCCTTTCACGCCGGTGGAGCCCCCTATTGATGTCTCATCCTCTGACAGTGCAGATGATTCTGATTCGCCCCCTAAGAGGCAAAAAAGGAAGGTGACCTCGGTAGTCCCTCAAGGGGGTCCCCTGCTGGATGGTAGTGGTGTTCCTTTCTTTGATCCTGCCCTGATACAACACCCCAGGTCTGCTGAGTGGCAACCCTCTGAGGAGGTTTCCTCTTTCCTCAAGTTCTAGATCCGGCGCCCTATGGCCAAAGAGGATCGTAATAAGTTACGGGCGGAATGCCCTAGACCGTTGCTCGCCGACAAGGTAGCTCTAGCGCCAGAAATAGATCAGTCTATGGCGGCTTTTCTTTCCCAGAAAGGGAAGGACCCCAAGAAGGGGGTCGATAAAGCGTGGCGTAGTTGTCAAGACAGACTGTTGGACATCCTGGGTCCAGTCACGCAGATTTTTGAAATGGCAGAAGAGGCGGCGTCCTCTAATACCCCGATAGATGTTGACGCATTAAGGGGTTGGATCCAACGTACAGTATGCCTGCTCGGCAATGCTAATGCCTCCATATGTAGGGAGAGGAGGAAATCATTATAAATGAGGTTGGATTCCAAACTGGCACACATGTCAGAGAGGGAAGGTGGCCCTGCAGCTCAGGGTAATTTGTTTGGGGATTCTTTCCTGAAAGATTTGTCAGCTTATGTTCACACATTTACAGCGCTGGACAAAGCGCAGGTTAATATAAAAAAGGTTTTTGCCCCAAAGGTTTTTAACAAGGCTGGACGAGGTAGGGCCCGCTCCTCCGGCCGTTTTTCCCAGGGCTCCTCCCGCCCCCGACAGTTTGCGCCCCGTGGCGCATACCATACCTCCTCTGCTCGAGGAGCACATAATCAGTTCTATCCGCAACAAAACTCCAGTTGGAGAGGACGTGCCGGCAGGGGAGCCGGAAGATCAAGAGGGCCAGCAGGTGATTTCCCAGGTGCTAAAAGTTTTTTCCCTCAAAAGTTTAGGTGGCAGACTAGCCAGGTTCCTTCCACAGTGGGAGGCTCTCACTTCGGATCCTTGGGTGCTACAAACGATTCAGGGTTATCAGATAGAGTTCTATGCCCCTCCTTGCCAGTTGTCCATTCCCCTTCCTTTGGTGTTCGACGAAGTCAAACAATCCCTTATAGATGGGGAGGTACGGGATCTCATCTCCAAAGGGGCGGTAGTCCCGGCCTCTTACAGGGCCTCTCAGTTCCAGAGTACCATTTTTCTAGTTCCGAAACCGGACCAGGGGTTTCGTCCAGTAATCAACCTGAAAGCTCTCAACTCTTTTGTGGTTTATCACCACTTCAAGATGGAGGGAATTCATTTACTCAGGGATACTCTTCTCCCTGCAGACTGGATGGTCAAATTGGACCTCAAAGACGCTTACCTAGTGGTTCCCGTCTTTCCCCCACATCAGGAGTATCTTCAGTTTCAGTGGGGGGGTCGAGTGTGGCAGTTTGCATCCCTTCCGTTTGGCCTGTCCTCGGCCCCATGGTGTTTCACCAAGTTCATGCGCCCTGTGATGGCTCTTCTCAGGTCCAGGGGGATTCGGATCATAGTTTATCTAGACGACATGTTGCTCCTGGCCCAGAATTGTCAAACTCTGTGTTCTCATCTGAAATTTACTGTGACCCTCTTACAGGATCTAGGTTTTGTGATAAATGTAAAAAAATCCATATTGAAGCCTACGCAATGTATCCAATTTCTGGCCTTCAATATAGATTCAAAGCTTTGCATCCTTCTTCTCCCAGACAGCAGACTGTCCAAGATAAAGAAGGAAATTTGTCTACTCCTCAGGAGAGGGAGGATCTCCCTCAGGCAGTTGGCCAGAGTTGTAGGGATGTTGTCGGCATCCATTCAGGCTATCTTCCCTGCTCCCCTACATTACAGAGCACTGCAACGCTTAAAGGCCAGGCATTTGCGCAAGTGTCTCTCTTACTCCCAAATGGTGGAATTGCCGCCAGAGGCCAGGTTGGAACTTCTGTGGTGGCTCAGGCACATGGAGGCCTGGAATGGCAAGGCAATATTTGGCCCGTCGCCGGATGTAGTTCTGGAGTCAGATGCGAGCAGATCGGGTTGGGGAGCCAGATTGGGTCAGGTCTCCACAGGAGGGAAATGGTCGGAGTCAGAGAAACTACTCCATATCAATTGCCTAGAGTTGTTAGCGGGGTCTTTTGCTGTTCGGAGTCTCCTCAAGGATCAGGGGAATTGTTGTGTTCTCCTCCGCATGGACAACATATCTGCGGTGAGGTACATCAATCACCTGGGGGGTACCAGGTCCAAAGTCTTGGCGGATTTGGCGAGAGAGTTTTGGCATTTTTGCCTCGACAGGGATATTCTCTTGAAAGCGGAATACCTCCCAGGAGTCAGCAACGAGGTTGCAGATTGGAACTCCAGGCACCTGCAGGACAGGAGCGATTGGATGCTGAACAGGTCTCTTTTCGCCCGCATAGAGTCCCTCTGGGGTCCTCTGATGATAGACTTGTTTGCCTCCAGACTGAATTGTCAAGTTCCCAGGTTTTACAGTTGGAGACCAGATCCGTTAGCTCTAGCCACTGACGCTTTCCTCCAGGATTGGTCGGGTCAGTTGGGGTATGCCTTTCCTCCCTTTGCTATGATAGCCCGGGTTCTGGTCCAGGTTCGCACTCAGGCGGTGTCTCTGGTTCTAGTTGCCCCCTTTTGGCCCTCTCAAGTTTGGTTCCCGGCCCTTCTAGAATTGGCAATAGATATTCCCCGTCTTCTCCCTCGCGATCCCCAGTTGCTAGTGGATCCGGAGGGTCTCCCTCACGAGTTGGTCTTGCAGGGACACCTTGCCCTTATGGCTTGGAAGATTTCAGCTCTTCCTGGTGCTTCAGAGGACTTTCGCAAGACTCTATGGCGGTCATCAGGGACTCCTGGGCGCCCTCTACTAAGGCAGGGTATTCCACAGCATGGAACAGATGGGTTAGCTGGTGTGTGGCTAGGCACCTCAATCCCGTTTCTGCCCCTCCTGTAGAGGTGGTTAATTTTCTTGTAGAATTGTTTAAGGAAGGGAAAGCCTACAGAACTGTTAATGGTTTTCGTTCGGCTATTTCAGCCGGTCATCTTCTGGTTAAAGGGGAACCAGTGGGTAGACACTTTTTAGTGCGAAGGGCCCTCAAATCTATCCGTATTAAGGTTCCGCCACAACCGAAATATTCGGTTCTTTGGGATGTTAATGTGGTGCTGCAGCTCTTCAGGTCCTGGCCTCTTAATGAGGAACTGTCCCTGCAGCAGTTATTTGCCAAACTTGCTATGTTACTATGTCTGGTGTCTATTAAAAGGGTCTCTGATATCAGAGCTCTTGATGTGGATAATAAGATGTTCACCCCTCAAGGGGTTACTTTCTTTATCTCACGTAGGACTAAATGCATGACTTCTTCGATATCCTATCCAGCTTTTCCTGAAGATTGTAAACTATGTGTGGTCAACTGTTTGAAATGTTTTGAGATTATAACTGAAGGTTTTAGACCTCCCAATACCTCTCAGCTGCTGATTTCCTACAGGAAACCCCATAAGCTGGTCTCCCCTTCTACTTTGGCCAGATGGATCAAATGGGTTATGCGGGAGGCGGGGGTTGACACTTCCTCTTTTGGTCCCCACTCAGTCCGAGGCGCTGTGGCCTCTAAAGCAGCCTTTCTGGGGGGTAGTTTGGAACAGATCCTAAAAGCAGCTGACTGGTCAAGGGAATCAACTTTTAAGACATTTTACCATAAGCGTATTGCCCATGTAGCGGTGAATGTAATGCAAGGGCTTTGAACTTGCATAATATGAGCCTCCTGTCTTGCCATAGAATGTCTAATCCCCCACACTAGCGTGAGATGGGGGTTTAGATTCTATAAAAGACAAGGTGGCGAGTATTATCCCACCCACCCACCCTTACTGGTGTCGGTTGTTGTTTCAGAGGGCAGTTGATGACTTTGATGCAGGAGGAAGTGGGAGATTGAGCTCCAGGTTGCAGAAGGTTTCAGCCCCGGCGTCTCCATGGGAGTTTGTTCTTCGTTCCACGTGGAGAAGGTGTTCGGTGGTCGTGTGAGACAGATCAGCGTCAGAAAGAGGGGGAGTTACTAAAGGAATGGACCTATATTGGGACTGGCTCGCTCCCTATTGGCTACCCCCAGGGCATGACCTGCCCACCATATTGGACTGGGATGTTTCCCATTGCATTGTTATAACGTTGTGTTTTTTGAAAAAATTTCGTTTATAAAGTTTTTTATTCTTTGCTGCTGTGGTTCAGAGTAAAGATTGAAATGCATAATACTCGCCTCCTTGTCTTTTATAGAATCTAAACCCCCATCTCACGCTAGTGTGGGGGATTAGACATTGTGTATTATGAGGCCAGCCGGTGAAATAAACTGGTCCGCGTGAATGACTGGGCAGAAGCATGGGTAAGAAATGGCTAACTGGATTAAAACCAGTATGCACTTTAAATGAACCATTCGGTCCTTGGAAATGTGCTCTGCTTAGGAAAGTGGACCTCATGTTTATTTTGGCAACGTTGCATGGACACTCTTGAGACCTGTAGATGCACATATGACCAGCGTCTTCTTTCTGCGCATGCTCTTTGGGTAGATGTTTCAGCTGTGAGTTCTACTTCTGGTGTCTCCTTTCTGCGCATGCTCTTTGGGTAGAGATTTCGGATGTGTCCGTTCTGCTTCCTGTTCCCCCTTTCTGCGCATGCTCCTTGGGTTTAGTTTCAGCTGTGAGTTTGCTGCTTCCCGTTCCCCCTTTCTGCGCATGCTCCTTGGGTTTAGTTTCAGCTGTGAGCGTCTGCTTCCGGTGTCTCCTTTCTGCGCATGCTCATTCTCTCAGTATCTGAGCTCTGCGCATGTCACTTGTACCATCGAGTTGTGTTTTAGCTTCCTGCGCGCCGCTTCAATGGTGTCTCTTTTCTGCGCATGCTCTATGGGTAGATGTTTCGGATGCTCTCTGGCGTCTACTCGGTACTGCGCATGTCTGTCCTCCAGCGCTGCACCCCAGCCTCGCTGCCCAAGGCGCTAGGTAGCTCAGTCTTCTGAGCCGTGGCTGCGTTCCTGCTTCCTCCTGCCCCCTCCATCTCTTGCTCTATTGTTAAAGGGAAAATGCTGCACAAGCTCTGAAGCAATCCCATGGCATAATTTAGCGCAGCTGAGTGACAGGCCTATTGCACGCGCTTGTGGTGAGAAAAGTGTCCTTTTAGGGTAATGTTGACTTGTCTCTGCTTTTCCTTCGCGCTCCTTCTGTGAAGCCTTTCTCCTGTGTTTGTGATTTATAGGGGGCGAGGCAGCTCCCTCTTTGGATATTTCTTAAATATATTTTCTCTGTATGTGGTGTACATTCTTGGAGATTAATTAATCCTATGGTAATATTTTCTTTCTCCAGACCTGAATACACTATTGGTGCGTTGCAGTGTCCCGCAGGCAACAGAAGGTAAATAGCTGCTGTGATATATGCATGTCTCTCTGCACAGGGTGTTCTTTGCTTCTGCAGCAGTTTGTCTCCTGTCCTGAGTGCACTCCATGCCCCCTTCTTCCCTTTCTCTACTCTTTGCCCCCCAGGCCCCATGCCCAGGGATGCCCCCTATTGCACTGAGTAAAGGAGGACAACCTGCAACCCATCCCCTCAAACGAGAGTTTGGATGAGGATAAAAGTGTGAATTTTAAAGCGTATTATTTATTTATTCGTTTTTTAAATTTGTGTAGCACACAACAGCCCGCAGGCATCGTGGCGCTGTTACAGAGGTAAGTAGGCTACTTGGTTACAGTAGTACATACAGAGAGTATTAGATCTAACAACTGTAGGTGCATTGGTTACAGTGGTGCAAGAACTAGTTACAGTGGTGCATGACAAAGCATATGACGTGTACCCAGTTCAATAGGTTACAGGGAACATGAGTACGCAGGCGTGATGCGCAGAGCGGGAGTGTAGGCAGAGGTTAGTTAAACAGCCAGGTTTTGAGTGCTTTGCAGAAAGCAAGGTGTGAGGGTTCGTTTCTAAGGGTGAGTGGCAGGGAATTCCATTGTTTGGCAGCAATTAAAGGGACACTAGCGCCACCTGCTTTGGCTTGTTTGACTCGACTTGGGGATTATGAGACGGTGGGAGTATGGTGTTCTTGTGGGTCTGGAAGAGCCTGTTCTCATTACTTTCGAGGCAAGGTAAAGGGAGGCTGTGTGAGTGATGCACTTGTGAGTGACGGCAAGAGTTTTGAATAGGACCCGTTCTTTGAAGGGGAGCCATTGGGCTTCGTGTCTGGCGGCAGATCTTTTTTTTTATTCGTTGTTTATTAGTTTGCTCAACAAACTCTTACAACATCAACAGTATGTAATAAACAAAGGTTAAAAACGCAATCTTCTTATCATGGTGAACCATAATATAAAACAAAATACTAGCCTCAGAGAAGGAAGAGATCCATTCACATAACAACCGTTCTCATAGATTACATCCTGTAAAATTTCATCTGCAATACAGAGCAGTGCTCTACCTGAATGTGTAGATCTCAATCTCCACTATGCGTAATAAACAAGCATCTCACAGTAATACTGCGAGTATACATAGACTTCTCAACAGAACATTCACTTGACAACTACTGTGGTGGAGTCCTTCTTAATGAATTTCATCCTTCATAGTGTACATCATCAAAGTGATGTATAAACCACATAATCAGAGTGGATGACCAGCAAACACCTATCACAAAATCCAGCCACATAAATTGGTTTCTCATAAACAATAAACCAAAGTTATACATAAAACACAAAACAACATTAAGTGTTTTTAAGTTTATTCAAAGCAGAAATACTGGCATTCTTCATACTTGTGATATCATTTTTTCCAGTTCTACATTTAACAGCACAAGACATTTTGAAAGAGCCAATATGGTCTTTGTTGTATATCCCCACATACATGCCATCCACAACCATTCCCTGGCTGGCAACGTCGTACCGATCATGCCAGGTCCCAGTTATCAAAGTGTTTTCAGTAGATTACAAGATGTTTTAGGGTTTATTTTTGTTCTGATTCATTACAAAAGCGGCTCCGTACAGGAGCACCTACTGCAGATTTATTTCCCCATTTCAATGTCCTTTCATGGGTGTACATCAAATTTAGCTTAAAGCAAAGATGTACATCCCACAGTTTATTGCCAGGAAACTTTAATAGATACGTCCTCCGGGGCATCCGCTTTGCCGTACACTAACGGCAGATATGTGTTCTCTTTTGGGAATTTTGAGAGCTGCTCGAAGTGCATTGTTTTGGATTATTTGGAGTTTCATTAGGTTTTTTGCTGTAGTGCCAGCAAAGAGGATGTTGCAGTAATCCAGTCTTGAGCCTATTATGGCTCTTGTGATGGAGAGGCAGTTCTCAGTGGATAAGAGTGGTTTGGCTGTGTTAATCAATTTGGTGTAGTAGGCAGCTGAGGAGGCGATGGCGCTGACTTGACGTGACATGGAGAGGGTGGCATCGAGGTAGACTCCTAAGGTTTTACCGATGGGGAGACCAGGATCTGTATGTTATCAATTGTGAAAGTGCTGTATTGGTTTGTAAGTACATTTAGGGTTTCCTGTGAGCCTACTAGGAGGATTTCAGTCTTATCACTGTTGAGGCAGAGACGGTTGGCTGACATCCAGGCCTCAATAGTGGAGTAGGCAGTGTTGAGGGCCTTGGTGTCAGTTTCGTAGTTACTGGAGAGTGGGAGTAGGATTTGGGTGTCATCAGCATACTTAGTGTAAGCTATACCAATGGAATCTAGGATGTCAAATAGAGGCTTAGTGGAAATGTTGTAGAGAGTGGGAGAGAGATATAGGATCCCGGAGGGACTCAGCAGTGGATGGTGATGGGAGCTCCACACGCCTGATCTGAGAACACTCTCATGGCTCTTCCTTGCAGGAATGAGCTGATCCAGGCTGCGGCATTAGGTGAGAAGTGTGCTGAGGAAGTGAGGTGGTGACAAAGAATGTTGTGGTCCACTAGGTAAAATGTGGCTGATAAGTCCAAGAAGAGGAGTAGGGCAGGCTTGCCTGCATCCTTTATATCAAGTTGCTTTTTAAGGTCAAGCAGAGCAGATTCTGTGCCGTGACCAGGGCAAAAGCCAGATTGACGTAGGCCCAGGATATGGTTTGTTTTCGAGGAAGTGTTGGACCAGTGATTTGTCAACGATTTCTAAAAGGAAAGGGACAGTAGTTATGGGTCTGTAGTTGTTTAGAGGAGGCCGGGTAAAGTGACAGCTTGTTTAGAAGTGGTCGTACCCAGGCTTCCTTAATGCTAGGAGGGACCAGTCCAGAGGGAAAGGAGGCATTGATAACTGCTGTGAGAAACAGGGCTAGTGTGATAGCAGTCTTTAATGATCGTGGCTAGACAGTCATCACCTTTGCAGTTCTAAGGTTTGAGGTGTTTTAGGAGGGTGAGGACTAAGTTCTGTGACATCATTGAAGGAGAAGAGGGGGATATCCTCCTGGGCAGAGGGGTTAGTGGTGGGTGTGGCTGAGGGTGAGGCAATGTGTTCTGGTTGGGATTGTGCTCTGCAGAAGGTTACGTTTGTTGAGCATGGCGGTTTGGAAGTTAGAACACCACGATTCGTCTTTAGTTATGACCTGCGTGGTAGGAGCTGGTGTTTCTAGTTCTCTGAAGATGGCAAAGATTTTCTTAGTTCCAGATTTTGCATTGGTAATCCTAGTGTTGAAGGAGGCAGATTTGGGCGAGATGATTGCCTTTTTGTATTGGGTGGCTATCTTGTTGAATTCTAGTTTTGTGGATTCAAGTGGGTTAGTTTACCAAGTGGAGAGGGCGGTGCATTTCAAGGAGAAGAGTTCCAGTAGCTCTGGGGGGAACCAAGCATTTGCGTGTCTGGCAGTTTTGATTTTCCTGCTGACACTGGAGCTATGGCATTGAGTGCATTCTTTAGTGCAGAGTTGTATAGATCAGCTAGAACGATGGGATCGTTGGAGAAAGAAGGTTTAAAAGCGGGGGTTACTACATAGGGAAGTAGCCTTGATTTGGTTACTTTCCTTGAACTACGGGGGCGGTAGTGGAGTGGTGAGAGGTTTTTTATCGTAGGCATGTGGATGTAAAAGTGGATGATATGGTGGCCTGTCCAGGGGCAGGGGGCATTGGAGCAGATGGATAGACAGTAATTGTGGTTGGCTATCCAGTCCAGGATGCAGCCTTTAGAGTGGGTGGGGTTAGTGATCGATTGATTGAACCCCAGGGTGTCTAGAGCTTTGGCAAGAGATTTGGCATGTGAATCCTCAGGGTCATTGAATCCGAGGTTCAGGTCTCCTAATAGAATGGACTTAGAGGAGATTTTTAGGTTGTCAGATAGGAGGTGTATGTGTTTCTCATGGAAGTCAGCCATGGGGATGAGGGGGGGGGACAATATGTATAGTGATGGTGCAGTTAGGGGAGGTGGTAAGTTTGAGGGACAAAACGTCACTGTTACCTTCAAATGAGTTGGTGACCTGTCGTAGGAAGAGGGATTCCTTGGCAATGATGGCCACTCCACCGCCTTTGGTGTGTAGGCGGTCCAGATGGTAGATGTTGTAGCCTTGGGGTAGGGCTAAGGATAAGGCGGTGCCAGAGGCTTCATGTAGCCAAGTTTCAGAGATGACTAAGAGGTTCAGGTTTGTGTGCGGGGAGCAGGTCACAGATTTCCAGAGCATGTGCTGGGAGGGAGCAGGAATTAATGCGGGCACATTGGAATGAGGCAAGAGGCTGCTGATTACACCAGGGGTGGTGGTGGCAGGGGGGCTGCTGAGGTTTGGGTGCGCAGCGCAAGTAGGCAATTTCTTGAGGATGTGGCTCTTGGGAAAGAGTGGCAGTAAGTTGGTAGTGTGCGAGCATGCAACATTGTTAGTCTGCGGTTGCACGGTGTCTGTGTAGGGAAGGGGGATGCATTGATGGCTGGGTGGGTAGCTAAGGGTGTGATGGGAGAGGGAGAAAGGAGGTAGTTGGTAGCTGTGGAGGTATCAAGCTTAGTGTGTTTTGAGGGCACAACGGTGCAGGGTGTGTTACGTGGGGCTGGCCGTGAGGGTGAGAGGTTGAGTGGGCGGATAGGATGAGTGTTGCTTTTCGGGA